>NW_026782594.1:0-356627 GCF_031769215.1 Ylistrum balloti | reverse complement strand
TACTTGCATCAAATATCCGCCATCTTCTTTCTGCCGCCGTCTTCTTTCAAGGTCCAGCAGCAATTCAGTCAAAATTTTATGCTACTCTAAATCATTCTTATTTTAGTTTCATTCTTATTTTCAACTACATATTTCAGTATTTTCAAAAGTTTTCAACAGTATTAAACGGGATGAAACTTTTCGAAAAAGAAAAAAAAAGAAAGATATATGACACCCACAATGCATCGCGCGGGAAAGAAAGTTAAGCCGCCATATTGTCATCGCCTCGCAAAATTTACCACCATAAAACGTGAGTCTTCATCACTGTATTTACAAATTTCAATGTCTGATTATCGTTAATACACAACACAAAACGTTTTCTTGATGTACAAGTAATGAAGAAAATGTCGATAAGGTTGTTTCATTTAATGACTAGGATCAGCAACTTGTAGGGGCGATAATCCAATGATTACGGTAATGTCCGGCAGATGGAGTAGGAGTAAACTTTCGATTTATGAACCAATGAAAACGAAGTACTGATACTCAGGGCCAGGGGCGACAGCAACATGCTGAAGAGCATTGAAAATGCTCTTAGCATAAAAAGTATTATAGTTAATGCTTATAATTTAATTTTAAAGGATAAAAAAAGCTTTCATTAAATTCCCAATGTTTATTCCCTACAAAACAAGTAACCATTCAAACTCGATGACCGTTGTAACAAAATAGAGTTTAGATGTACTGTTACAAAATGTGGTTTCAATATTATACATAATAATAATATTATAATATATATATAACAATTTTTGACTGATAGGTTGAAATAAGTTAGCTTAAACAATAGTTTGTTTAATGTTCAATGGTAAATCAATATAACACATATAGATAGTTCACAGGGGTGTGGATAATTACTTGCATATATACACTTAGGTTGGTATAGTCTGGGCCCCGAGAATCTTATCAGTGGGTGTACAGCTTCGGCCAGTTAATTAATTGGAGACCATCTAGTAACAAGTGAAGTCCATATTGGGGGATGGATGGACAAGCTTGGTCGAGAGTAAGATAAAAGAGTGGGGGGGGGATCTTTAGGTTAGAGCACGTGACCTTTGGGGAGCACACCAGATGGACAGTTCTGATACGAGACAACACAAAGTACTAGTATGAGTATATGAACTCTGTATGTTGATGAGATGTTGCTTTTGTACATTAACATTATTATTATTCAACATGTAGTAAACATGGCTATTACCAACAAGTATGTGTGTTTACGCCTACTGTGTTACACCGTGTGAAAAATATTTATCGACTGACAAATGAACACAGTTGTTTTTGTTTGCTGCGACCAATAAAAAAACAGCATCAACTGGCGCACTTCCATTCATAGCGAGCTGAGGCAAAGTTAGCCAAGTGAGTCGGATTTAATGACCAAAATGAAAGGTACAGTTGTTGAAACTTAAGTGACACATTACAACAGACGATGAAATGTTACTTGAGAGTAAAAAGTCTTTTTATTCCTGATAACGCGAAACTGAGCGACCGAGTTGAAAATGTCGTTCACGTACTTTTCTCCCCCATGAGAATTTCAAAAAGTTGGCAAGTATGAAAAGATAGTATTTTTTATTAAATTATAAAAGGGGTAAACGCAGGCTATTCTTGTTACCTCCCCTTGATCAATATTTGTTCACAATGTGAACTTCTGGTAGAACCGAATGTAGTTCATACTTTATTTTTTATGTTATGAGCTGATAACATGAAAACATGTAGCCAATGAAAATGCTTGTTACTTGTGAAATTAAGTTATCTCCCTTTGGATCATTGTCTTCCACCGGTAGTTGGCCCTAATGACCTATCTGTTGCCGGGCCTTTAAGACTAATAATAATATTTGATTTGTACAGGTATATGGTGTACTTCAAGGATCCATTTTCATCCTATAGAGACAACCACCGAGATGAAGTTGTCCTTGCCCGTCTTCGGATGGGTCATACATACCCTACACATTCATATATGTTGAAAGCCATTCACTGTTATTTTTTTTAACTGTAGTGACCTTCTGTCTACTCAAGAACATTTTTATCGTAACATTACATTCTTAAAACCCTTTTTGAAACTGTTGAGATTTGCAAAATTCTACATTACCTGAAAGATGTTGGTCTATATAATAGACTATGACATACCATTGAAATCTTTAGTGATAACATACCCATTTAAGATTTTTAACATTTGTATTTTACATTTTCGTTTGTTTAATATTATTTCCTTTTGGATCACTGTGTATTTTACCGTTTGATGGCCCTAATGACCTTTTATGTGTTGACGGGCCATTAAGAATGTAATAATAATAATATTAATAAAAAAAAAAAAATCTTCGTTATCAACAAAATAAATTGCCTGCAACACATATATATATATAATAACCTTTTAAAACCAACAAGGATATCTATCTTCTACTTGCCACAGAACATTTACATACAGAGAAATCCAGGCTAATCGTCTCGTCCTATGGAAGACCAATGAAACAAAATCTGTTGAACTACTGCTGTGGTATAAAACTGTTGCTGTTTTCTGTGTAGAAGTACAACACAAACAATAAGTAACTTTGTGATCATACATGTTTATTGTAGAAGTTTTAATCAGTATTCTGAGAAAATGACGGGTGTGAGCTGACATAGTTGCTTCTTTGCCATAACACATTTACTTAATTGCTTGGCATAACACATTAACTTAATTGCTTATCATAACACATTAACTTAATTGATTATCATAACACATTAATTAATTGCTTGCCATAACACATTAACTTAATTGTGTATCATAACAGATTAACTTAATTGCTTGGCATAACACATTAATTAATTGCTTGCCATAACACATTAATTAATTGCTTGCCATAACACATTAATTAATTGCTTGCCATAACACATTTACTTAATTGCTTGGCATAACACATAAACTTAATTGCTTACCCTAACCCATTCACCTAATTGCTTATCATAACACATTAACTTAATTGCTTGCCATAACACATTAATTAATTGCTTGCCATAACACATTAATTAATTGCTTATCATAACACATTAACTTAATTGCTTGTCATAACACATTAATTAATTGCTTGCCTAACACATTAACTCTCTTGCTTACCATAACACATTAACTCTCTTGCTTACCATAACACATTAACTCTCTTGCTTACCATAACACATTAACTCTCTTGCTTACCATAACACATTAACTTAATTGCTGTGGATGACATGTAATAGGCATCCAATATGTAGCTCAGTAACGGGTACAGTATGTACTACAAGGAGAACCTGCCTCAACATGACCCTGGCTGCTCGTAGGACGATAATCCAAGCAAAGAAAGAAGCAAATAAGCAGTAATGAGATAACATGCTGCAACACAGTGTATGTAAAAACATCACCATACTACACTGGAAACCTAATTCCTGCAGAGTTCAAATTTTGAAGCAAGTCATCATATGATCTTGACTGTGGAAATTGCATTTTCAATTGTTTCTATTGGTCTTAAAGCTTTAATAAATAAATGTAGCTGTATCCATATTTGCTGAATATCATTTTACAGATATTAAAGCAAGATTTCTAGGGGAGATAACCTCATTGAATATTGGTACAATTTCTGTAGAAATGCCATGATCCTGTAAATACAGTGCTCTGTCTGTGTTAATCAGCCCCTCCAACACTGGCTGCATAAGGTACTGAAGAGCCTGCAACAGAATGGTACACCTGTACATCAGAATGGTATACCAGGTAGCCCTCTTGGAATGGAAAGATAAAAAATACATCTATTCTTGGAGAGGAATTATCCAATTTCATATAATAAAGAGAAAAATTGAGGAAAGAAGGGGAAATATATGTAAAGAACAAAAGAAGATGAAACAATGGACGACACTAAGAACTGAGATCTTACAACCTTCGCTTGGAATTTGACCCACGATGAGGATGAATTTCTTCATTTTAATTATTGATCATTGTACATTTGTAAGACTGTTTTTGTATCAGGACAAGTTTTGTAGAAGCAAGTTTTTTCTCCACATAAACATTGGAAAAGCTCTGTTCTGCAGCCCAATTGAAGTATGATTTTAATGTGTCTGCCGAATGACGTGTAATGATGTTTTCCTATTAAAGTTCCCTTTGGAAACTCAACAGACTGAACCAAGTGATGTAAATGTAAATATAGTTATACCATTTCAGTGCATTTGTCACTAAGTTCAGTAATTATTGATGATACATCATTGTACTAATTTACCATGGAGAGATAATATATTCCTTAAGGAAAGAGTACTTACTGTCAAAGGTTCAATGTATTTCATTTTGTCTTTATTTTCCTCAAACAAGCGGAACAGTTCAGTCTTGTCTATTCCTGAAACAAAACATTTTTCCACTATCTTCAATGGAATAAAATTGTGAACAGTACATTTATATATATCTTTCGACTAAAATGAATACGGAAACCGTAGTCTGTCTTTGAAGAATAATTTTTTAAACCCCAAATAATCTATTTAGTATATTATGTTATTGTATTTATTATTTATTATATTTATTTAATCACAATTAACAACACAATACTGTATAAAATGTTTGTGGGTACTTTCAGGGTTGAAGTCCAAGTCATCATTTTGACGGTAACAACTTTCACTGACATCACACTTTTGTTTCAATGTAATTCTTGTTACATTTTATTATGATCATGTCTATATCAATAAAAACAACAAACCAGTGATACAGGCCCTATGGGTCTCTTGTTATGATTATGCCAATAGCAAAAAAAAAACCCATTAAACCAGTGATACAGGCCCTATGGACCAGTTGTTTCAGTTATATCTTTACAACAAATTGACTACAAATTTGGGCAGATGAAAATGGTTTTGAATTTTCACAATCAAAAACTGGATGCATTTTTGTCCAATGCGGAAACAACACGACGATCCAAGTCTGTCTCTCTGCAGTGTACCCATTTCAGCTGTTGAGCAAACGAAATTATTAGGTGTAACATTGGACAGGAAATTGTCATTCCTTCAACACATAAAATACCTTAAAGCCAAATGCCTTAAGGCAATGAATCTTCTAAAGGTTGTGTCCCACACTGATTGGGGATCTGATAGAAAAGTTTTGCTAAGACTCTATAGAGCCCTTATTAGATCATAATTAGACTACGATTCCATTGTGTATGGATCTGCTAGACCTTCATATTTAAAATTATTAGACACTGTTCATCACCAAGGTCTCAGGCTCGCTCTCGGAGCTTTTAAGACCACACCTACAGCAAGCCTCTATATAGAGGCTAACGAGCCTTTACTATATAGTCCTCAAAATAAATTGGCTTTGCAATACACCATTCAGCTAAAGTCAAATCCTGCCTTTATCCCTGTATTTGATCCCAAATATAACACCTTGTTTCAAGACAAACCAAAAACCATTCCTTCATTTGGTATTCGAAAATCCGCTCTTTTACAAAACACAAATATTAATGTAAACCAAATTCAGCCATTTGGAACGATAAATTCCACCCTGGCTCATGAATTCACCTGAAGTTGACTTTTCACTTTATGAAATGGTTAAATCAGACACAGACAGTTACACCTTTCGTTCATCCTTCTCGAAATTGCAGTTAAAATATAAAACATTTCTACATTTATATACTGATGGTTCAAAAGATAATGATAAGGTTGCCACGGCCATGGTTTCACCAGATGAAACCTATGGATGCTGACTACCGAACAATGCCTCAATATTCTCAGCAGAAGTGCGAGCTATCTACCTCGCCCTTGAATATATTCAAAGAAACAAACTAATGAGAGCTGTTATCCATTCAGACTCTCTTTCTGTTCTACAAAGTCTTAGCAATAGAAATATAGAAAATATTTTCATTCGTAATACATTAATACTATATCATGACTTTGCCTTTAACTTTCGTATTGCTTTTTGCTGGGTCCCTGCGCACATGGAAATACCAGACAAAGGAAGCTTCATTGCTACCACCTGTTGTTTTTAAAATTCATTTTACCGATTTTAAACCATTAATTAAACAAATTTTAATAGCTCAGTGGCAGAAGGAATGGAATACATATACCAAAAACAAATTGCACTCCGTTAAACCTGTTATTGGTGAATGGTCTCTTAGACTATAGAGACAACCACCGAGGCGAAGTTGTCCTTGCCTGTCTTCAGAAGCGTCATACATACATTACACATCATATATGTTGAAAGGTGAAGATAATCCTTTGTGCATAGGATGTGATGAACCATTCACCATTAAACATTTTTTATTGGACTGCACTGACCTTCTATCTACTCGAGAATGTTTTTATCATAACATTACATGTCTAAAATCCCTTTTTGAAACTGTCGAGATTTGTAAAATTCTACATTACCTGACAGATGTCGGTCTATATAATAGACTATGACGTACCATTTTAATCTTTTGTGTTAACATACCCATTTAAGATTTTTAACATTTGTCTTTTACCTTTTGGTTTGTTTAATATTATTTCCTTTTGGATCACTGTGTGTTTTACTGTTTAATGGCCCTAATGACCTTGTATGTGTTGACGGGCCGTTAAAAATGTAATAATGATAATAATCTTTACAACAAACATTTTGTGTTATATAACATACATATCAAAATATATCACAACTGATTAAGATGTTTTATCTAAAGTCATACAACTTATTTTAGATTCACACAAAGTTGAACATTAAGTACCTGGATCCTCTCCTGCTTGGTATTTAAGACGACTGCAGGCAGCATCAACATACGCTGTAAACGAGATATAGTCAGACTTTCTTGCTATCTTCCTGAACATTTTATCACATTTCTCTGTATCTGTAACAAAACATCACAGTCTGTAATACAACATCACAGCCTGTAACACAACATCACAGTCTGTAACACAACATCACAGCCTGTAACACAACATCACAGTCTGTAATACAACATCACAGCCTGTAACACAACATCACAGTCTGTAATACAACATCACAGCCTGTAACACAACATCACAGTCTGTAATACAACATCACAGTCTGTAACACAACATCACAGTCTATAATACATCAGTCTGTAATACATCACAGCCTGTAACACATCACAGTCACAGTCTGTCTGTAACACAACATTACAACATCACAACACAACATCACAGCCTGTAACACAACAACACAACACAGTCTGTAACATCACAGCCTGTAACACAACATCACAGTCTGTAATACAACATCACAGCCTGTAACACAACATCACAGCCTGTAATACAACATCACAGCCTGTAACACAACATCACAGTCTGTAATACAACATCACAGTCTGTAACACAACATCACAGTCTGTAATACATCAGTCTGTAATACATCACAGCCTGTAACACAACATCACAGTCTGTATTACAACATCACAGCCTGTAACACAACATCACAGTCTGTAACACAACATCACAGTCTGTAATACAACATCACAGTCTGTAATACAACATCACAGTCTGTAACACAACATCACAGTCTGTAATACAACATCACAGTGTGTAACACAACATCACAGTCTGTAACACAACATCACAGTCTGTAACACAACATCACAGTCTGTAATACATCAGTCTGTAATACATCACAGCCTGTAACACAACATCACAGTCTGTATTACAACATCACAACATCACAGCCTGTAATACAACATCACATTCTGTAACACAACATCACATTCTGTAACACAACATCACAGCCTGTAACACAACATCACAGTCTGTAACACAACATCACAGCCTGTAACACAACATCACAGTCTGTAACACAACATCACAGTCTGTAACACAACATCACAGTCTGTAACACAACATCACAGCCTGTAACACAACATCACACTCTGTAACACAACATCACAGCCTGTAACACAACATCACAGCCTGTAACACAACATCACAGTCTGTAACACAACATCTGTCTGTAACATGACATCACAGTCTGTAACACAACATACATCACAGCCTGTAACACAACATCACAGTCTGTAATACAACATCACAACCTGTAACACAACATCACAGCCTGTAATACAACATCACATTCTGTAATACAACATCACAGCCTGTAACACAACATCACAGTCTGTAACACAACATCACAGTCTGTAACACAACATCACAGCCTGTAACACAACATCACAGTCTGTAATACAACATCACAGCCTGTAACACAACATCACAGTCTGTAACACAACATCACAGCCTGTAACACAACATCACAGTCTGTAACACAACATCACATTCTGTAACACAACATCACATTCTGTAACACAACATCACAGCCTGTAACACAACATCACACTCTGTAACACAACATCACACTCTGTAACACAACATCACAGTCTGTAACACAACATCACAGCCTGTAACACATCATCACAGCCTGTAACACAACATCACAGTCTGTATTACAACATCACAACATCACAGCCTGTAACACAACATCACATTCTGTATTACAACATCACAGCCTGTAACACAACATCACAGTCTGTAACACAACATCACAGTCTGTAACACAACATCACAGCCTGTAACACAACATCACAGCCTGTAACACAACATCACAGCCTGTAACACAACATCACAGCCTGTAACACAACATCACAGCCTGTAACACAACATCACAGTCTGTAACACAACATCACAGCCTGTAACACAACATCACAGTCTGTAACACAACATCACAGCCTGTAACACAACATCACACTCTGTAACACAACATCACAGCCTGTAACACAACATCACAGCCTGTAACACATCATCACAGCCTGTAACACAACATCACAGTCTGTAATACAACATCACAGCCTGTAACACAATCTGTAACACAACATCACAGCCTGTTACACAACATCACAGCCTGTAACACATCATCACAGTCTGTAACACAACATCTGTCTGTAACATGACATCACAGCCTGTAACACAACATCACAGTCTGTAACACAACATCACAGTCTGTAACACAACATCACAGTCTTTAATCTAATATGACATACAGAAATATTCTAAGTATGAATTCAAGTGATATTAACTCACTTGCTAAACCTACAAACAATTAATTATCGAGTACTGTTCTTTAACTTTTCTGATAATTTGAAGTCACCTCATTATTACTTCATGGAAAGTCACTGAAAACAGTGACCTTGACCTTCACATCTGGAAGCATACCTACTTGTTATTTACATGGTTGACTTCTGTATAATCTACACTTGTACAAATTATGACACATCTGAATTTGACCTTGATATTTGACCTTACTTGTACATGTGTACAGCTCTAGGATAAATTAGGGACTGTATACTATTATCAATAACACAGTTCCTGAAGACTTACTTGAACTTGTGTACAGCTCTAGAATCCCTCGGTAACCAACATTCTTTGTGTGATAGTCATGATCTTCAGCTGTCTGTTTTCCCCAACGACCTCTAAAATTGTTTTCAAGTCAAAAATGATTGATTTACTAGATAAGAGGATGTGATACTAGCATCTCGTGTCGGTACATTCATTCTATGTAGTACAGAGGAGTCTTGTATCGGAGGAAATTTTCAGAATTTAGAAAATATTAAACGAATACAAATTAAGAAACAAATCTTTTTACTAAAGCATATTGAAGATTTTTGGATCATTATCTTATAACTTAAAAGTTATTATCTCAAATTTTTAGTAATCATTAATTTTGATTAGAATTTTGACAGCACAAATGGTTGATGGTTTCTCATGTGATGAATACATAAGGTTATTTTGTTTCAGTAAGAAAAGAAAAACAAAATACAAAAAAAACAAAAAAAAATCATGGAGTTTAAAAAAAATCCCATTTCGAAGCCTCTCTCTGAAGCCATGGTTCATTTTAGTAAACAATATTTCTTGTTTTATATATCTTATAAAAAAAGTTGCATCATTTTTATCAGAAATCAAATAACCTGACATTCCCAACATTACCTACCTGGTCTCCTGTGCTGCTAATCGCAAAGCAAAGGTGTTGATACCCCACAAGGGGTTATCCCCCTTTACTTTGTTGTATATTTTACTTGTTGCTGCACTCATAGGGAAATTGTACAGAGTCTCGTTTTCAGCTGAAACAATTATTATTGTTATAATTACATTCTTTACAACCCTTCAACACATAATAGGTCATTAAGGCCATCAACTGGTGAACAACACAACAATCCAAAAAGGAAATTAAACCTAAAATGTACAAGACAAGAATTAAAAATCTCACATAGTTATACAAAAGAACTACCAACAAATACATATACACAAGACATTAATAGACTAACATATATATTCTATTACCATCATTTGGGTCACAAAGAGAGAACTTTTTGCCCTTTAATATGTTACGGTTTCCAAACTCAATAGACACTTACCTTTGACCTTCATTCTGTGGTAACAGCAGCTGACACAACACAGCCCCCTGACAAAGTCCAGGCACCTAAAATACTCCATCATGGTAGGTGTGAGGTCACCACAGCAATGTAGGCCAATCATCAGTGCTCGTGGTAAGGTCAAGGTCAGTGGTTTATCCAGCTTTGTTAATGTCAGGTGCGAATCTGGCGTGTTGCCATCCCTACACTCACATCCTAAAGTTAAATCCTTGGACTGATGCATGGCATCAGCCTTAGTATCAGGTTGACTTGATTCACATTCGGGTAGAAACTCCTTCTTATGACTCAAAGATAAATTGTCAAGATCAGAATCCCAAGTTTCACATTTTTCACTGTACATGTCCCCTGTTTTAGTTTCATTGTGATTGTACTGAATATCAGATTTACATTTCTGACGATGTGTTGAAACATCCTCTACACACCTATGTCCTTCAACTGTCACTAATGGGGGTCGTCTCAACACCAAATCATCGTGAACTGTAATCTTGTGTTCCACTGGCTTGTTCTTGTCTACACTATCACATTCCTTGCTGTCTGTTGGTACTTGGTCACAATTTCTGCACACTTCTGATTTACTTACAGTGTCCTCACTACAACAATTTTGTAGTTGACAAGTGTTGTACACTAATTTTGAAAATTTATCCATATTTTCCTGGCCTTTTTCCAGCTCAAAGGTAACATTGTGTATTCCATTCTGGTGACCTGTAAAAGAAGTATCTCTTTAATCCATTACATTCATTAAACAAACCTTTGTTTATTTCACCACAATTGTACAACAAATTGATCCAACATGTACTGATCACTCTTGTTTGCCCAGATGACAACATGAAAGTGGTTTCACAGTGGTAAGAAACAGAAGAACCTGTTGAAAACTCCTATGGTGGGGCAGGTGACCATATACATTTTCATGTCTGTTTCAGGAATCAAACCCTGGACACATTTGTGAAAGCTGAGTACATTACCACGGCATCCTCTGACATATCTCAATTCAACTGATATAGACTATAAGACACACAATACGACTTCGCTACAGGACAGATATACATGTAGATAATGGAAGGGAATAACAATGTCTAGTAATGTTTCTCACAGAAAACTCATGCTTTATCTCACAATGTTACACAAGAAAAGTATGACTACACAATAATAAAAGAAAGCAAGTTATCCATTTCCTGAGTGATATATCATTGATATCAGTTCACAAAACAGTAATCAGTGACAGAAATACATTGAACGTCCTCTACTACTCCATCATCATTCTATATTTTTGTGGGTTTTTTTTTTTTTGTACAGTCTAACCTGTATTAAACGGCCACTGTGGGGAAATTATGAAAATGGCCTTTATAGAGAGGTGGCCTCTTAATTGAGATTCCTTATTTTCGAACCCAAGTTGCAGCAATTTGCACACTGATATTTGAATACAGTTTAATAATCAGGATTGTCACTGTCTTCCTGTACTTGGCAGTTTGTGGTTTGGTCTGAGTTCATTTGCTGCTCATATTTTGAAGTGATTTGCCACAATAGTGATAATATGCCTGTATTGTGTTACCAGTGACATAAATGAAATCAAACTCAATATAATATACATGGTGAATTGTGTTTACGTGCCATCAGCTGTTTTCTTTGTAGGAATGTTCACGTGGTCGCAGTCAAAAAAGCTCGTCAAATGACTTGTGGTCAAAACGGCCGTTTAAATGAGGTTTGATCACGAGTTTGGGGACGAAAAAGGTGGCCGCTGGCCGCGTTAGAAAGGTGGCTGTTAAATTAGGTATCATTAATGAGCAAAAACGATTGGGAGGGTCTGAATACGGCAGGTCTAACTAAGGTGGCCGTTATAACAGGTTAGACTGTATCTTGTAAAGGCAGGTAAGTCCATACATCAACCTATATATCATTAGTTACATTTATCACCCCGTGAACAGTCAGGTTTCAATTCTCATCAACAAGTAATGACAATGGGCATGAGCTTACTGACTAAAGAATCTGACTAAATTCTCTTACCTGTAACAGCCCTTCTCTCCGCTCCTGAAGTGTGACATTGCTTACTCTCAAATCCAATGATGTTGTAACCAAATTGTTTTTGTAGTATTTGTCCCAGGTAGCCCTGTCAAATAAAGGCTACAAGTATAAAAACATTTTGTTTGTTGTCCCTTTTATACATATCAATTTCTTTCATTTTGTTCAAGATAAATTTAAAGTAGCAGTTAATATGGTATAACCTTGATAAAATATTACGTAACTTTGATATATGTAGTGACCACTACAGCTAGAATTTAAACTGTTTATTCCTACAGAAAACACAAGGACCCAGTTGATTTAGAATTAATGAGTCTTTAAAGGAAACTTTCAATTATCAAACAAAATTTGGACTTCTTTATCATTTAGCAACTGTAGATTTATTATCATAATTTTTGTGTTTGTGTTACTTTGAAAGTCCTTTGACTTTTAAGTGGCAGAATCTAAATTTAAATTGAACTTGGTAAATTTTCAGCAAGCTTTGATCCATCCGCCTATTAGATAATTTTGTGTATATATTTTACAATAAATGTTGGTCATTTTCCAGACGTTTTTTTTTTCACCATTTCACTTGACATTAACCTGATCAAGAAACTTTTATCCCTGAAAAACAAGACAGGTGTAAATTTCTCTGCAACAATGTGCTACTAAAAGCTATTTTCATACTGGTACTATCAACGGTCAATTCAGGAAGTTTGCAATTATCTAAGAGCATCTGCAACCTTTGAATTTGCTTGGATGAATTAAATGGTACATAACATGGATTTTTTTCACATGCTTTTACAGAATATTTATGTTTATAAGCAAAGGTTGATCAATTAATAGTGGTACTATGACAAATCAACAGTCTGAACCAATATTTATGAAATTTATATGTCCTCTTATATTCAAATTTAAATATTTTATTTCTTCAAATTAATTTTCTAGTTTTATGTGAAAATTGCAGAAGTTTTGACCCACAAAAATAAGTAGATATACAGTAATGCTGTAAAAGGAGCTGTTTGGTATACTCCAATTTCATATTGTCCTGATTCAGTGTGATTATCAACATTTTGAATGGAATGTTCTACAATGGGTTTTCAATTTTAATGAATAAATATTATGTATCACATTTACCAGGCCCGACCCGATATCCAAGATGACATCACAATTAGCTTGGCGTGCCACATCATGCACCACTGCTGACATTAGAGACACCTCATGCTGTTTCTTTGGTGTCATGCCTCGACACATATCCGGGCTAATGATAACAGGGGTCACACCATTCCTCTGTGACCTTGGTAGGGATAAGGTCAAGGCTGTTCTGATGAAATTTTTCAGAGAGTCTGGCCATTCTTCCTGAACAAAATATAAAATTTAAAGTGTAACATAAAATATCAATATTGTCAAATGATTAGCTTTCAACATTACAGCATGAAGTCAAGACTGATGATAAGCTCAACTATATATTATATATCAACAGTTTCATTGTCCTGTAATAAGATGACACCCCCCTCCCCTCCCTCCTCTGTCCAATAAGTACCATGTCAACCTTCTGGGCTTATTACGGGACAAAAATAGTTATTTAAGTTATAAATGTAAAACAGTGACATGACTTTTCAAAAAATGTGATATCTGGCTTTAATTTTATCACATGATATTGTTGTTGAAATATTCAATGCTTTACAATCACTTGTTTCATTCATTGTCATCCTCGATACTCCGGTTTGCTACAATCACTTTCACCCTCTGCACCCCTAGAACTTGTCATGATAAAATTTAAGATTCCATGCGACACCTTGTGGACAGGACAAAATGACAAGTCTTTGATGTACATCAAATGAATATGGAGGTCACATAACGGTACATTGTATATTGAATGTTTCACATTGCTCCTTTATAATCTTTAAATGGAGTATATCCGCCTGTGATGGGTCAGTTTTTTTCACCTGAAACCAATTCAATTACTTTGTCTTTGCCTTCAAATTTGCTATGACATGTTCCAGGGGTGCAGAGAGTGAAAGTGTTCGTAATCCCTGTAGTATTGTATTCATTGTAGAGTAAAAATGTTTCTCATAATGGCTTCTTTTTATGGTCATAATGTGTATCTCATCAGCACTGTTGTTTTTTTATGTTGTGTCTGATCTGTATACATTGCATCTGTACCTAAATCAATGTAATCCAAGACATAATGAAGAGAATTATCAATATTTACCCTGATATATCCATAAGGTAATTTGTTAAGATCTTCTGTTGACAGTTGTAGCAGAACATCGGACCACTGAAGTAGAAATTGGTATAAAATAGTCTCAGACCTATGTATACTGTATAACAAGGTTTTATCAGATATCAAGACACCACGCTTAGCTACGAACTTCTGACATTGAATGATCTGACTCATACCAGTGATAGGAACCAAATCCATTTCTCTGAGGTGATAATCCAGGGCAGTTTAATTGCACCATTTTAGAAAACTCTGTGTTTGTCCTAAGATTACCCAATTCTCAACGCAAGCTTTTTCTGTAGGACCCTATGCACTAATGAAGAACAGCAAAAGCTAACCTGTTCACACTCAGCATCTGACAGGAAACTAAGGAATCAAACCTCAGTCTGTGCCTTGATAATCCACAATTCTACCAACTAACTCCATGAGTCACACTCCGTCAGCTGAGCAACACTGTTTAACACTATGTACATGCCATACTGATCTGATCGTTTTACAGTTTTTTATAAACACTTCACCAAGAAGGATTTCAATACAACTAAGTCTTGAGAAAGAAGCAGATATGTAGGGTTTATTTTAAATACTCTCTCTGTGGAGCATGTCTTTTTTTGCTCCATTTAATGACTGATCTGTTTAGTTAAAGGGTTTTGCATCCACTATTAAGTACTTTCGTCCCTAAGGACCCTATGAACTCAAGGCAGCTAGTAGCATAGACGGTCTCTTAGCAATTGAGCTAACTGGTCGTCTATGACCGACCAAGTCCACGTCCGCTGCAGTTGGTAAACGTCATTGATATATTCAGTACTCTATGCTGATTATCAGAAGACGTTTTAATTTGTCCACTGGTATGGAGTAAACTACCATGTCTTAAAAACCTTGAAACTTAACATTATTCAGTTATTGGTAGGAACACACGTGGTTTACGTCTCCTGCATCTGTTAATCGAGAAACAACTGTTGACCGAAATTCACACTTACCTCTCTAGGTATTTTGTCCCAGACTTTATTCACGAAGAATTTCGTCAGCTGGAAATTATAAACCCATTCGTACTCTACAAGAAATTTCAAGGCGAGTTTGTGATTGGAAGTTTCCATAATCTGTGTGATTCCGCTTGAGTCAGTGTGGTAACGTGTGTTTTCACGTGAGTCAATCAAATAAGTCATAAATACAGGTTTCTCGGTGTGTTATGTTTCAGGTACTGAAAGAAGTTGGTTATGCGACATGCTAGTGGGGAAAGTTAGCAGAAGAATTATTACAAGCGCCTGGCTGATGTAGATGGTGAATACTAATATATCAAGCCGGATAGTAATCCGGAAATATCTTATCTCAGTTCATTGATCGAATGTCACAGACTGTAACAGAAGTTTAATATCATTTGTTAACATTAATAGATGTTACTTCGTGATGTCACTTACCTAAAATTATCACTTACTTATATTTTGTTGAATACTAAATATTTCATTTAGTTTGATATTCAATTTAAGATGGGTGTAAACATACTGAGACGAACCCTCAGTTCGTTACCAAATAATTATATCGAAAATAACTCGTTTCAAAATAATAGCATAGTTTCGAAGTACTATTTGAAAATTGGGGTTATACTGACATTATTTTTATTTTTAATTTCCAGATTAAGAAAGATCGTCGATCCCCCGGTAGAACCATTTGGTAAATTTCCGATGACGTCACAAATGACATTATATATATATAAACAATAGTTTACTTTAAGGATGTACTCTTCTGAGAAGAAAAGAAAATTCTAGTTATATTCTTAAACGTTTGGTCTCTCTCTCTCTCTCTCTCTCTCTCTCTCTCTCTCTCTCTCTCTCTCTCTCTCTCTCTCTCTCTCTCTCTCTCTCTCTCTCTCTCTCCTCCCCCCCCTCTCTCTCTCTCTCTCCCTCTCTCTCCCTCCCTTCCTCCCCCACTCTCTCTCTCTCCCCCCCTCTCTCTCACTCTCTCTCCCCCCTCCTCATCCTCTCTCTCTCCCCCCCCCCCTCTCTCTCTCTCTCTGGGTAAGGATATGATACTTGGAGGTTTCGGGGAAAAATATGTGAAATGCTAAGTTTTCTTTTGAGATAACGAACTTAAAAACTGCATAGCGACCAAAAAATGAAGATGTTCTAAAGTGAATCAAATCCTTTATTTTACCATAATCTAGTATAGGCCATTTCAAACAGTTATGTTTATAAAGAGTAATCTTCAAGAAAACTTTTCATGATTAGAAAAGAGGGTGTCTCGGTGCTTTAATTTTTGCAATTTTTTTACCAAATAACCAGTTTTCCAAGAGCAAGAACCAAGATGAAATATTTGTTCTCGGACTCTAAAAATCCATGAAAATTGTCCAACTACACAAACTTTACGAATCTGAAAGCTGTGATTTGTGGTGAAAATTCATGCAACATTGATTTTCATTCTTTCGAAGATTTCCAGAATTAAACTCAAGGAAAGTACCTTGGCAACAGCAAACATGGATATTGTGCACGCTATTATTCGGATCTCGCCGTCAAAAATGTAACCCACGAATGAAATTTCTTCGAGACATCATGAAAATCGCTATTTTCAAGTTTATATTACGTACAGTTATAACAACGTGTCTAAGAACACCGACGACCAGATATTATGTTGAAATTCGTGTGATTGTTGAATTATTATTATTACTTCTGGATGTCGCGTCCTTCGAAATAACTGACCATCTGTACTCATATAAGAAGGTATGATCTTTTCATTCAACAGATACATTTTAACTGAAATGTAACATTTTTGTTTGTGATTTTTAACACGGATGTTTACGCTATCGCGGGTTGAAATTCGAAATAAGTCGATACCCCCTCCCACTTCTCTCTCTCTCTCTCTCTCTCTCTCTCTCTCTCTCTCTCTCTCTCTCTCTCTCTCTCTCTCTCTCTCTCTCTCTCTCTCTCTCTCTCTCTCTCTCTCTCTCTCTATATATATATATATATATATGTAATCATGGTTGTACGGGTCAACGAGTAAAAACCTACTAACTCTATATCAGTAACTTGATAAAATTACGCTTGATAAGCGCTAAGGGGATGAAACCCATAGTATCCAGTAGAAGGGGATGAAACCCATAGTATCCAGTAGAAGGGGACGTAATCCATAGCATCCAGTAGAAAGGAACGTAACCCATAGTATCCAGTAGAAAGGGACGTAACTCATAGTATCCAGTAGAAAGGGACGTAACTCATAGTATCCAGTAGAAAGGGACGTAACCCATAGTATCCAGTAGAAGGGGACGTAACCCATAGTAATCAGTAGAAGGGGGCGTAACTCATAATATCCAGTAGAAGGGGACGTAACCCATAGTATCAAGTAGAAGGGGACGTAACCCATAGTATCCAATAGAAAAGGACGTAACCCATAGTATCCAGTAGAAGGGGACGTAACCCATAGTATCCAGTAGAAAGGGACGTAACCTATAGGTAGCAGTACACAGTTTCTCGGTGTGGCCATGGGTGATTTTTTTGCTCATTAGAATACCCCATTATAAAGGTTTTAATTAAAAATGAAAAAAACATCCTTGCTAAAATTGGTCCTGTCATGTTAAAGTGGACAATGTGGGGTTTCATTTTTTTCAGGATAATATTTTAGCTTTGTGTTGGAGATTACTATTTGGGCAGTCTCGAATCTGTGTCTACGCACCAAAAACTAGCTTTACAGGAAGTGAAGTTTTCATAGTGTTTACATGTGGTCATGTTATGAAGAATTTCCGAGTTGGAATTTGCTGAAATGTAAGTACTTTGTTACCATGACAGTGTTGTTGATTGTAAGATAGGTGATTAGAATTAAATTTCTCCTAGAAAGTTGTAGTGTTAGGTTGGAATTAGCAGTATTTTGCATTTTTAGCATTTTTTCAGTAGGTAACCATGACAATCAAATGTCAGAAATCAGAGGAATTTTTTTTTACACAAATTTCATCTCTCTACTGTAAATGTAATTGTTATACAGTTTATAAATATATATACATGTAATGATGTATTTTTCATAACCAATCTGCTATACCTGTATATCTCAAACATGACAAATAATTTCAGGAAAAATGCAGTATCCAGTAGAAGGGGACGTTACCCATAGTATCCAGTAGAAGGGGACGTAACTCACAGTATCTAGTAGAAGGGGACGTAACTCATAGTATCCAGTAGAAGGGGACGTAACTCATAGTATCCAGTAGAAGGGGACGTATGTACATGGAGTCGTCTTGTTCATTGTGTATCCACACATTATATTACTATTATTATATTCCCAATTTATTGCTGGCCTCCAAAAGGGATTGTAAAGTTCTCTGCACATGTAACAGCTGGGTGCAATCATTAGTATGAAATGTGTGACAAATACAAAAAACATATTTTTTTTTTCATATTTCGTATTCAGTCTTTTAAGATAACAGGATGAAATTGTAGAATACAACGTAAAGCTCTCTATTTACTGGCAAGGTTCGGTGTCCTGCATAACATCAAACTATCGCTATCAATGTACTATCAATCATATTAAACCATTAAACAGTCTCTGTATGTTTTGTCTTATGTTTAGTTTCTGTGTGTTTCAGTTAGGTTTGTATCGTTCAACACCATTTTGGTATTTGCAAGAACTATTCTAACGTTCAATCCGTTTTTTAAACAAAAAGGGACGAAAAAGTAATGCTGACTAAAGATAGCGAGCTAATCTCTGACTGTTCATGTATGTAACCTATGTCGGTGTATTATGTATCCTATGTCGGTGTATTATATATCCTATGTCAGTGTATTATGTACCCTATATCGGTGAATTATGTATCCTATGTCGGTGTATTATGTATCCTATGTCGGTAAGTGTATTATGTATCCTATGTCGGTAAGTGTATTATGTATCCTATGTCGGTGTATTATGTATCCTATATCGGTGTATTATGTACCCTATGTCGGTGTATTATATATCCTATGTCGGTGTATTATGTACCCTATGTCGGTAAGTGTATTATGTATCCTATGTCGGTGTATTATGTATCCTATGTCGGTAAGTGTATTATGTATCCTATGTCGGTGTATTATGTATCCTATGTCGGTGTATTATGTATCCTATGTCGGTAAGTGTATTATGTATCCTATGTCGGTGTATTATGTATCCTATATCGGTGTATTATGTATCCTATGTCGGTGTATTATGTACCCTATGTCGGTGTATTATGTACCCTATGTCGGTGTATTATGTATCCTATGTCGGTGTATTATGTATCCTATGTCGGTGTATTATATATCCTATGTCGGTGTATTATATATCCTATGTCGGTAAGTGTATTATGTATCCTATGTCGGTGTATTATGTATCCTATATCGGTGTATTATATATCCTATGTCGGTGTATTATGTATCCTATATCGGTGTATTATGTATCCTATGTCGGTGTATTATGTATCCTATGTCGGTGTATTATGTATCCTATGTCGGTGTATTATGTATCCTATGTCGGTAAGTGTATTATGTATCCTATGTCGGTGTATTATGTATCCTATGTCGGTGTATTATTTACCCTATGTCGGTGTATTATGTACCCTATGTCGGTAAGTGTATTATGTATCCTATGTCGGTGTATTATTTACCCTATGTCGGTGTATTATGTACCCTATGTCGGTGTATTATGTATCCTATGTCGGTGTATTATGTATCCTATGTCGGTGTATTATATATCCTATGTCGGTGTTTTATGTATCCTATGTCGGTGTATTATATATCCTATGTCGGTGTATTATGTATCCTATGTCGGTGTATTATATATCCTATGTCGGTGTATTATGTATCCTATGTCGGTGTTTTATGTATCCTATGTCGGTGTATTATGTATCCTATGTCGGTGTATTATGTACCCTATGTCGGTGTATTATGTACCCTATGTCGGTGTATTATGTATCCTATGTCGGTGTATTATGTATCCTATGTCGGTGTATTATGTACCCTATGTCGGTGTATTATGTACCCTTTATCGGTGTATTATGTATCCTATGTCGGTGTATTATGTATCCTATGTCGGTGTATTATTTACCCTATGTCGGTGTATTATGTACCCTATGTCGGTAAGTGTATTATGTATCCTATGTCGGTGTATTATTTACCCTATGTCGGTGTATTATGTACCCTATGTCGGTGTATTATGTACCCTATGTCGGTGTATTATATATCCTATGTCGGTGTATTATGTATCCTATGTCGGTGTATTATGTATCCTATGTCGGTGTATTATTTACCCTATGTCGGTGTATTATGTACCCTATGTCGGTGTATTATATATCCTATGTCGGTGTATTATGTATCCTATGTCGGTGTATTATATATCCTATGTCGGTGTATTATGTATCCTATGTCGGTGTTTTATGTATCCTATGTCGGTGTATTATGTATCCTATGTCAGTGTATTATATATCCTATGTCGGTGTATTATGTATCCTATGTCGGTGTTTTATGTATCCTATGTCGGTGTATTATGTACCCTATGTCGGTGTATTATATATCCTATGTCGGTGTATTATATATCCTATGTCGGTGTATTATGTATCCTATGTCGGTGTATTATGTATCCTATGTCGGTGTTTTATGTATCCTATGTCGGTGTATTATGTATCCTATGTCGGTGTATTATGTACCCTATGTCGGTGTATTATTTACCCTATGTCGGTGTATTATGTACCCTATGTCGGTGTATTATTTACCCTATGTCGGTGTATTATGTACCCTATGTCGGTGTATTATGTACCCTATGTCGGTGTATTATTTACCCTATGTCGGTGTATTATGTACCCTATGTCGGTGTATTATATATCCTATGTCGGTGTATTATGTACCCTATGTCGGTAAGTGTATTATGTATCCTATGTCGGTGTATTATGTATCCTATGTCGGTGTATTATGTATCCTATATCGGTGTATTATTTACCCTATGTCGGTGTATTATATATCCTATGTCGGTGTATTATGTACCCTATGTCGGTGTATTATGTATCCTATATCGGTGTTTTATGTATCCTATATCGGTGTATTATATATCCTATGTCGGTGTATTATGTATCCTATATCGGTGTATTATGTACCCTATGTCGGTGTTTTATGTATCCTATATCAGTGTTTTATGTATCCTATATCGGTGTATGATGTATCCTATGTCGGTGTATTATATATCCTATATCGGTGTATTATGTATCCTATGTCGGTGTATTATGTATCTTGTTATAAACAATTATTTTCATGGTCTTGAATGCCCGAAACATGCCATTTTAGCACCACAAATTATAAATTGATGCATTTTTTGTATATAACTAAGAAAAGTAACCCATTATCTGAAATATGCAGAGGACATGTTCGAAAGAGAGTACGCGTTTTCTTGTGACATCAGTTTTCAATTTAGGTGATATTAACGATCTAATTGAGAAACCTAACTTTTCTCTGAGCGATGTAAAGCATGTCTTGTTTGATACTAATATCATGTGACATAAAATTTTCTCATTGGTATAGTCAATGAAAATCAATCAACTGTATAAGCCTTCAACATAATAGCAGAGGCCATATTTCGTAATTCCGCACAAGAAAACCGCTCCCGTGTCTAAATTTATGCAAACTCGGCTTGATCTTTCAAACGTTTGACGTTCGGTGAGCACGAAGAATCACGAATCACCATTCCGGGGATTCCGGTTTACCTCAAATTAAAGAAGAAAATGTAGGCGTCCAACTCTTGCTGTCGTTATAAGGTTTGTAGAGAGGTGTGTAGAATGTTTAATAGCAAGTGATGCATAATAGCTCTAATTGCAGGTGTGACTTACAGGCCTATCTCTGATTCGGTCACTTTGTGTTCCTGATCCCAGAATATGAAAGAATAGTTGCGAGCGCGAGGCAGCTGTCTAAAACATCACTTCCTTTTCTCGACACCTCAATATCTGTTATTACTATAAATTGTATTGGCTACTATGAGTTTCTGTCGTTTTCAAAGACGAGCAAAGCTTGTCAAGTTTTGAGATATCGACCAACAGTGGCTGTGAGGGTTTGTCCCGAACTTTATGTACACTATACTGCTGTGTCGATTCGGATTTGTTACCCAGTCCCCTTTCCAGTTTCATGAACTAGGATATTTCTAAAGATATAGATGATACACTATTTAAAAATTGAATTTTCATGCCATAATTACACCCGCACAATCATTTAAATTCTTACTTAACAATCAACTGTGGTACAAATGAGAGGATATGCAAAGTCAAGGACTAAGGAGACTGAAAGGGGAGTCAAGGCTAAGGGCAAACCTCAATAATGTTTTAATTTTAGAAATATATACATATACAAAATGGTGTATTCAGGGACCATTCAGTGGTATTATTTGCATTTCAAAATGACCACAAAATGTTCATTTTAGTGGAATCAGAAGAACAGAAATTTGCATAACTTATATTGACATTTTATTGACGAGGGAAAGGGGAATCTTATGAAGAAAATGGGAGATTTTTATGGAGGAGAAATGATGATAAAAGGCAGTAAAATGAAACTACATTGGGCCCTGTACAGATATACACTACATAACTGCTATCTCAATAGTAAGTCCATGTATACATAAAACCATGCTTTAGCAAATAAGGAAATATTTCTGTATGCAGTAGAAATAAAAGGATTGTCTTCAATGTAATGTGATCTCTATTACTATGCTTCGTCTACAAAATACAAATCCAGGTGGGTTCTTTAAAATGGAAGCATTAAGCATGAAAAATGTATGTACCACCACGGACTTATATAGTGTATATAAGTCCGTGGTACCACAAACTTGATGTAATACTTATACATGTAAAACATAGTGAGATGGGGACACTAATAATGAAGGCAACAATCAATAAATACTATTTTGCTTGCATCAATGTCTGACATTGAAGACAACAATGCATCTCTTCAGATAATTGTACTGAACACAAACATTTCAATTCAAGTGTTCTTCTAACCTGATACATACATATATAACCTGTCCCCTGGAATGTTCATCACCATACACGTATCTTTTGGATCAATTTTCAGGTTGGTAATCATATAATGACAATGGAATAGAAATTCTTATAACACAACCAGTAAAACCTAATGTACAAAACAGAGCATTGCTCAACTGACTACAGCACATTGTTACCATCTTGTGTTTTTTTTGGAGGGTGGGGGGTCTTTAATCTGTTTACAATCTTGTCACACTGTTTTAGACCTTAGTGTACATAGGATTATAGTACAGTTAAAAAAGGTGGTTGATTCTTTACCATCTTGTACACTACGTACGTCAGTGCAAGTACGCTCCACACTGGTCATTTGTCTGATGAAGGTGACTGTGTAGATCTCGTACACTATGTATGCCAGTGCTAGTACGCTCCACACCGGTCATTTGTCTGATGAAAATGACTGTGTAGATCTCGAACACTACATACGCCAGTGCTAGTACGCTCCACACTGGTCATTTGTCTGATGGGGGTGACGGTGTAGATCTCGCACACTACGTACGCCAGTGCTATTACGCTCCACACTGGTCATTTGTCTGATGACAATGACTGTAGATCTCATACACTATGTACGCCAGTGCTAGTATGCTCCACACTGGTCATTTTTCTGATGAAGGTGACTGTGTAAATCTCGTACACTACGTACGTCAGTGCTAGTATGCTCCACACTGGTAATTTTTCTGATGAAGGTGACTGTGTAAATCTCGTACACTACGTACGTCAGTGCTAGTATGCTCCACACTGGTCATTTTTCTGATGAAGGTGACTGTGTAAATCTCGCACACTACGTACGTCAGTGCTAGTACGCTCCACACTGGTCATTTGTCTGATGAACGTGAAATGCTACACTCTAATCTTCTACTGGTTGTGTTATAAGAACTTATATTCGATATACATATCTTTATTGCAATGAAACATAATTATTTCAGAAATTTGTGCAGATGTCAAATAAATAAAAGTAAGTTGTATCTAAATAGTATAGTGTAAATCTCTCTTGGATCTCCCAGGCATTGGATGAATGAGCAGAGAGATAAGAGAAAAACTTCATTTTTTTCAAATATGATAGGAAATGAATTCTGCCTTATATTGAGCATATTCATAGAAATTGATATTCTTTTTTCAATCAAAAACGTTAGATTTTGTACGGAATTATTTTCGTACCCTGTGTAACATATAATTTTTTATTCAGCTCGATAACCTGACAATATGCTGGCGTCAATCTCAAAAAGCAAAGATTGAAGACGTTCATTCAAAATTCTCCAAACATGGCTGCAGAGCTGTCCGTAGATCCTTTGGATCTAGCTCAATCTGGCGGATCTCCAAAACAAAATTCAACAGAACAACCAAAGACCTGGGATGTACTACGTCAGAATGTCCAAGAAAAAAGGAAACTTTTAGTAGCTTTAGTGAGCCATATACCAACGTCTTTTTCATTTCGGGTTGTAGACACTCCAACAGGCCAAAAAACTCGACTTTATTTTCTAGGTACACCACAAAAATGTCGAGAAAATACGTTAATGTATGCTGATTTGCCAAATGAAATAAGGGAGGTAACTCCTGTGCTGAACTGTAGGTCTTTATTAGACTCATTTCAACCATCACTTCCAAGTGCGCAATTGTCTAGAGAGGAACAGTTGATGAGAGAGAGAAAACGCCTCGGAATTTTTGGAATCACGTCCTATGATATGGTTGAAAATGAAGGAAAATTTGTTTTTCCAGCATGCAATTCACTTTTTGTGTGCATGGACCGTGATGTTATGGTAAGTGGTTAAGTTCCAGGTTTTGTTGAAATGTCAAAAGAATATGCACAAACAACAGACTGCACACAAAAACCATAAAACAGTTATTCAAAACACAGTATCTGAAAGATGTAATTTATCATCTGTAACATAAACATTTATCATTCTGTTCAAGAAATGAAGATGTTTTCTTTGCTTTCTTATCAATAAATGGGCCTGTTATAATTTTGATAAAGTACAGGAACCTTGCAAAAGGTGGTAAAATGGTGAATAATGAGGTCCTTCCACCACCGCCAAAGTGTCCTCAAGAAATATGGAAATAGATATATATATATATATATATGTAGGAAATTGCAGTTTGAGATATTTTATGAAACATGTAACTTTTGATGAAAAACCAAGTCAAGTCTGCTATGCACTATGTTTTATTATCAAAACATAAAAACCTGAGATACATACACAGGATTCCTGATAACTTGGGTACATACACAGGACTCCTGATAACTTGGGTACATACACAGGACTCCTGATAACTTGGGTACATACACAGGACTCCTGATAACTTAGGGTACATACACAGGACTCCTAATAACTTGGGTACATACACAGGACTCCTGATAACTTAGGGTACATACACAGTACTCCTGATAACTTAGGGTACATACACAGGACTCCTAATAATTTGGGTATATACACAGGACTCCTGATAACTTGGGTACGTACACAGGACTCCTGATAACTTAGGGTACGTACACAGGACTCCTGATAACTTAGGGTACATACACAGGACTTCTGATAACTTAGGGTACATACACAGGACTCCTGATAACTTGGGTACATACACAGAACTCCTGATAACGTAGGGTACATACACAGGACTCCTAATAACTTGGGGTTCATACACAGGACTCCTAATAACTTGGGTACATACATAGGACTCCTGATAACTTGGGTACATACACAGGACTCCTGATGACTTAGGGTACATACACAGAACTCATGATAACTTAGGGTACATACACAGGACTCCTAATAACTTGGGTACATACACAGAACTCCTGATAACTTGGATACATACACAGGACTCCTGATAACTTAGGGTACATACACAGGACTCCTAATAACTTGGATACATACACAGGACTCCTGATAACTTAGGGTACATACACAGGACTCCTGATAACTTGGGTACATACACAGGACTCCTCATAACTTAGGGTACATACAAATGTGTCCTGATAACTTAGAGTACATATGAATTTGATGATATCATTGGATACTTTTGTTTATGAATGAATTCTGAAATTTATCAGGAAGTTAATTTCATATATCTGATTTACCTCCCTTTGTAGTCAGAGGAGCTTAATATGTGTTATTAAACTCCTTTTTATAGTCAGAGGAACCTGTACTTCCACGAGCCATTAATACCAGTTGTTGTCGAGCTCGACTGGATCCAAAGATTTGTCCTCGCAACCCCAACCTCATCTCTTTTATCCATAGCAACGACCTCTGGGTCAGTAATCTCCAGACAGGACAGGAATGCAGACTCACGTTTGCTCATAAAGGCATGTATCACTTTATCATCACAAAAAGTTTCTCATTTTTTAAATCAATGTAAAGACTCCAGTAGGTCATCACGGTAATACTGAAGTTTACTTTATGCTATATTACTTTTGCTGATGGTCACTGTTTGACCAGAGAATCCCTGTTTTGGTTCGATATTCTGTCCGAATTAGCTCTATAAAACTCTAGCACAAAGTTAAATTCAGATAAATAATGATCCTTGACTTTTCAATAGTTTGATATCATTAAAAGAATGAAAATTGTTTTGTATGTCCATCCATTTGTTCGTTCATTGTCATTTTGTCCAGAGCAAAACACAAAAACTATAAGAGGTATCAACATGAAATTTCATAGGTAGATAGATCTGGATGAAGTCAAGTACAAAGTACAAGGACCATAACTCTTTTTGCATTGTTTGGGAATTAGTGCCCTTTGTTATTTTTCATCTTTAGATTTTGTCTCATTCAGGGAGCATAACCCTTCTCTGACGGCCCCTGTTTTCTGGAGTTTTCTATTGTATACTTTCTTCAGTGTTACTTGAATGTTTTTTTTTTGTCTAGGATTGAGTCGTCTAACAGATGACCCTATGAGTGCAGGTGTACCCTGTTTCGTAGTTCAAGAGGAATTTGACCGGTATACTGGATACTGGTGGGAGCCAAAGCCAAAAACTTCTAGTAACTTTGATCAGATGTCTCGTTATCGTATCCTGTATGAAGAAATTGATGAAAGTGGTGTGGAAATATTAAATATTTTTGCACCAATGACTGATACACAAGGGATTGACGAGTATCGATATCCCAGAGCTGGTAAGGGTTATCTCCACTTTTGATGCTATTAACAGACACAAAAAGCAGTGATATTTGTATGTGTTTTAGGTTGAATCAAGAGAAATATAAAAAAAATTATAGATGAGTCGAAAAACTTACAGGCACTGTGGGCTCTCACATAAAAAAATGTCACAGGTACTGTGGGTTCTCAAACAAAAGTCACAGGTACTGTGGGTTCTTACAGAAAAGTCACATTTACTGTGGGTTCTTACAGAAAAGTGACATTTACTGTGGGTTCTCACAGAAAAGTCGAAATCTCAAATACCGGAGTCATAAAATACTGTTAAAACTATGCTCTAGTAGATGTAAACATGATCTATCTCTCCATCATTGTGTACAGCTTTTGTATTTTCTGGATTGAATTATTCACTGTACAACTTAATCGATAGGAAGAAATCTGATGTGAATGTGTTGTTCTCAGATCATGTGTGTTCATTGATTTTATTCAGGAACAGACAATGCTGTGACTGCCCTGAAGCTTGTGGAGTTTGAAGTTGGGATTGATGGTCAGGTTTGTATCTCCCTGTAGTGATATAGGAGCCATTTTGTTATATGTAGGTTTTATTAAATTGAAGGTCATGAGGGTACAGTCCCTAATGTTATGAAAATAAGTACTCCTGGTCATTACAATAGTTATAGTTTATTTATTTTACAACAACTGTGAAGCAAGTTTTCCAAACTTATATCAATCACTCTTGTTTGCTCGGATGGAAACGCACGAGTGGTCTTAGTGTGGGAGGAAACCAGAATACCAGGAGAAAACCCACGTGGTCGGGCAGGTGACCCCATACCTTTTCACATCCATTCCGGGAATTGAACCCCGGATGGCTAGGTGAAAGGCGAGTGTGTTACCACTGTGCCACCCGACCACCCAATAGTTTAAAATGAGTTGCTGTATGATCTAACTCAGCACCTGTTGTCAGTATAGTGTGACTGCCTTACTTTTTGTCCAGTTGTAACTGCTATTTACGGTGTTGACAGATACAGGACAGTATGATAGAGAAGGAACTATATGAGCCATTATCCACTTTTTTCCCGTGGATGGAGTACCTGATTCGTGCTGGCTGGACACCTGACTCAAAATAGTAGGTCTTGCCTGATATGTAATCCAAAATCCAAAACAGATAAAATCTTGGGAGATGAAATTCATGAATCGTCTCGAAAAAGTATTGTTACTTCTCCGAAATGGTGGATAACCTGCAGTATTTCATGTAGTTATGATAAGTTTCACCAACATTTTCCAGTATATATCCATCCACATCGAGTAATCTTTTATCTTTTGTGGAAGTTTCAGAAAATTCTATTTTATATGTCTATAATACATGTAAATTACCCAGGTATCAGTGTCATCATAAGGATGGTTGTAATTAGAAAAAGTCAAGATCACAGGGTCAGAAGTCAAGATTTCTTATTGTCTTAAGTAACCAAATACTGTAATCAATTACATGTATGGATGGTAGAATGGAATGTACAGAAAGTAGGTTACTGTGACCTACACATCACATCAAAAGGTCATGATATCACACCAATATATAGGCGAGGAAGCACAGAATTCTGAATAAGTTCATGTTTCTGATGTTTACAGTAGCTTGTGTATGGTAACAACTGACATTTGAACTGGATTTGTTACAGCGTTTACGTACAGATCATGAACAGACAGCAGACACGCTTAGCACTGGTGTTGATACCACTAGAGTGTTTTATCCCGGTGACCTCTGAACCAGACATGGAGCTCAACTACTATTATGAATGCACCAATAATTATCCCCCCTTGCAAGTTATATATGAGGACACATCCGACATCTGGGTCAATGTAAGTAGAAATTTTATACTAGTTATAATGGATAATTCTGTATCTCACATCTCATAATATTACAGGTCCTACCTTGAAATTTCACACATAGTTGGCTTGATAGCAATGGATTGCCTATTTGTGTGTTGTAGTATTTGAAGATACTTCATGATGTTGTGAGAAGGTTAAGATGTATAGTATTAGGAGTAAAAACAATGCATCATAGACAAAACCAGCACACAAAGAATAAATAAGTTTTGATGATATTATTGGACAGCATGGATTTTAAAAGTAATTTCAATTCTTTATATTCTTTATAGGTGCACGACATCCTCCACTTTTTCCCACAAGAAAATGTGGAGGAGATTTCCTTCTTGTGGTCAACAGAACAGACGGGATACCGACACCTGTACAAGGTGACCTCCAAACTACTTACCTGTGATAATCCCTCGCCACGCAGTGCCATGGAGGTCATTGACAACAGTCATGGTGGGTACATTTGTCAGGTAGAAACAAAAATCACATATGTATAAAAACGTGCAGTTGATACAAATGTGTATTGAAAATGATGACAGCCTTCTTTTAAAAACTGGCTATTACACTGAAAGTTGATTCTTAATAAATTTAGGATCTTGAATGTGTTTTCATTTAATGACATTTTATTATATAAATTTTTTTTTTTTTTTTTTTGAGAACCTCGGCAAACAAAAAATAAAACTTGGTTTGTTTTGACAGGCCAGCTCAAGGCTGACATAGCTGAACAGGTGGCCTTGACCTGTGGAGAATGGGAAATTCAAGGAAAACAGGTAAATGTATAAAACAGTAAACACATGTTTATGTAATTGTAAAATTGCTTTATTTTATGCCTGTAAAGTGGTATGAAACTTCAGACAAGATTCCAGAGTAAAAGTGATCTGTTCAAAGGAGTTTGCATTGAATTCATTATATGTGTTTGGGATTTCACTTGGTGTAGTTACAATGTTGGTTCTGAAAGGGAAAATGTAAACAAAAACTCTGTAGTTTTACTATTCATGGTCAAGCCCTTTCCTTTCTTGTCCAGTTCTGTCTCTAGGGACCAATAGAAATATAAACTTCTATTATTCAGATTTATTTTCAGTTATTAGTCTGCCACACGTTTTTTGTCATATCAGCAAAGAGTGAAATGATGGCAGCTTAAACGACAGCTTAAACGACAGCTTAAACGGCAGCTTAAACGACAGCTTAAACGGCAGCTTAAACGGCAGCTTAAATGACAGCTTAAATGACAGCTTAAACGACAGCTTAAACGACAGCTTAAACGGCAGCTTAAACGGCAGCTTAAACGACAGCTTAAACGACAGCTTAAATGACAGCTTAAATGACAGCTTAAACGACAGCTTAAACGACAGCTTAAACGGCAGCTTAAACGGCAGCTTAAACGGCAGCTTAAACGACAGCTTAAACGACAGCTTAAATGACAGCTTAAATGACAGCTTAAACGACAGTGACAATCTTCTTGTATACAGTCATTGTTTAATGCCACAAAAGGGATTTACTATGTTACATTTAAGAAATGATCTTGCTGAGATTTTGTGAAAATTGGTCTTTTCAGATCTGGGTTGATGAAAAGAGAAGCCTTGTGTATTTTCTTGGCCATAAGGATTCTGTATTAGAAACTCACTTGTAAGTATGCAGGTAAATCCTGCCATGTTGTAGTACTGTAGTATACCAGCTGTACAGCCAGGTTGTACTATACCTTGAAATAAGTCCTTCAACTGTGATGTTTACTGGCAGTAAATTAACAGAATCTTAATATTATGGTTGAATTAGTCTGATAAGATGACCTTGTATATACGTCTTTCAGTATAATTACGGACCAATGCTATTTCATTTTTCTTCAATATCCCTAGTGTTCACTCAGAGTCAGGATTTGTTTGTTTGCCCTATAGTTGAAGTAACAGTCATTTGTTTTAGTTCAACTGTGTAAATTCTGTCCACAAGTTTCAATAGATCATAACAATGGATAATTCTTATTTTCCATGACACTGATGATAGTTGGTCTACAGCTAAACATCAGTCTGTTTATGGTATCTAAAATTTGTGTGGAACAAACTTTAAATTTTCTTGAAAAGATGAAAATTTCATTAGCATTTTACAAATTCCTACAAAGGCTTGTAACATCCATCAGAGAAAAAGACAAAAGTTTAAGGTTTTAAAGTTGTTATTTTGTGCAGTTTTACCAATTCTATTTATAGATATGCTGTGTCATATTTATCACCAAAAGAGCCGTATCTACTGACAGAACTTGGCTACTCTCATAGTGTCTCCTTTAGCTCCGTGAGTATATAATGTCCCAGTCCTTCAGTTATGTAGGTATATAATGTCCAAGTCCTTCAGTAGGTATATAATGTCCAAGTCCTTCAGTTATGTAGGTATATAATGTCCCAGTCCTTCAGTTATGTAGGTATATAATGTCCCAGGCCTACAGTTTTGTAGGTGTATAATGTCCCAGTCCTTTAGCTCCGTAAGTATATAATGTCCACGTCCTTCTGTTATGTAGGTATATAGTCCCAGTCCTTCAGTTATGTAGGTATATAATGTCCAAGTCCTTCAGTTATGTAGGTATATAATGTCCAAGTCTTCAGTTCTGTAGGTATGTAATGTCCCAGTCCTTTAGCTCTTTTAGTATACAGTGTCCCTGTCCTTCAGTTCTGTAGGTATGTAATGTCCCAGTCCTTTAGCTCTTTTAGTATACAGTGTCCCTGTCCTTCAGTTCTGTAGGTATACAATGTCCCAATCCTTCAGTTCAGTAAGTATCTAATGTCCCAGTCCTTCAATTGTGTAGGTATCCAATGTCCCAGTCCTTCAGTTGTGTAGGTGTATAATGTCACAGTCCTTCAGTTATGTAGGTATATAGTCCCAGTCCTTCAGTTCTGTAAGTATATAATGTCCCAGTCCTTTAGCTCCGTAAGTATATAATGCCCCAGTCTGTCAGAACTTGACTTTAGCATAAGGCTGTATGACCAACTAAACACTTACATTAGGGTTGAAATGTCCCAATCCACATAACAGACCCATGTTTGATTTTTTGTCAATACTAATAAAAAAGCAATGAAATTTATAAGTTGTGAAACCTATCCATCATCAATATTTCTTGAATCTTGAATCAATTTATGAAATGGTTACACTACATAAATTGATAAGACAACCCTAATGTAAGTCATAGCATCTGGCATTAGACACAACCTTTCTGAAGAATAATCAAAACAGTGACAGAGAAATACTAAACAGGAAAATGGAAGGCAAAGGTGAATTTTTTTCAGTACTAGCTCAGTATTTACATATTATCTGTTACCACAATGGTCTACATTTGTGATCTAGATGAAAATATTTTTATATTTATCGTTCTGTCACCATTTTAGGAATTGTCTTCATTTGTGACGGTGTACAGTTCGGTACAACAGACACCAATCAGTAGTGTCCATCGTGTCTGTCACCGTGACAACGGTCAGATGTATACAGAGACGGTGGGAATAGTCATGCCTTCTGTTGGTAAGTATTCATATGTATTGGTATTACCTGTAATTTCTCTCAAGGTTATTGGTATCATATAGAAAACATCTTCAAAGGACAAATATGTGTCTACAAATGTGAAAACTGAGGGCAAAGTTTAGCTAATTTGGACCTGTACTGGAGAGCACTTTCTGGGGGAAAGATATTTTTTCACAAATGTAAAAGCTAAAAACATCTTGATGTCCTTATCATTTTACAGGGGTGGGGGAGCTTAGTAAATCAGGCCAATGTAGGTTGGATCATTTTTTTAGACTCTGTATTGTGAAAAACTTACTGACACAATTTTTACTTACAAAATGTATTTTATATTGGAAATGTGATGATTGCTATGTTGACTTTTGATAACATGGTATCTGGAGGATAATTATATCTCTGACTGATACGGTTTAGAATAAATACAGGTAGTTAATTTTTTTAAATCATCCAGTATTGAAAAGTATTAATTGAATTATAGAGTTAGGGCCCTACCCACCATGTATGCTGACATTTATTTTGGTCAATTTTCATTCTCCTCTATGGCCCCCTAACATTATAGGGTACTACCATCAGTGATGAGACCTGGAAATGTGACATCTGTATGAGGTTCGTTCATTACATGGCTATACAGTATCTAATTCCAATCACATGACTGTATCAAGTTTCTATTCTCCTTTAAATATGTCCTGAATTAAACACCCTCGTTTCCAGCCTGCCCGGAGTATCATCCGCCCAGCCTGTTCAGCTATACCAGTGTGTGTGGACAGACCATGCATGGCTTGTACTACAAACCTCATAACTTCCAGCCACGTGTAAAGTACCCAACAGTCTTGATGGTGTACGGAGGCCCACAGGTTCAACAGGTCACCAACTCCTTCAAAGGTCTCAGGTACATTTGCCACTTATTGTATACAGGTACTGTAGTATCTTGGACAAAAGCGACTCATTGTTTTATGTTACATAAATATAGTATTTCAGCTCCTTTGGGGTGTGGTAGGGGATCTCAACCTTGGGGAGAAGATTATTCAATTGCCAAACCTTGCTGAGGGTTTATAACGCTAATCTTTCCCAAAATCTCAAAAAAAAGGGGGAATCAGTGTCTTAACAATTAGTCAAGACAAGGAAATCTGGAAGTGTGAATATACCTGTCCAGCCCAAGGAAAAATAAAATGATTTCTGTGTAAGGTTAGATAATTTTTTAAAATTAGTTCTGATAGCAACAAAGCATCATAGATGTTATGGAAAATTTTAATTTGAAAAACACAACGTGCTCAGATTAGGTTGTAAAAACAGTTTCTTAGAGCTTTGAGTGTTTATATATCTTTATCGTATGTACAGCTTTCTGTGGTGTAGTTGATTCCAATCAATGTAGATATAGTGTAGTCAGTTGATGAATAACCAGGAGAAAGTTTGTTGTCAACTTCTAAATCACAGAGCCAGTCTTGACAATAAACTCTTACACTGCTTTTCAGATCGTTTGAGGTAAAACAATTTATTTGTTTGATAATGTTTGTATCATTGTGGGTGACTGGAAGAAATTTTGAAATTTGTTTTATAATTGTTGTAAATGAAGTTGACTAAATCCGAGTTGTGTTTGTACTACAGATTTCTGAGGCATCACACATTGGCTTCACAGGGTTACGCTGTGGTTGTTATCGACGGCCGGGGGTCCAGTCATCGTGGACTAGACTTTGAAGCCCATATTAAGAAAAGACTGGTAAGATAAACTCCTCCCTAACATATCCCTGACTACAATTGATTGTTCCACATAGAAATATGTGTCTGAGGGGGCCAGGATGGACACTCCAACCTCTCTCTCTCTCTCTCTCTATATATATATATATATATATATAATTTTAAACATGTTGTGATAGGAAATGTAAAGGAGTTACCAAGATATTTGCAATGTTTTACCCATAGTTACACTTGTCATTCCTTCTGCCTGTCAATAACACAACATTACGATGTTTGACGTTGCTCAGGGTACTGTAGAGATAGAGGACCAGGTAGAGGGACTACAGTGGCTTGCCTCACAGGTGGATTTTATAGATATGGAGCGAGTGGCCATTCACGGCTGGTCTTATGGTAGGTGATCAGCAATTTTTCCAGTGTTCTAAAAGTTTCAAAACCTATAAATAATTATTTCTTCAATCTTTTAGTAATGTCAATAAAGTCTGTTTGCATGATTTCAGTGAGATATAAAGTAGTTTTAACACATCACGTTATACTATACAAATTGATGTATAATCGACAGTTATCTTATTTAATAATTATATTTAGTTTGTAATAACAGTTGGTTAGAGATATCAAGTATTTATAACACATCATGTTATGCTTTGTAATTAATCTACAGTAATAAATCTGATCACCTATTGATTAATTGTATGTTTACCATCATCAGATGGTAGGCTATTTAAATCGCTCTGCGTCCGTGATCTGTCCATTTGGGTCCCTCCATTAAGAATTTTTGTTAATTGATATTTCTTGAAAAGTCCTGGATGAAGTTTCCTCAAATTGCATATGTTGGTTCCCCTTAATTTGTAGTTGTGCCTGTTCAATTATGGGTGTGATCAGCAAAAAAAAAATTGCTAAAAGGTGGCCATCTTGGATTTTGGCTAGTAAAGATTGTTATTGCCATTATTTAAGAAGTACTGAATGAAAATCTCTCAAATTTTATACGTATGTTTCCTTTGGTCTCTCTTTGTGCTCATTTGATTTTGGGACTGATCAAAAGAAACAAAATGGCTTCCAGATGGCCATTTTGGATTTTGTAGGTAAAGATTATCATTGCAATTTCTGCAAAGGAATGTTCAAATGTCTTATCATTAAGAGCAAAAACAGAGAAGAGAAAAGAAGGGAAAAGATCCATCTTTTAAAGAGCATAAAAAGATCAAACAATGGTGGGTGCACAAAGATCCCTGTGGTATTTCTTGTTGTTTCATGTAAACAATTAAATTAATATTGTGATTTTACCATAGATTAACAGAAACATGACATGAATCCCAAAAAGTTATTCAATAGTTAATTTGATAATAGATTCTGCTGAAATTAATTTAGATAACATTTCTAAATATAGCTTGATATTTTAAGAAATAGCTGCTGTACTTGTCATGTTGGTGAATGCTTTAGCAGATGAATTTTGTAAAGTGTATAATTACCTTATGTTACAGGCGGCTATCTGTCTCTCCTTGGTTTAGCCCAGAGGCCAGATATATTCAAGGTAAACCTAATCATATTTCCTTCTTTATAATAATTTTATTTCGTTTTTTTTTTGTGATAAATAAATAAAAATTATCCATTTAGCTCCCTGTTTGTATTCTGATTAATATGGAGTGATTTTTAATGAATCTATTACAAGATAAAAATACATCAACTGAAAGTATTCTCAACATTAACAAACTTCACACAATAAGTAGTTAATATACTTTTATTGCTAGCCAACCAGTTTTACTATTTACAACACGTGTTGGCATAGTTACAAGAATTAAACCTAACTATACCATGACACGCTGTAACTGGTGAAACCAGTCAGCCAGCAATAAAAGTTAACTACTTATTGTGTCAAGTTGGTTAATGTTGAGAGCACATTTACCTCGTGTCTTGTTATTTTAACTATTGAGTGACTTCCTGCATAACTTACAGTATCAATTCAACTACCTATGAACCATACCTATATATTGGATCGGTGTTGGCTCTTCCACCTCCCCCCCTTCACCCCCCCCCCTGTCTTTTTGTTTTTATAAGATTATGCTACAAACACACATATTTTATGGGTAATATTTTTTGGTCTACTACAGTGTCTGTATGATGTTTTTATAGCAAATTGTTTTTGTAAATATGTATATTCCTTTTTACCCTTATCAGTAAAAATGTCATGTGCTAAAATTTGACTGCAGTTAATCATATATGTTTATGGTATACAAAAGAAATGGCTCTACCTGACAGGTTGCTATTGCGGGGGCACCGGTAGTTGACTGGAAACTATACGACACTGGCTACACAGAACGGTACCTAGACATCCCAAAGAATAATTCCAACGGATACCAAAAGGGATCTGTGTTACATTACATACAGAGCTTCCCTGATGAGTAAGTTATCTCCCATTCCTCACTCTGATTTACGGATTTTACAGACATGTGTAATATTTGAAATTACTGTACATTGTGAATTTATCTGTCAATAAGCCCAGGTCTGGTAATAAACAAGGCAGGGGCTATCAGCAGATTTACCACCAAATGGTTTTCCTTGTCTTTAGATAAGTCCACCCAGAAGTCAGAGGTGTTTATTGTAGAATAAATGTTGTTCTCAAAGAGGATTTACATTTCCAAATGTGCACTAGCAGCCCAATCAAAACACAACTTGAGATCAAAATAATTTTAACACTGCATATTGATGTTAAAAAAACCACACCATTTTATATCTCTCTGTGCTTTACATGTTTTATATCTCTCTCTGCTTTACATGTTTTATATCTCTCTGCTTTACATGTTTTATATCTCTGTGCTTTACATGTTTTATATCTCTCTGTGCTTTACATGTTTTATATCTCTCTGTGCTTTACATGTTTTATATCTCTCTGTGCTTTACATGTTTTATATCTCTCTGTGCTTTACATGTTTTATATCTCTCTCTGCTTTACATGTTTTATATCTCTGCTTTACATGTTTTATATCTCTCTGTGCTTTACATGTTTTATATATCTCTCTGCTTTACATGTTTTATATCTCTGTGCTTTACATGTTTTATATATCTCTCTGCTTTACATGTTTTATATATCTCTGTGCTTTACATGTTTTATATCTCTCTGTGCTTTACATGTTTTATATCTCTCTGTGCTTTACATGTTTTATATCTCTCTGCTTTACATGTTTTATATCTCTCTGCTTTACATGTTTTATATCTCTCTGTGCTTTACATGTTTTATATCTCTGTGCTTTACATGTTTTATATCTCTCTGCTTTACATGTTTTATATCTCTCTGCTTTACATGTTTTATATCTCTCTGCTTTACATGTTTTATATCTCTGTGCTTTACATGTTTTATATCTCTCTCTGCTTTACATGTTTTATATCTCTGTGCTTTACATGTTTTATATCTCTCTGTGCTTTACATGTTTTATATCTCTCTGCTTTACATGTTTTATATCTCTCTGTGCTTTACATGTTTTATATCTCTCTGCTTTACATGTTTTATATCTCTCTGTGCTTTACATGTTTTATATCTCTCTCTGCTTTACATGTTTTATATCTCTGTGCTTTACATGTTTTATATCTCTGTGCTTTACATGTTTTATATCTCTCTGCTTTACATGTTTTATATCTCTCTCTGCTTTACATGTTTTATATCTCTGTGCTTTACATGTTTTATATCTCTGTGCTTTACATGTTTTATATCTCTCTGTGCTTTACATGTTTTATATCTCTCTGTGCTTTACATGTTTTATATCTCTGTGCTTTACATGTTTTATATCTCTCTGCTTTACATGTTTTATATCTCTCTCTGCTTTACATGTTTTATATCTCTGTGCTTTACATGTTTTATATCTCTCTGTGCTTTACATGTTTTATATATCTCTGTGCTTTACATGTTTTATATCTCTCTGCTTTACATGTTTTATATCTCTGTACATGTTTTATATCTCTGTGCTTTACATGTTTTATATCTCTGTGCTTTACATGTTTTATATCTCTCTGTGCTTTACATGTTTTATATCTCTCTGCTTTACATGTTTTATATCTCTCTGCTTTACATGTTTTATATCTCTTACATGTTTTATATCTCTCTGTGCTTTACATGTTTTATATCTCTCTGCTTTACATGTTTTATATCTCTCTGTGCTTTACATGTTTTATATCTCTCTGTGCTTTACATGTTTTATATCTCTCTGTGCTTTACATGTTTTATATCTCTGTGCTTTACATGTTTTATATCTCTCTGTGCTTTACATGTTTTATATCTCTCTCTGCTTTACATGTTTTATATCTCTCTGCTTTACATGTTTTATATCTCTGTGCTTTACATGTTTTATATCTCTCTGTGCTTTACATGTTTTATATCTCTCTGTGCTTTACATGTTTTATATCTCTCTGCTTTACATGTTTTATATCTCTCTGTGCTTTACATGTTTTATATCTCTCTGTGCTTTACATGTTTTATATCTCTCTGTGCTTTACATGTTTTATATCTCTCTCTGCTTTACATGTTTTATATCTCTCTGCTTTACATGTTTTATATATCTCTGTGCTTTACATGTTTTATATCTCTCTGTGCTTTACATGTTTTATATCTCTCTGTGCTTTACATGTTTTATATCTCTCTGTGCTTTACATGTTTTATATCTCTGTGCTTTACATGTTTTATATCTCTCTGTGCTTTACATGTTTTATATCTCTCTGTGCTTTACATGTTTTATATCTCTGTGCTTTACATGTTTTACATGTTTTATATCTCTCTCATGCTCTCTACATGTTTTATATCTCTCTGTGCTTTACATGTTTTATATCTCTCTGTGCTTTACATGTTTTATATCTCTGTGCTTTACATGTTTTATATCTCTCTGCTTTACATGTTTTATATCTCTCTGTGCTTTACATGTTTTATATCTCTCTGTGCTTTACATGTTTTATATCTCTCTGTGCTTTACATGTTTTATATCTCTCTGCTTTACATGTTTTATATCTCTGTGCTTTACATGTTTTATATCTCTCTGTGCTTTACATGTTTTATATCTCTCTGTGCTTTACATGTTTTATATCTCTGTGCTTTACATGTTTTATATCTCTCTGTGCTTTACATGTTTTATATCTCTGTGCTTTACATGTTTTATATCTCTCTGTGCTTTACATGTTTTATATCTCTCTGTGCTTTACATGTTTTATCTCTCTGTGCTTTACATGTTTTATATCTCTCTGTGCTTTACATGTTTTATATCTCTCTGTGCTTTACATGTTTTATATCTCTGTGCTTTACATGTTTTATATCTCTGTGCTTTACATGTTTTATATCTCTCTCTGCTTTACATGTTTTATATCTCTCTGTGCTTTACATGTTTTATATCTCTCTCTGCTTTACATGTTTTATATCTCTCTGTGCTTTACATGTTTTATATCTCTCTGTGCTTTACATGTTTTATATCTCTGTGCTTTACATGTTTTATATCTCTCTGTGCTTTACATGTTTTATATCTCTCTGTGCTTTACATGTTTTATATCTCTCTGTGCTTTACATGTTTTATATCTCTCTGTGCTTTACATGTTTTATATCTCTCTGTGCTTTACATGTTTTATATCTCTCTGCTTTACATGTTTTATATCTCTCTGTGCTTTACATGTTTTATATCTCTGTGCTTTACATGTTTTATATCTCTGTGTGCTTTACATGTTTTATATCTCTCTGTGCTTTACATGTTTTATATCTCTCTGTGCTTTACATGTTTTATATCTCTGTGCTTTACATGTTTTATATCTCTGTGCTTTACATGTTTTATATCTCTGTGCTTTACATGTTTTATATCTCTCTGTGCTTTACATGTTTTATATCTCTCTCTGCTTTACATGTTTTATATCTCTCTGTGCTTTACATGTTTTATATCTCTGTGCTTTACATGTTTTATATCTCTCTGCTTTACATGTTTTATATCTCTGTGCTTTACATGTTTTATATCTCTCTGGCTGATGTTTTATAGACATGTTTTATCTCTCTGTAAAACATGAAGCTTATGTCTTATAAATATTTCTTTTAGTTCAGAATTGTTTTTTTTCCATTACAGAGAGAATCGACTGCTGGTGATCCATGGATTAATTGATGAGAATGTTCACTTCCAGCACACTAGTACACTAATAAATGCTTTAGTGAAGGCATGCAAGCCTTACAGCCTCCAGGTTAGTCTTAGAAAAAACTAGATAAGTCTTACAGTTCCCAGGTAAGTCTTACAGTCCCCAGATAGGTCTTATAGTCCCAGATAATCCTTACAGTCCCCAGATAATCCTTCAGTCCCCAGATAGGTCTTATAGTCCCCAGATAGGTCTTATAGTCCCCAGATAATCCTTCAGTCCCCAGATAATCCTTACAGTCCCCAGATAATCCTTACAGTCCCCAGATAATCCTTACAGTCCCCAGGTAAATCTCAAATTAAGTCTGAAGCCTCTTGGTAAACCTATAACAGAAACGGAAAAACATTACAATTTCTTGTGGAACAAAACATTCTTCATCACAATTTTACCACTCACACCACCTTAGTCCCATTACTTACCTCAATCTCTACCTTAGTCCCATTACTTACCTCTATCTCTACCTTAGTCCCATTACTTACCTCTATCTCTACCTCAGTCCCATTACTTACCTCTATCTCTACCTTAGTCCCATTACTTACCTCTATCTCTACCTCAGTCCCATTACTTACCTCTATCACCACCTCAGTCCCATTACTTACCTCTATATCTACCTCAGTCCCATTACTTACCTCAATCTCTACCTTAGTCCCATTACTTACCTCTATCTCTACCTTAGTCCCATTACTTACCTCTATCTCTACCTTAGTCCCATTACACACGTCTATCTCTACCTTAGTCCCATTACTTACCTCTATCTCTACCTTAGTCCCATTACTTACCTCTATCACCAACTAAGTCCCATTACTTACCTCTATATCTACCTCAGTCCCATTACTTACCTCTATATCTACCTCAGTCCCATTACTTACCTCTATCTCTACATCAGTCCCATTACTTACCTCTATATCTACCTCAGTCCCATTACTTACCTCTATATCTACCTCAGTCCCATTACTTACCTCTATCTCTACCTTAGTCCCATTACTTACCTCTATCTCTACCTTAGTCCTATTACTTACCTCTATCTCTACCTTAGTCCCATTACACACGTCTATCTCTACCTTAGTCCCATTACTTACCTCTATCTCTACCTTAGTCCCATTACTTACCTCTATCACCATCTTAGTCCCATTACTTACCTCTATATCTACCTCAGTCCCATTACACACGTCTATCTCTACCTTAGTCCCATTACTTACCTCTATCTCTACATCAGTCCCATTACTTACCTCTATATCTACCTCAGTCCCATTACTTACCTCTATATCTACCTCAGTCCCATTACTTACCTCTATCTCTACCTTAGTCCCATTACTTACCTCTATATCTACCTCAGTCCCATTACTTACCTCTATCACCACCTCAGTCCCATTACTTACCTCTATATCTACCTTAGTCCCATTACACACCTCTATCTCTACCTCAGTCCCATTACACACCTCTATCTCTACCTTAGTCCCATTACACATGTCTATCTCTACCTCAGTCCCATTACTTACCTCTATATCTACCTCAGTCCCATTACTTACCTCTATCACCACCTCAGTCCCATTACTTACCTCTATATCTACCTTAGTCCCATTACACACCTCTATCTCTACCTCAGTCCCATTACACACCTCTATCTCTACCTTAGTCCCATTACACATGTCTATCTCTACCTCAGTCCCATTACTTACCTCTATCTCTACCTCAGTCCCATTACTTACCTCTATCTCTACCTCAGTCCCATTACTTACCTCTATCTCTACCTTAGTCCCATTACACACCTCTATCTCTACCTTAGTCCCATTACACACCTCTATCTCTACCTTAGTCCCATTACTTACCTCTATCTCTACCTCAGTCCCATTACTTACCTCTATCTCTACCTTAGTCCTATTACACACCTTTATCTCTACCTTAGTCCCATTACTTACCTCTATCTCTACCTTAGTCCCATTACTTACCTCTATCTCTACCTTAGTCCCATTACTTACCTCTATCACCATCTTAGTCCCATTACTTACCTCTATATCTACCTCAGTCCCATTACTTACCTCTATATCTACCTCAGTCCCATTACTTACCTCTATCTCTACCTTAGTCCCATTACACACCTCTATCACTACCTTAGTCCCATTACACACCTCTATCACCACCTTAGTCCCATTACACACCTCTATCTCTACCTCAGTCCCATTACTTACCTCTATCTCTACCTCAGTCCCATTACTTACCTCTATCTCTACCTCAGTCCCATTACTTACCTCTATCTCTACCTCAGTCCCATTACTTACCTCTATCTCTACCTCAGTCCCATTACACACCTCTATCTCTACCTTAGTCCCATTACACACCTCTATCTCTACCTCAGTCCCATTACTTACCTCTATCACCACCTTAGTCACTGTAATCTATTGGAACAGTATCCTTTTCTTGATTGATAGATACAAACATGCAATATATTTCAGTGACTGCTCATAGGAAATAAATTAGGAAATGAACTACTTGACAGTCCACTGTTATCAATAACCAGATATTGAATTCTGCCAAGGATTGTAACCATAAATAAACCAGAAAGTTTTTCTGTGAGAAATGGAAAATATTTGTTAACACTGTGAGGGTGTAAATAGGAACATACTGCAGGCTATGATGAATCAGAAATATATCCTACTGTCTTACTGTTTTATTTACAGGTGTACCCAAATGAGCGACATGGAATCCGTAACCACGAGTCTGCAGAACACTACAAAACAATGATACTGAGTTTTCTTCAGAATCATATATAGCAGAACTGTCACCTGTTTTCTGTGAAAACTTTTCATTCTGTTTAGTCTTTAAAGTGTTGCTATGGAAAATATCTTGGTCTTGAAGGTTTTGTTTCGAGAACAGCCCCCAAATTAAAAAATGAGATGAAATTTGAATATCTAGCATAAAATGCATTTTTTGTTTGCATGTGTGTGTAGGGGGATGGGGTGGTGTGTAGGGGGATGGGGTGGTGTGTAGGGGGATGGGGTGGTGTAGGGGGGGTTGGGGTGGTGTGTAGGGGGATGGGGTGGTGTGTAGGGGGGATGGGGTGGTGTAGGGGGATTAGGGGGATGGGGTGGTGTAGAGGGGGGTTGGGGTGGTGTGTAGGGGGATGGGGTGGTGTGTAGGGGGATGGGGTGGTGTGTAGGGGGATGGGGTGGTGTGTAGGGGGATGGGGTGGTGTAGGGGGGATGGGGTGTGTGTAGTGGCATGGGGTGGTGTAGGGGGGATGGCGTTGTGTGTAGTTGGCATGGGGTGGTGTAGGGGGGGATGGCGTTGTGTGTAGGGGGGATGGCGTTGTGTGTAGGGGGGGATGGCTTTGTGTGTAGGGGGGATGGGGTGGTGTAGGGGGGGATGATGGCGTTGTGTGTAGTTGGCATGGGGTGGTGTAGACTGGATTAGATGTGGTAGACTGGACTAGATGTGGTGTGGGTTGGAAATGTTTTAGTGGGCGGAGGTCATAGGAGTAATGAGAAAGGGTAAGAATGAGAAAAGGAAAGACTGAGAAAGGGTAAGGCCATGTTGTATGGGATTCTATATGAAATTTTTGGAGAATAACAAAAATAATCTCTCCGTTTGAATCATGGTCCTGGCAGAATGATTACATGAACTGCTCCAGTCTTGATCATGGGCCTGTGTGTTGTAAAACAAAAAAATCTCCACTCCGATTTAAATCTCCCAGAAACAGCTTCTGACATGGTACTTTGATAAACAGAATGTGACGGAGAACCTGATTTGGACTTTTGATCCACAAAACTTTTATCATAGGAATACTATAAAATCATGTTTTGTGGATTTTTTAAATGATAATTTTTCTTACTCTCTACATTTTGTAGCTAGACCATTCTAAAAATTAGACATTAACTATTAACATTGAACCATGAACATCTAAATTTGTGGATGAAGAGTCCCACAAAATCATTTAAAATAAATAAGATTTAAAATCCAAACTTTTTTTCGTTTTAGATGAGTAAGTGTTTAATATTCCTGATACGTTCTGGAGATTATTGACGACAATGGTAACTTTGTTATCCTGGAGAAAACTGCAGATAAGGTTAAATTTTTTTGTGTCAAAGGAGGTACATGAACTTACCTCGTATTCAATAGGAGGTACATGAACTTACCTCGTTTTCACTTTGTTATCCTGGAGAAAACTGCAGATAAGGTTAAATTTTTTTGTGTCGAAGGAGGTACATGAACTTACCTCGTATTCAATAGGAGGTACATGAACTTACCTCGTATTCAATAGGAGGTACATGAACTTACCTCGTTTTCACTTTGTTATCCTGGAGAAAACTGCAGATAAGGTTTAATTTTTTTGTGTCGAAAATTGATGGAAAATATCATATCTGGTCACCAAAAGACATATTTAATATTTCTGTCACTGTGCCATTATAAACACAGACTTAATATTATATTGATGAATGATTCAGAGAAACACACACCTTGTATATACTAGTAGGTGCATAAACTTACTTTGTATTCACTAGGAGGTACATGAACTTACCTCGTATTCAATAGGAGGTACATGAACTTACCTCATATTTACTAGGTTTCCTGTTGATTCCATGAGTAAACCATATTCAAGATACCTACCAAAACTTAGGACTACTTTTATATAATATGTTTATAGGAGTTTGTGGATTAATATGCTAAACAAATCATTTGAAATTAAATTGTTTCATTGAAATTTTTCCACTCTGTTCATTAGTTGAATATTTATTCCTCAATGCCTGTTTATAAGATGTGTAATATATTAAAGAAAACTAAAGTAGAAAACTCGGAAGTAGAAAAATTCTGTCAAGATTTGAATTCTTATAATTATGTTGTTATAGAACACTGGTGTATAATTTCTAGTTTTAAACATTACTCAAACTATTTAGAAATCATTTTAATGTTAAGGTCAATTCTAACAAGTTATCTCCCTTTATTATTACTGGTGTTACTGTTATTTTAGATCATCACACTTCTTTCTATAGATAGGATTTTTTTAGATTGGAATTATCAGTATGTGAGCTTTCTGGTCTGTTTTGTCTCTTTAGTGCTATTTTCAATATTCTGTTAACCCAATGTATGAAAGTTGTGTGGTAATAAAGCACATGATGATAGAATTTCAGAAATAGTATATTCAGTGTATTTGTATATCGGTTTGACATTTTAAATGTGGAGGACTACATGTAGACCTTTGAGAGTCTTCACCATCCTGTGTTATAATATATTTTCCTTCAAGAATTTTCTTCAGATCAAACCATTTGACTTCAAGCTTTATTAGATTTCTTTATCATAGTCCAATTTTTTTTGTTAGTATACAAAGTTATTTATAGACTAAAAACAGGCCTATGGTAGTGTAGTGATATTTAATTGCAAAATCTCTAAACCCTCAGTTTAGAAAATCTCTAAAACCCCAGTTTAGAAATCTCTGAAACCCTCAGTTTAGAAAATCTCTGGAACCCCAGTTTAGAAAGTCTCTAAACCCTCAGTTTAGAAAATCTCTAAACCCCAGTTTAGAAAATCTCTGAAACCCTCAGTTTAGAAAATCTCTAAACCCTCAGTTTAGAAAATCTCTGAAACCCTCAGTTTAGAAAATCTCTAAACCCTCAGTGCTGTCGGTGTTCCGTGGTCAAGCCATTCTTATCTTTTTATGCAAATAAATTTTGTTATCAGCAAGATGTTGCATATATTGATTTTTTATTATGCATTTAATTATCAAACCCAGAGATCGTCCAACTGTCTAAATATAACTATCCCTTTATAAGCTCTTATTAGAAAATAAGCCCCATTCTTCATTTTACAGAGTTACCGATTTTAAATTAGTAACCTAAATGGGGTTCACAAGTCCTCTCCAAATCATGTTGCTTAACGTTTATGTTGGGGTTGGGGCAAACATTAATACTTTATTTTAGCAACACTGGAGGCAGGGGGCTTATTTGATGATGAAAACTCTCATGGAACTGTTGTAGGAACTGCCTTCTGTCCAGAGAAGACTCCAGTCTGCAGGTATCAGTTAGAAATGAAAATATTGGGAATCGAACACACTTCCACAGTATTTTATCTTTTACATATACATTTCATGTGTGTTTACACACACAAAGGTGCAACAAGTGCTTTAAAGTGATTAAAACATACAAGATATATTGACTGATGACAAGTTAAGACAAGACGTTCATGCTTTTATTATATGAATTGTAATCAGTTTAATTCCCGTGTCTGTCCAATAACATTAAATCCAAATCAAATCATTGCATGCCTGTAACATTGTAATGTTATCACATGTCTGGAGCTATGTGTGTATTAAAAAAATTTTGAACACTAAATTCCAAATTGGAAAGATGAAACCATATACGCTAAATATTTTTTCCATTTATAAGTATTCAGAACTTGGTGTTAAATGGTTATTGAATGACAATTTTTGATTCTCTTGGCCAGTGTAGTGTTCAATACTTAAGATAGTATAGCACCATCATGTTGTTTTGTCAGAACTTTTTCTCCACATATGAACTGCCTTTTCAAATAACTTGCATCATTTTCAACATTCCATATTTATAAAAGTTGTAATTAATTAGAAAACCAAACTCTATAATTTCAGTCATCGAACTCACTTTTTATCAATGTTGCCATGGTCACAGACTGCATAATAAACCAAGATAAGAACAGGGGCAGTAACTCTGATACTGAAATTGTCAAATTATCTCTTCCATTTAAAGGAGATTATTACTGGGAATTGAGCCATGAGGTGAAGTCTTCTTTACAGTTGTAAGGATTGAAATGTTACTTCTGTGTTATACCCTGTTTTACAAAATATCTACACCTAACTTAGAGAGGAGGATGGACTGAATTAAGGGGTTGTTCCAACCTTCTACTTTAACCTAGCCAAGTGGTGTAACTGAAATTTATATCTTGTCTCAAAATTTCGGATAGTGTTTTCTGTTGGTAAACAGTCATGTTTTAACATATTTTATGTGGAAAGTATTGCCTGTAAATAAATTTTTAAGTGTGACTTTTTGTGTTTTAGTAACTGCACAGTGCAACCTTTTCTGTCTTGTGCTGTTCACTAAATATGTGATTACCATACATGTAAACTGTGTTAAAAGATACCTGTGTTACAGAGACACCAGTTATTGTACAGGTTGTTGTTTTTGAGGGTTTTAAAAACTTGTAAGACTTCTGCATTTTGAGTTGAAAAGGCATTAATTGATATCAATTAACTTAACTGACTGTCCATTATTAAAATTTTTGACACTGTGAATGTGCAGCCAAGTAGAAAGTGCTGATGTGTGTGTCAAGGCTAATTAAAAATATAGACCAGGTTTATACGTAAACATAATCATGGCTTCAAATCGTTCATTTGTAGAGTGTTTATTCCACTTAATCACATAGGGTCTTTTGTCTGACAATATATTGTTTTAACTCTCCATGCATTTCTTGGGAGGATAACCCAGAAAGGAAATGCTGAGACAGATTGCTTGTAAATTGAATTTCAGGGAGATAAGTCAATGTCAGCGTTCCGTTGGATGACACTTTTACATTATATTGTGGAAACGATTCATTTATTGCATAATGAGCTTTTATATCCAAAATGATATTGCTGATCTTGTGGAACAATGAAATGAATAAACAAATGAACTGTTTTGTTTGTGTAGTTGATTTTCCTCAGATGTGGCATTCTTTTATCTTTAGATATCTGCTGATTAACCAATATGCCTGAGGTGAAGAAAGCATGCAGAGCTATCTAGAGTGCAGCGACTGATTTTCAATGTCACAAATGTCAAACGTATTTAACAAAACAAGTGGGCATGTATCTCATGCATGGATATCACAGAAATGAAATGTAGTACTGATCGTCACAACGTGAGCAAGTATAGTGCACGCATTTTTCAGCCAAAACTGTCGTTTCAAAAGGGGATGCGGACTATACGTACGAATATGCCATTCTGCGGGTTATCATTCTCCAGTTATCTGTCCTCAATTTTTGATTACCTCCCTTCACAAAGATTTAGAGTCATTGGTCATAGATGTTAGATTGAAGATAAAAACGACAGAGATTAAAATAAATTTCGAATGTTTCAATGCAATTGAGCTTCATTATTATTGATACAAAAAAACAGCATCACACCTAAGTAACGAAAAGGAACAAAAGCACAAGTTTACAATAGTACATCAGATTCTAACAGGTGCCCTGGTACTTATGACTTGCACAAATGGAAACGCAGACAGGTTCGACGATTTACAGAATCGGGCAGAATTGGGGTAGAATAGTGCCGTTTTAATCATTTTAATAAACTGATTTTGCATTAATACAATCATATGTTAAACATGATGAACAGTTTTAAGGAAAAATGAAGACATATTGCATATAACACTCATATCTGTTCGTGTTGTACAAGACCGAAAGACGATTAACAGGATCGGGCAGAATTGGACTGTTTATATGTAGAATTTGGGCATTAAATTGTTTTAAGTGTAAATATTTTATTCTTAAATGACCATAATTAAAATAATTAAGTTTCATATTTCATAATATTTTAAGCCTTATTAGTTAATAATAAAATAATGAAAATGTTAGTGAATATTTATCAAAGTCCTGCAGTGTGAAAATATGAATACTAATCAAAGCTTAGATAATTTGATAATTAATTAGAAATTGTTCAGTCTAAGCCATTAGATAGTCTATGTAAGGCAGTTGATTTCTAAATCCTGACACAGTTTCAACATGGCTTATGCTCAGCTACATTTTGATTTTCTGGATAATAACCGGGGTGGATTTTTTCTTGTTCATGCAGGGTACAAATATTCAGTGAAATCTCATCATGGCCAGAGGTGTTATTGGAGGTGTGTTGATCGTCAGTGTGGTTCCAGGATTACGACCATTGATCATGTGCAAGTTTTATTCAGGCGAGACCATACACATCGGTCGGCTATTGTTAGAATAACTGCTGCAGCATTTATCGTCGATGTGAAAAAAAGATGACGGGAGGAGGTTAACCCAATTCCGTCCATATTTGACGAGTCTCTTGGTAGTTAACTTGACAGAGAGTGTAATGATTATGTAGTTAGTGTTATTGAGAGCATCCCTACATTTGAAAGTGTGAAATCATCTTTGCAGCCGTGCTAAAGTGTTACCCAAATTACCAGCAACTCAGCAGGACATAAACCGTCAGGATGAGTGGACATTAGCCGGAGACCGTTTCTTGTTGTGTGATGATACAGATCATGGTGGTAATCGTACTCTAATATTTACTACGGATGATAACATGTACAATTTGTGTGCAGCAACAAACATTTATGGAGATGGGACTTTCTGTTCGTGCCCGGGTATGTTCTTCACATTTTATTCTAGTGTTCATGGACAGATGTTTCCGCTAGTGTTTTGTCTTCTCCCCAACAACTCAGAACTGACATATCGAAGGATGTTTAGTTTAATTAAGGATGTCATTCAACAGAGGGTTCAGCTAGTGTTAGCACCAGAGATAGTGATGCTAGATGTTGAAGTGGTTACCCTGGGAGGATGTTTTTATCATTACACAAGTGTATATGGCAGAAAACTCGGGCGTGCGGTTTGGCTATTCCCTACAGAGAGGAGAAGGACATCAAGAGATGAATAAGACTTGCAGCAGTGCTACCGTTAGTACCCGTGCACCAAGTCGAGGATGTGTGGTTTGCAACAGTGGAAGACCTGGATGACGACCGACCAGGAGTCATCCGATTCACTGACTATGTCACAGAGACCTTGGTGGAGACTGATCGCGCAGAATTCAACCATTTTGACAATGACGGAGCAAGAACAACAAACTATGTAGAGAGATGGCACAGCCGCCTTAACAAGTTCTGCAGAAGACCCCATCCCAACATGTATGCTCTTGTACAGATGCTTCAGAAAGAGCAGGCAACCAATCAAATCAATGCAGGAGGAAAACCAAGATCAAAGCGAAGGAAATACCGCCAGTTGGATTCCCAGTTACAATGACTGGAGGACAGATTCAGAGCTGGACAGATAGATGTGGTGCAGTATGCAGACTCAGCCTCTCATCTTATTCATGTGGAGTAATGTGTAAAATAGTTTGAAAAGTTTGTCAATGGATATTTGATAGTGCTTGTATTTTAATTCTGTATCTTAATTTTGTATGTTGGTACTTTTGTCATGTGCTTTAGTATATAATGTAAAACAATAAAATGAAATAAACAAACATAGTGCTTGTACTGTACGGTTATGTTTAAATGATAGTAAATGAATAGTCCAGGAGCTAGAAGGGTCAACAGTAAAATAATTATTTTCTATCAAATTTAACAAATTAAGTATCAAAATGACCTCAATAGAATCAATTAATGATGAAATACGTTACCATGAACCTAAACATAAACAAATAAACAGTACAATTTTAAGAATTCAAAATGTCCACACCAGGTGTCCGATATCCAATGGAAATGTCATAACATGGTAATTCCATCAAACAGTTAACAAGTATACTGTGTGATTACAATTATAACAACGGATGAAAGATAATGGAAGGCCCGAATCTGATGTACTGCCATCTTTTCTGTTGATTCCTCGCACACTATAAGGCTGGAGATAGATGATGAGAAATAATGTTCACAGAGTTCCTTGTAAATAAATATGTTGATGTTTCAGATGAAAAAAGGATTAAACGTAGATTATTCCTTATAATATAACTACTTCATGCCTAATTTCCATACATCAGCGTGATGAAAAGTATGATGAATAATAAAGACACAGTATCATTCATAATCACTCTTCAAAGGGTACCTCGTCAGACAAATCACAAAGCATGATGGTCGTAAGTTGGTGTTTTTGCTGTGGATCGTTGATCGTATACTGGTGGAAGATCCTTCGTCGTTGACCGGCAGTTTGAGTCACAGCGCCAAATATGACGAAAACCTGTTGAATGTAAGGCTGTAGATGTCGTAGAGTTGATAGTGAAGAAGTCCAGTTCGTACGCATGAATTTATGTACAATAACAATAAGTATAATTTTGGTGTCTAAATCAAAGAATCTAAACTTCAACAGAACGAATAGGTTGGACGTTGAGTCAAAGTACAAAAAACAGGATATATCGCCGTGAAATACGGAGTAAGGCTATGAGCTACATATGTGTCAGAAGGTAGATAACTAAAGTAATCGTGGATACCTGTTGACAACTGGATTTACGCTTAATAGTCAGACATCTTTGATAATTATCAGATGAACAGTCACAACGGATATCTGTACATTGTGCGTATATAGATATATGCACAGCGACAAATCCTTTTCCGGTGCAATGTTCTCGAAAAGGCTAATTACATTTTGTCAATCAACAATTTTAATGGTGTTTTTTTGGAAATGGCGTTTTATCTAGAGCAACAAGGAAGGAATTTCCACCCAGTGCATATCTAAGGTAAGACATATCGTTGGTGCATTTTTGTGTTCGTTCATGTATAAATTCATCGAAGATATTGCTACTTCATTTATGCATCAGTATTTATCAATTAGGAATGACAACGTCACCCACAAGGAGAGGGTAAGGAGTTAAATGTGAAGTTTTTTTTCTATTGATCATACCATAATACCATACCCTTTGTCCGCCATTTAAAATCATTTCAAAAATAGTTAATATGTCTCCTCTGTATACACAAGTCACCTCAGAAACATAATCAATGTCGCGCGGACAGTTTACATTGTAATCATAGATAGTATGTTGTTACAGAAATTATGTCAAACATTCTTTAGGTGATTTTGATGAAAAGTAGACCTTTAGATTCTTCACTGACTTGAAATAAGGCTTTTGATGTGAAGATAGCATGATTCATAATGAATGAAAATTTAAGACGAGTGATTCTACAAATTCTTAAGACAAATTGGCGTTGGCGCCATTTCCCCTGCACGGTGACGCACCAACGTACAGCAGTCGCGTCCGCAGCAGAAATTGCCAACAGCAGGCCCCTGTCCATAAATCTTCCTTCACTGAGAGAATTCTTGACTCGAAAAGCATTATGTTGGTTAAGGAAAACATTAACTTTAACCTTAAACTTAATATTATGCTCTCCTATTTAAGTCAAAAGAAAATTAAATAAGTTCAGTTGTTAGATTGACCATTCGTTGGCAGCTAGTAAGAGAACGTCAAAAATCTGCAAACTTTCTGGAACTGAAACATTGAATGATGTATAGATAAAATCTATCAGAGATTTATCCGCCGGTGTACAAGGTCCATATGACGATTTGTGTCATAAATGATGGGCATACTGGTTACTAATGGTCTTATATTCACCTCAACATTCTTTAGCGTCGACTAAAATCAACTGATAGCAAAAATATGCATTTAACTATTACGACAGTGTTATCGGTATTGATAAATTAATTTATATATACACGAATGATACGGATTAATCAGGGTAATAATCAATAAATAGCTACAGAAGATAGTGCTACCTTACGGTAGATAGTATATGTACAATTCATCTACATCACTTCTTTTGCATGAATTGATATCAATCTAATTTCTTAAGAAAGGAAAGTTATAGGGAACAAAATTTGACAAAATCATTCAAGTTCAGCAAAAATGTATTCACGTAATCCGACGTCAACACTGTAATCCAAGGACACCCCTTAATGCCTTAGCTGAAATACACACGTGTGTGAGAAGATTGCCTGTCGTACATGTAACATTAATTTACATTCCAATGCACCAACCTAAATGAGTTAACATCATAGGTGTATTGTCAGATTTGGTTATGCATAAGTGGTATTTACGCGATCTGATACTCAACGTGAAATACGGCATTTCTGTGGGCTCAGTAGACCGGAGCGAGTCAAAGTACAATGCATTCAAGTGATATACGTTGGTTCAACAGTAGGAACAATCTTTTTGATTGATGAAATGCAATTTGCCGCTAATCAAAATGAAATATCAGGAGGAATCAATATTATATGCATTGGTGACCTCTTCAAGCTCTAACCGGTTATGGACCAATTGATTTTTCAGTTTTCCCAATCAGATGTGAATGGTCGTGCATCAAATGTCTGGATAGATCTCATCAGAATCTATGAACTCGGTAAGATCATGTTTCATGCTGAAGATCGTCACTTTGAAGATGATCTTAACAAACTCTGAAAAGGAAAGCGCTACGCAAATTATACTGAATTACTCTCTTCGCGTGTCCTGAAGTCGAGTGATGACAGTGTGTATCATGCTGATGCAACTAGTATATTGTACTACAACAACATAGTTAAGACATATAGCACATCACCCTTTGACAATTACACAGGAGAGAAAGTTGTATATCGATGTACAGATAAAGGTATTGGAGTTGTATCAGATGACTTCAAACAAAGACTCATCGAATGTGTACCTGGCAAAGGTAGGATATTCATTGGACAGCAGAAATATTTAAAGACAAAGGCTTGTTTTAGAAATGTACTGACAGTCAACTTCGATGTACAAGATTGACCGATAAAATCTCCACTTCACTTAACCAGTAGTGGAAAACTGAAAATAATGTGGATGGAAGTTTTAGGTTGGGAAATATTCGTTAAAATTAAATATTAGTTAAAATTTGTTTTTTCTTAGCATGAAAACATTTTAATAAGGTGTTGTCGAATCATCAGTATAATTGTTTCGACCTATTTCGAAAGTATTTTTCATATTTTAAATATTTCAGGTAATTTAAAACATTTCCAGTATTTAGTTATTTCTGTTTAAAATATACGTTTTTACTGGTAATATTATACACAGCGCGCCGGATTTAATATTCATCAGTGTGAGGCTAATTTCATAATGATAACTTGTTTGGTTTGAAACTTTACGGTAATCAAATCGAATTTAATGCGCGGTTACCTCGATGAACACTCTTACTAAAATATAGTACAATAATATATGTAAATTCATCAGTAGGAAAGGGAATGATTTGTTTGATTTGAAAGCTAATCGAATTTTCCTATCTTTAGTACAATCATAACCTGTCTTTCTTAGTGTATCATTAGAATATATAATAGTGTTATCTGGTCCGTTTTACTGATCCTAAAGAAATGGCATATTTAAGTTAAAAAAAATCAAATAAGTTCAGGTGTTTGCCCATTCGTTGGGTGCTAGTGAGAGAACGTCAAAATTCTGCAAACGTTCAGCTGCTGAAACATTGAATAATGAATAGATAAAATCTATCAGAGATTTATCTGACGTTTTACGAGGTTCATGTGATGATTTGTATCCTAAATGATGGGCATACCGGTTACTTATTGCCTTACATTTACCTCAACGTTATTTAGCGTCGAATAAAACCAACTGATAGCAAAAGTATGCATACAACCAATACGGCAGTTTTATCGGTATTGATCAATTACTTTATATGTACACGAATGATACGAATTGATTAAGGCAATAATTAATACATAGCAACAGAAGATAGTGCAACTTTACGGTAGATAGTATATGTGTACAATATGTACAATACATCTACAAAACTTCTTTTGCATGAATTGTTATTAATCTATTTTTAAAGAAGGAAAATTATAGGGAACATATTTTGTTATAACCATTTAAGTTCTGCAAAAATATATTCACATAATCTCACGTCAACATTGCAATCCAAGGGCACTAACTACTTAATGACTTTGCAAAATTACACACACATGTTCATAACCTGTGTGTGTGGAAATTGTGTGACACCAAGGTAACATTTAATTGTTGTAATTATAACATGACTTTATAGACACCTGACTCTAATGAAACACTTTGGTAATTAAAACATTAAAACCTGATTTTACTAACACTTTATTGTATGATCGCCAGGACTATAACATTATCACTTGATTTTACGTACACCTGATTGTATGGACATCCTGTGGTATGACATTAAAACTTGACTTAACTGACACTTTACTCTAAGGACACACTGGTAATTAAAACATTAAAACCTGAACTTACTGACAATTGTACGAATGATACAAATCCACCAGCGGGATCAGTAATTGATAGCAGGATAAAGTAGTGCTACTACGATATGTTTTTGTTCCAAGTCATCTGACACATCCCCAATACCTTAATCTTACATATACAACTTTCTCTGCTGAGTAATAGTCATAGAAAGATGTGCTATATATATGTGTGTGTGTGTGTGGTCTCTACTATGCTGTTATAGAACAATATATGAGTTGCATCAGCAGGATACACACTGTCATCACTCGACTTCAGGACACGCGAAAATAGTAATTCAGTATAATTGGCCTAGTGCTTTCCTTCTCAGAGTTTGTTAAGAACCTCTTCAAAGTGATGATCTCCAGCTTGACGCATAATTTTACTTAGTTCATAGATTTTGATGAGATCTATCCAGACATTTGATGCACGACCATTCACATCTATATGGGGAAAACTGAAAAAAATCCATTGATCCATAACCGGTTGGAGCTTGAAGAGGTCACCAATGCATATAATATTGATTCCTCCTGATGGTTTAGTAGACCTTGTAACTTCATGTCGTCGTAAGTTGAACACATTCAAACAACACATAGATATCTCATCAATAAATGTAGTTTTCAAACTTCCAATCTCCGTACTCAATGATTAATGTTAATAAGAGGTTTGTGATTCAGGCTCTGATTTGCCGGAATCTGGAAGGTGTTGTGTATTGTTGTTCCATCAATCAGAGAAGCTGCGTTTCTTGTTGAGTCTGTCAGGAAGATAGTTGCTTCTTCACATTGGCACTTGCTCCTGAGTTAAAAAGATGCAAAAGGTGAACAGTGCATTGTTAGCTTCGTGTTCTCAGCATTAGCTCCTTCAGTAAATTGGATTAAAAAACCCTGTTAATCTGGTTTCACAGTCCTTAGCACGTGGTCAAATAATACTGACTATTGAGATTTTGAGATTATACTGTTCATCTGAATCAGTTTTCTTTATTCTATGTTCCTTTTTCTGGACACCTTATATCATCACCAACTTCATATTGCGTGAATTTTTTTTAAATGTCCTATCAATATTTACATCTTTGTCTATCGTTCTTCTCTGCATGTTGGACTGTTGAAGCATCAATACATGCATCATCCGCTTCACAGTTTAAAAGAATCTCTTTCAACTTCTAGTTTCTCTGACAACTGTGCATATAGTTCTATATATTTCTTTAATGTATTCTTTCTGTAAGATGTACTTTTCGTCATACATGCAAGAGTAGCCCATTAGTCTACTTTCATTCCTCCATTGGTAGTACAACATTAATCTCTCCTTAATTGGTTTACTCTGTCATTTTTCTTGCTGTAATTGGCAATCGTATCACATTATTAAATTCGATTTTTCCACTGACAGATTTTTTTTTCCAACAGAAGGTTAACGTCATGATCTATGTCTATATTATGTTAGTTCCTTTTTATTCACTTATTTTTTTTTCTCGGGTATAAGATCAAGTCTACCAGACAGATATATTCCTATTGAGGACGTCTTGTTATGTACCTAACGATCACATTATCACACGTAATGTCTTCATAACCATCAACGCGTTGTTTTATTACCTTATCAACTTTGGGAATAAATATAAAACAGAAGTGAGTAAAAGACATAACAGGAAGAATAAAGATAAAGAATAGAATAGAATATCACTTATTGATATGATAAGTTTATATATTGATGTTAGTATTAAGCACAACGTTAAAAACTTAACAGACTAATGAAAAAGCTGAAGACAATGTCCAATATCTGCTTCCCTTATTTAATTCCATTTATCATATTTGCTTTGGTGTGGGGTTAGGGGAGTGGGATGGAGAGTGATGGGGCTCATATTGAATTAAACATTAATATAGGGGATGTTTTCAATACACTTATACCACGACAAAGTACATTCTACGATTTAATAATAAAATATTTTATAATGATCAGCGGAAAATTTCATTTCAGCAATCAGAAAGATTGTTAAAAAAATATTTTCCTACGGTTGTCCTTATACCAACTTGAAGGCAGTGTATTTTTATTTGACTCCGGTTACTGAGCCTATGGAAATGTCGTATGTCACATAGAGTATCAAATTACGTTATACACCTTCCACATTAACTAATTATTGCCTCACAATGTACCTCTTATGTTAACGTCTTTACGGTGGTGCATCGGAATGTAAATAAATGTTACCTGTGCGTCACATAATTTTCACACACACAGGTAGGGCACATATGTATATTTTAGCTAAGTCGTCAAGTGGTTAGTGCCCTTGGATTGCAATGTTGACGTGAGATTATGTGAATACATTTTACAGAACTTAAATGGTTATAACAAAATTTGTTATATAATTTTGCTTTCTTAAAAAATATATTAATATCAATTCATAAAAAACGTTTTGTAGATGTATTGTACATATACTATCTACCATAAAGTTCTATTTTCTGTTGCTATTTATTAAATTTTGCCCTGATGGATTCATATCATTCATGTACATATAAAGTAAAAACTGCCGTATTGGTTCAGTGCAAATATTTGCCATCAGCTGATTTTATTCGACGTTAAAGAATGTTGAGGTAAATATAGTTACCGGTATGCCTATCATTAAGGGGAAAAAAATCGTCACATAGACCTCGTAAACCGTCGGATAAATCTCAGATAGAATTTATCTATCACCATTCAATGTTTCAGCTCCTGACCGTTTGCAGAATTTTGACGTCCTCCCACCAGCTGTCAACTAATGAACAATCTAACACCTGAACTTATTGAATTTTCTTTTTACTTAAATATCAGTAGAACGGACGAGATAACGCTATGATATATTCTAATGATACACGACAGGTTATGAACAGAAAGATTTCGAGTGTTACTTTTTACAGGACATTGAGCCTGTACTTAAGATAAATATTAATTCGATTAGTTCCTTTATGCCTCACACTGATGGTTTTACAAGCGAGAAATATTACCAGCAATTAACGTATACTGTTAACAATGTTCAACCTTTCGAGTTGGGAAAGAGAGAGAGAGATGAGAGAGAGAGAGAGAGAGAGATAGATGTGAGAGAGAGAGAGAGAGAGAGAAAGAGAGAGAGAGAGAGAGAGAGGAACAGAAAGAGAGAGAGAGAGTGAGATCTCTTGTTTTTTACAATTAAAAAAGAAATAAGAATCAAGTTATATGCAATGTACCGGGAAAGTAGTGCTGTTATAAGCGGTATTAATGCTGCCCTTGTAACAACGTTATGTAGTATGTGCTGTCCTAACATAACCGTAATTCACAGTTAGATAACAAAATAACAAAGGCTTTCGTAGACTATATACAGTTCACTTTATTTTTAGGCAAAGAACCATAAACATCCTTGACCAATCAACCTTAAACTGACGACGATGACAATTACAAGAATGCGATAACACGCTGTGTCTGACTCCGAAGACACAAGGACAAGGTTTGTAAGAAGCGACTTAATATGAAGTATTGTCTTTTCTCTTCTTTCTAAAAGCATCAGTTTACCACAGTAATCATATTAATTTGAATATATCATAACAGGCATAAATAACACACATGAGTCTACATTCAACGAAATAGCTCGTGTCTAATAAACATCAGATATTTTGCATAAAAAAGTCAAAAAAAGAATCATTCATGTTCACCGAAGTGGCAACAGAAGGAATTTCAAAAGGGAATGATTATATATGTTCCTTTCATTTGGTTATTTGTTCCTAAATCTGGCTTCCATAAAAATGTATATAGTTGTGAAAACTCAATCGTATACCTGTGATATGAGTATACTCTTGTTAAGACTCAATGTTGTACCTCGGATATGAGTATAATTTTGTTAAGACTAAATCGTGTACCTCTGATATGAGCATACTCTTGTTAAGACTCAATCGCGTACCTCTAATATGAGCATACTCTTGTTAAGACTCAGTCGTTTACCTCAGATATGAGTATACTCTTGTTAAGACTATATTGTGTACCTCTGATTTGAGTATACTCTTGTTAGGACTGGATCGTGTATCTGTATCTCTGAGATGAGTATACTTTTGGTAAGGCTCAATCATGTACCTCTGATATGAGTATACTCGTGTTAAGACTCAATCGTTTTCATCTGATATGAGTATACTCGTGTTAAGACCTAATCGTGTACCTTTGATATGAATATACTCTGTTTAAGACTCAATCGTGTTCCTCTGATATGAGTATAATTTTGGTAAGACTTTATCGTGTACTTCTGATATGGGTATTAGACTTACGTTGAAAATGTAACGGATGTATTTAATTTACAAAAATACTTAAACATTGTAATTTTTTTTCTATATTGATTAAAATAAACCAACGTCAAAAGGTTTAAAACAGAGGACATATGAATAGACGAAGTTTTATAAGGGAATTTCTACAAGATATACACAAAGAAAATATCACCTTTATATGCAATTTTAGAGATGGAACATCACGTTGAAGTACTCGTCCGTGATGCCAAGTTCTTCAATTCAAAGTGATTTATCGTTTAAATTAAAACCATTTACATTGAATACGAGATGAAATATCAATTCTAAATCCGAGAAGAAAAGCTCCAGACTAATTATACTGAAGTGCTCTCTTCGCGTGTCCTGAAGCACAGTAGGGACAGGTAACACATTTCTTTTTGACAATTACTCAGGAGAAAAAGTAAGGTATTTGTGATGTGTCAGATGACTTGAAACAAAATTGTATCGAATGTGCACATGGCAAAGATGGGAATTTAATGGGCAGAAATATTTTAAGATAGGTGCTTGTTTTAGAAATGTACTGACAGTCAACTTAGATATACAAGATGGACCGATAAATTGGGCTGGAGTTGTCACTCGCCACTTCACTTCACCAGTAGTGGAAAACTGAAAATAATGTGGATGGAATATCAGTGTGGAAATTGGGTATTGATTGAGAAAGAATAGTAAGCAACTTTACAACCAACTGAATCTTAAAGACTTGACTCCAATAACACGAATTATAAAACAATTCTTATATAGAAAGTACAAAAATGAAACACAACAACGTGACCAGTTTCACTTTCAATTGGCTTGTGCAAAAACAGTACACAGATGCAAAGATGTATGTAATAATATACCCATCTCACTTCTATCTTTCTTGTCATTTCGGTATGGTTTCACTGAAAAGAAAATGTCCTTCATGTATTTCCTTCTTATAGTAATACTGTGCACTGACGATCAGAACTTTATTATCTGCTGTCAATATATGAAACAATCCTATACGAACGGTAGGAAGGAAATCTGAAATTTAGTAGACGTGTTTTTTACAGATTTATAAAAGACTATGCACTTTAATCAAACATGACTCTATATGTAAAGATCTTTACAGTCATTGCTATCGACCAGATATCTATTTTTTCCGTCCACTTCTTTACCTTCCAACATCAGACATGCGCATACAAGGGGATACTTTTATCTTCTTAAAAGCTGACAATACAGACACCTGATTCTAAGAACATGCTATTGTAATTAAGATATTAATACCAACTCCGAGAACATCCTGTGCTTTAACATTAAAATCTGACTTTATAGATACATGACTTTAATGAAACGCTGTGGTAATTAAAACATTATAACCTTATCTTACTGACACCTGATTGTATGGTCATCCTCTGAAATAAGTTTAACACTTGACTTTGCTGACACCTTACTCTACGGGCACACTGTGGTAATTAAAATAAAAAAATCCTGAAGTTACTGACAGACACCTGTTGTACGAGTGATACAAATCCACCAGGGGGATAATTAATTGATAGCAAAATAAAGTAATGCTACTTTATGGGGATAGTATATATACAATACATCTACGAATCTTCTTTTGAATGAATTGATATTAATCTATTTTTTAAGAAAGCAAAATTATACGGAACAAATTTTGTTATAACCATTTAAGTTCTGCAAAAATATATTCACATAATGACTTAGCTAAAATACACATATGTTCCTAACCTGTGTGTGTGAAAATTGTGTGACGTACAGGTAACATTTATTTACATTCCGATGAACCACCGTAAAGACGTTAGCATAATAGGTGTATTGAGAGGCAATTATTGGGTTATGTGTAAGGGGTATTACGCAGTTTGATACTCTATGTGAGATACGGCATTTCTTTGGGATCAGTAGAACGGACCAGATAGCACTATGATATATTCTAATGATACACGACGGGTTATTATCGGAAAGATTGCGAGTGTTCCTTATTGCAGGACATCTGAAATTGTACCAAAGATTAATGAAATATTACCAGTAAGTGACGTATACTTTGAACATTGTAAGAGTGTTCAACCTTTCGTGGTAACCACTCATTAAATTATTGATATGGTGACTGTTACTTTATAAACACCACAACGAATTGATTACCGTAACGTTTCATAATACGAGATTGTGAAATTCTGTTATTGGAGTTTTATAAATATGTAGTATTATTTACATATGTTTTTTCATATATGAAAAATCAGGCTTCGTTATGCAGGCTACGGATTTAGGTATACCTATGTGTCGTTTCTGCCTTCATCAATTCAGAAATACCTTAAATACCAGAAATACGGAAATATATAAAATACCAGAACTATCTGAAATACCAGAACTAACTAAAATACCAGAACTATCTGAAATACCAGACATATTTGAAATACCAGAACTATCTGAAATACCAGACATATTTGAAATACCAGAACTATCTGAAATATCACATCGAATGTCAACTAGACTGATACTTCATTTGACAACGCTTTTTTACGCTTAGAGATGAGTTCATGCTTAAATTATTAGAAAACAAATTAAAACCAATATACCATTAACACAAGGCTGCCAATAGTTTTGTCAGGATTTCAGGAATCTACACCATTTGATTCACCAAAAGTCATGTATTGATTTTAACAAAGACTTATGTGACATTAAGGGCCAAGTTTTTTTTTTCAAATTTTCATTGACATTAATACTGGGAACTTTCAGCACAATTTTAATGTTCAAAACAACTTTGTTTATAAGAAACCGATTAAATATCTAAACAGAAATGACCACAGTGACATTAAATATGGCTGAAGGCAATTTCTCTTCGTAATTGTTTCTGAATTTAATAACAAGTAGCTCACCTTTGGGATAATGAGAAGAAACCGTTTAAATGTTTCATCTTAGTAACAAGTTATCTAAATTTATCCTTAGGAAACAACCAGCCACATACCATGATGATATGCCTTCTACTTGGCGTTAAAATGTATAAAATCAACGTTTTTGACCGTCTTGGTAATTTAATTTCGCAAACTTTTTAAAGTAATGCTAATTGGAAAACAGCAGAAAATAACAAACACAGTGATACCTAGATGACGTCTACCATTTTCTTATTTTTTTTATATTTCTGTTTATTCAGTGATTAATTTGCCCTTATCAGAAACGTTTGTGATAATGATTGGAATATAGTTGCACATTATTATCTCACCATTATTAAAAAAAAAAAAATGGCCGACGGGCTTTCATCTGGCGTTTTATTGAAATTCATAGCATGTATTTTTTACCCATGTTTGCCTTCCCTGTATTTACTGATTTTTCCTTTGATTTTGGGACTGTTTATGAAATCAAAATGGCTGAGATGCGACCATCTTGAATTTGGACTATAAATGGATGATTTGAGGACAGAACAAAAAAGAAAAAAAGACGTTTGACAGACGGACACCTTGGACAAATCTTTGGATAATACTGGGTTAATCTTTCCCAGCCTACTGATGAGAGAGGCAAATGGCTGGCTGGTGTTCATCTTTTATTTCACAATTAAAGAGTATTATCACTGTTATTATCAATATTTTTAAAAAGGAATTTTGAAATTCAATATAGTTAAGAACAAGAATAGAGAGGGAAGATAAAGATTAAATTATGACGAAACACAGATAGGCACTGAGATTTCTCTGGGATCTCTTGTTTTTAACAATTCAAAAAGGCAAATAGGAATCAAGTTATATGCAATATACCGGGAAAGTAGTGCTGTTAAAAGCGGTGTTAATGCTGCCCCTGTAATAACGTTATGTAACATAACCGTAATTCACCGTTAGATAACAGAATAACAAAAAAAGGCTTTCGTAGAGTTTATACAGTTTACTTTATTTTTAGACAAAGAACCATAAACATCCCTGACCAATTAACCTCAAACTGACGACGATGACAACTACAAGAATGCGATAACACGCCGTGTCTGACTCCGAAGACCCAAGTACAAGGTCTGTAAGAAGGGACCTAATATGAAGTATTGTCTTTTCTCTTCTTTCTCAAAACATTAGTTTACAATCGATCAGTATACAACAGTAATTATATTAATTAGAAAATATCATCAAATGCATAAACCAAATGGATAAGTCTTAAGTCAACTAAATGGCTCAGGCCTCATAAACATCAGATCTACTACATACAAAAAGTAAAGGAAGGAATCATTCATGTTCACCGAAGTGGCAACAGAAGGAACTTTAAAAGGGAATGACATAGATGTCCTTTTCATTTGGTTATTTGCTCCAAATCTGGCTTCCTTAAATATGAAAATATATATAAAAAAACCATATTTATACCTCCATTACAGCATGTCTTCCTATTTACAATTTTGATATTCCCACACAGAATTCCATATCAACAAGTTAATTTCATCATTGTTCTTCTCTAGAAGACCTCTTGCTTTTGTGATTTGTGATCCATTGAAAAACACCTTACATTTTGATTTTTTCCTCTATAAACTGACTGAAACTATGCTCATGCAAGAAACCCAGATATTTCACTGCATTATTGGCCTATTTTTTGTCATTTGCAAAAGATCATAATTGAATAATCATTGTATTTTTTGAGTCTAATGACTTTTCATATATTGTAAGAACCTCAAAAGAAAGTTAGTGTGTACGCGATCGGTGCCATTGGATATCCATGTCTAGCAGATCTTGATAATTCAAAATATAGTGAAGTGAACACATATAACACCCGTGAGCTTGGGGGGAGAAATGAGCCAAATAAATCCACTTATCAACCTCAAAATGACCACGATGACTACAACCAGAATAGGATAATACACTGCCTCCGCAGGCCTTAAAACAAAAAAAGACAGTCATACTTATTTTTGATTGTTCACATTTTAGTATTTTCTTTTTTAACTTTATTTCTAGTACTAATTTTGGCAGAAAATTGAGGAGTCTATGCTTTATCTTCTATTCCCGATTCGTCATCATCCATGTTTTGAGAAATGCAATCAATCAGTTATTTTCCCTAGTCTGGCCAGTTTTCTATAATATCCTTGCAAATTGATTTAGTTATTTGACAAAAACGACAAATTTGGTCAAATGATTAATTTTGACCCACGTTCAAGGTCACGCTGCAAAAGGTCAAGGGCACTGATATTATCACTGTAGAATGTTGGCATGAAGTGCTGTAAGACCTTTTAAATGTTATCCTTGAATCACCCTTAAGATCAATATGTCGAAATCCCCAAAGGAATTATTCTCAATAATATTAAGGCCAAGGTTATTAATATTATTAGCTCTGTAACATGATGAAATAAAAGACAACAGAGATAGTTCAAATTTGAATCCACTCTTGATAATAAACAAATGAAATAACATAGGCATTGATTATTTATCTGGCATCAATATTGCAGTAGGATCATAGGACAACTGTTCAATGATTTACATAATGAATATCGTTTTCTAATGATTTTCTGCATTTTTATATGAAATTTTAAATCTTTTATCTGTTTGATTAGGTCCAATTCCTGTTATTTACCATATTGCATTGTAATTTGTGATAATTCGATACAACAGTTTATCTGAAAGGTGTGGAGGTAAACATAAGATCATCAAAAATCATATATATTGATATATAACTTATAAATTAGTGAATGTTAAATCCAATTACCCAGAAGGAATATGACTTCCCCAATTGTATTTAATACCATTATATCAACGTGTCGAAATTCTCATTACAGCAACGCTATTAACTAATCTATATAGAAAGCCAGCTAAACCATCACTTGATATGGCCTCTGGATCAAACAGAAAAAAAAGTAAGTAATTTGTGGATGTTTCTAGCAGTGAACAAATACTTTTAGACTGTTAGGTTACAATACTCTGATAATAAGGTTACAATACTCTGATAATAAGGTTACAAGAGAACGTTTCTGAGGTGACTTCTTCACATTGAGACTTGTCATTTGTCCGATTTGTCTAGATTTTCCAGTTAATTGGTTATCTTAGCATCCTTTACGGGTAGAACGCGATGTAAAATATGTCCAAGTTTGATATATCTAGTGTTGAGCTGGTTCTCCTGAGACATTGATGGCTTATTTGAAAATAAATAAAATTTACGTTCTTTTCTGGTTTCTAATCGGAGAAATAAAGCAAATTCTTGTAAATCCTACATCTTCTGTAGAATAATTGTGATTGGGTCCATATTGGGCCTGAAGCAGGCTTGTGAAAAGGGGGATCAGCTTTGTGTAAACTTTGAGTCCTTCTTCTGGGTCGGGAGAGGCGGGGACCGGTAGATCATATTAAAGGAAAAAAAATCCACCTGTAGGAAAAATTGGATTTTGCCCAGATTTGCCGTAACATCCTTCGTGGGAATGGATAAGGCGTTTATCAAAAAAAAAAAAAGTACGTCTCGGCATAATTCTAGATCGGGAGGGGAAACTACAGTAAGTTCTCTGAAATAATATTTGTTCTGTATGCAAAACGGAAATTTAGTCTTAAGCATTCTAGACTGAAGGATAATCATTAGTGAACATTCAATGTATTGTCTGCTATCCCATGTATATTATTTAATAACAGTTTATCTAAAAAAAAATACATCATTGTCTGTAATAAATAATGATTTTTAGGAAGCATTAGTTCTACATTTCTGTTGATTATTTGTGATATGCATAGATGATTTTCATAATATGAGACTTCATGCTTTTGTATTTTATGTTATCAGAGGAAAGATATGTGAATTAGCAGTTTATTCTTAATGTCAAAGGGTTTTCACAATATATGTTTCCGATTGACTGATATACCATGTACATTCTATAGTAACAGTATCAATTGAAAAAGTACATCATTGTCTATTCTTTAGTTGTTTTTTCCCGATCAATGCTTCAGCTACATGTGTTAGTAATTTTACCGGCTACTCGTAGGGTACTTGTTTGTTTTTATAATTAAACGGTGAAAGTGGTCATGATGTTGAAAAAGAAGTTAATGAACATTTTTATCTTAAATTAATTGACATGATGAACTTTCCTAACGAATCCGTGTTTATTGTTCAATAGTTGATTGTGATGTGTAATAATTTACTCCTACATATGATTAATACGTATAAATATGTTGATTTCTTTCCCGCAATGAATGATCCTACCAACAGAACGTAAGTAGTCATTTTGTTATCATTGTTTTAAAGAATTTACTCTCCTTTCCTCCTTTTTCCATTTGATGACTATGACATAACAGTAACACATTCAAGATAATTTGATTACTCAGTGTATGAATTATATGTGTTATTGGAAGTTTGCATAATTTGCTCAGTTAATAGGTGCTCGGCATGTATATGAATATCATTGAATCATTTATATGCTGATATTATTTTGGAATTGATGATGACGTGATTTTATTGCAAATTGAGATTTTTGAAATGCTAATTTTGCATATTCAGACTTAGACTTAAATCAAACAAATTTCATTTCAATAATTTCAATTTGACATGAATCATTTTTTTGATTATCAAAAAATTATATATAACATTATTAATCTATGACGTTCCCTCATTCCTTGTTTATTGCAATTTGATATTAACTTGACATGGTAACAGTAATGTCAATGATACAATAACGTCTATAATATATCTACTGAAATAAGCGATGAATTAATATTTCGTAAATTATTGATATTCAAGCAGGATAGGTTCTATATTTCTGTAGTTTTGGTTGCATGCATACATGATTTTCATAATTTGAGGCTTCCTGCTTTTGTATTTTATGTTATCAATGAGAGGATATGTAAACAATGAATTATTTTGTAATGTATTGGAGTAAAGTCGAAGATGGATCCTAGTGTAGTTAATTTGAATTATCTTATATCTTAATTGAGCGGTTCATACACATAGCAAATTAGTGTGTTGTTTAAAACGCTAAAATTGAAATGTCACTGACAATTATCTAGCTAGAAATAAAGACTTGAATTGTATGCAACTTAAGATAAAATATATGTGCAAGTACGTCAACTCAAACCAATCATTGTAGCTCATGGTAAGGCGACATATTTAAGCCCAGAAAGGAAAATGTAGAATCATACTTAATAACCAAAATTAGTAAAGTACACGAAAGGAAACGACAAGATAAAAATATTTAAATTTTGAATTAGATTTTCATTCGCTGACATCCAGTATAAGGGTTTTATTTATTTCCTCAGAACGGTTATTTTTAGGCTCGCTGATAAAGCGTTCTTCACTATAACGACACGTAAACAGAATTCCATTTGAAACATCGATAGCAGAGAGCAAAATCGCTAACGAGCATGAATTATCGACAACTTCATACCAAAGTTACATATATTTTGTGTCTTAGTGAAACACTGCTAGCATTAGAATAAATATACTGTCATACTCGAATTCTCTATATAGTCGGAAAGCTAGCGATACAGATTATTTAAACACCATTTAGTCTTTATTTGTTTTCTAATGCAATTTTTTTGCAGTGTTTGCTTCTCAATATTCAACAATCATAAAATGATAGTTTTCCTATTGAAAAATGTTCCTTTACATTATAGGTTTCAATATATGCATCTGTATAAAAGCATTGTTTGAGAATCCTACTGATATAGAAAAGATATTCCCTTTATATCCTACTTAGAATGGATTGAAAACATTGATGTGAAATTACCTTCATCATTTATCAGCACATTTTCATCAAGTCTGGTTTGGATATACATTCACTGCTTATACAACAACAATATAAATTACACAGATGCATGCTGTTAATTTTATGCCCGAGCAATTTCTCTCTTAACATTAGCTCCGTTTTTAAAAATCTATTGTTTAACCGTTTACTTTTCTAACAAAGTGTAATCACGTACATGTAAATGTCATATATATTACAAGAAGCCCGGGGATTTGTTTCACTTATCTGTCGTTTGGTGACCATTTCCATTGTTAGTATGTGTACTGTATATAATCCTATATTTTCAGGAGAGCTTAACTACAACAGATATTTAGCACTGTTTAAAGGAGAAACTGAAAGTTATCGACATGTACGCGTAGTATTTTCTGGCAGGGATGCTGCCGGAAAAACTACCGTATGCCGCCGTCTCCAGAAAAAAAAAGTAAATCTGAAGTTGCGCAGACCAACCATTGGTGCTGATTTACATCCGGTATGGTTCTCCATTGACTGGAAATTGAAAACCTTGCAGTGTAACAATCGATCTCCGAGTACATTGATAGACGCACGAATGGGAGCGATGATGACCAAAACAGCAACATTAGCTAATATACAGACAGGTAGTTGGCTAGGACTTTGAGATAAATTTATACATTAAATGATATGACGAAATTAATGTGATGTACTGTATGTCTCTGTGGAGAAACGATTTGAATCTCCGGATTTCACCATTTTGCGAAAAACAATATATAAGTTGATATTCAACATTAAGCATGATACAGATAATGATTTGTTCAAAATTTTTTACTGTACAAAATTTCTTTGGGGACAATACGATGTCTGTAAAAGTTTCTTCGTTTTGTGTCTATCCCGATTTTCATACAGTAGATTTTTTGATAGTTAAAATTGTCGTAATTACATTATTGTTTCGGATCACTTTTGATTTTTTTTTTCAATTGCCTCTTACGCCCGAGTCCTATAAGGACGACACATCCTTATGATGTATTTTACTTCATTGTTTGGCTTAACTGTGTCTAACTCAAAAGTTAAGATGTTATTTGCTTGTTTGTCTTTTGTACCATCATTGGTACGTTGATCTTTAACAATAATATGAGCGAATTTAGGAGATACCTTGTACAGGTAATGCCTGTTATCCAATCATTTTGTATTCATGACAATGAGATAGTAACAAATTAGAGGTAAGGTTTGTTAAACATAATTATATTCCCCAGTTTACTATTACATGTTCCATAGCTATGAAGAAATACGAGAAATGAAATGTCATATTTTGTCATCACTTCAAGACACAGAAACAGAGATGTCGCCTCATAGTTCGACACACGGAAAACGAAAACGAAGTGATGATGAGGCAGGAACACTCGATATGGCTTCTCAAGACATCAAAACAAAACAGGTATCGCACCAAAGAGAAATAGAAATTGCAGATGAGGCACAAATAGTCCACGTGGCTTCATCTGATACCCCGTCTGATGTGGTGTTCCTTTCTTTATGGGATATGGGTGGCCATGCGCCGTTTCAAGCTTCACACAACATCTTCATTTCATCACACGGAGTATACCTTTTAGTCTTCAGACTAACAGATTTCATTAGAGACAAGCTGGAAACTGGTAGGTGAATTGACCTTCTCTGTATGTTATATTCATGATAAACATAGAAACACTTTCTTATTGCTTGAGCTTATTAAATATGTTCTTACTATGTAATTAGAATAAAATACCATTACATTTTCCTAATTTCTATATCTCTAAGCAAAATGTTCACCTGTCTGTAGAAACGAGCATTTTTGAAATGTGTGTGTTACACATTTTAAAGTATGCATTTTAAATAATCGTAAGTATTTTTCATATATATAACCCGCAGGCTAATGATTTGCGAAACTTGCAAATTGTGAAGCTTAAAGTATATCTCACAAGGAGCTCTGTTAGCCATACTCTTCTTTATATTTTACTTATATAGAACGTGTCCCTTTTATCTTGACATTAGAAATGGATATGAAAACAAAAAAGATTGTATGGTACAAAAAAAAAAAAAAAAAAAAGGAAAAAATAATAAGTTGCATCGTTATGGGCAACGGTAACCAAAGATGACTTCGAAACAAGTATATGGTTTTTGAGTTATAAGAATAAAAGCACCGTTCGTGGAGTAATGCTAATTGAAAACCAAGCAATATAAGTAGGAATCGTCTCTCAAGTTGTTAATGGGCAAATAGAGCAGTAGAGACGCAAGAGGAAAAAAATATGTAACGGGAGAGAATATCATTCTAAGCGTTAGTCCCTGTTTTCGAAGAACCAGGAATTGTTATGCATACCTAAACGTAATTAATTATTACTGATTTGGTGTGAGCAATAAAACGGGTATAAGTACATATAGTATGATAAAGCCTTGAAATGCAAAGGTCACGGTCATTATGTTTATCTGCGTATTTATGTCAAAAAAGTAATTCCGAAGGATCGACAATAGTAACAGCAATATAAAATATATAAACGAGAACAAAAGATAAAAAAACAACAAATAATGTACGTTTTTCCTGAATATAACGATATAAGCCAATAAATCTGGTTCTTATCCATACATGTTATATCAGATTTATCAAAGGTATCTTAGAGGCAATCGTAAAATTTGCAATCTTGATTAACTATCAACTGATATTGTGTTTGACTAATCATGATTCCAGTGATCATTAATAGATAATTGACAAGCATAATATCATGATGACGTAACACCTTTACCACTAGTGGTATTCGGGAATAATAATAATGATAATAATAATATAAGCAACATTTTCACAATTTGACATTTTTGTGGATTAGTTGGAATGTAATTTTTATTGACGGCTAGGTCGAACAAGACGAGATATTTGTTGTGATTATTTTGATGGCTTAGGGTTTACCATACAAATCAGGTGGTTTTAACAAATTTGTATCTGTAATTAATCATACTTATTTCTTACGTTTTAATTTTTTTATATATCGTGATCGGAAATAAAATTCAAGATTATATTGTTTGAAGGTTTAACATATTTTTATATACAGATCGGCTTAAAAACTGGGTTCGACTGATTGGTACATATTCCTCAGTTACGTTGAATCCTGAAAAGCTCAGCATACATTCGCCGCCAATAATATTTGTTGGCACATTTTTGGATGAATTGAAGAAAAACAACAGGGTAAGTGATACTATTTTCAAATGAAATCAAAATACATCCAACGTGATGATTACATAAAGTACTTACATCCATCATAAGTATTCATCATGTAATATATTATAAAATTTCAAGACAGAAAATGCAACGTACTAAATGCATGTATTTTTCAGATATAGTATAGTTTATCTATAATTTGTATCGTCAACAAACACACCACCCAAACTGGTTATTTTTGTTGATTAACTTCTCAATATTTTTTTAGATAAAAATAATATCAACTTACTAATATTAACACATATTTATTATTACTGCAGAACTACGGAAAACAAGTAGAAGACATAGGGTTCAGCGTCTCAAGATTTCCCGAACTGTCAGCGTTCAACTTCGTCAAATTCTGCACTGTCGATAATAGCCTTGGCGATGATCATGAAGAGCTGGAGGTATTGCGAGGTTTCATCACAGAAGGGGCTGAGCACCAAGATCAGTGGGGCAGAGAACTACCTACTAGATGGTTAAAGCTCGAGAAGGATTTACTTGAAGCAAGAGAGAACGGACAGAAAATATTGAAATTGTCGGAGGTGATTGAAATGAACAAAACTTCTTTTGCGCCGTTGTCAGATGAAGATGAAATCAAACTTGCGCTGGCGTGAGTATGTCTTTAACAAATATCGTTGGTTTCTAAACATATTGTAGTTCTGTTCTATTTATAGCTGACTATTAACTGATTCCACTTATATATTTATATATTAGCTATAGTAGCAGTTCATAGGGTCTACACTGTCTGTAGCAATGGACACCACATTTGGTTGGTGACGAAAACGGATATGTCATAGATAAATTTCAAGGCCACCTGTACTACATGTCAGTCATTTCTTTTATACTCAAAATTATCAGAATAGTTAATGATGTTAATCAATCATGTACATTCTTATGGAAATGAGTTTTTTCGTCACATTGGAAGTTGACTGTAAATTTCTATTCAGTCAGATGTGGACTACTTACACGTTGTTCTTAAATAATGATAAATGTTCACTGTAACTGTAAGTAATAATCTAAAGAAGTATTATATTTAGCTATAATATTTCATTCTGATAAAATGGGGTACATAAGCTATCTGTATCCTTTTGATCATGAGCATTTTCAGAAACATGACCAGTATTTGAAATGGTTGTTTAACATATACATTTTTCACTCGCTGTGTGTTGTAAACAACCAGTAGTATTCGTTTTTTCCCTCAGATTTATATTTCTGGGAGTTAAATTTCATGTTGTTTAGACTAAATCATTCATCACTCAGCTTTCACTTATTATTTTAAATCATGTTATAAGTAAAACACTGGATGTGAATATATTGAAATTAAGAATATAAACTAAAGTGTTAGTACATATTTGTTAGGAAAAATATCAAAGCATTACAATGACAAATACTGTGGTCAAATTGGTTTACTCATCCATTAATCGAATATTTGTTTATTGACGGGAATAAAACCTAACTCTAACAAAGGCAACGAAATAACAATGATTTCAATTGAAGATAAATCCCCATACTCCAATAACAAAGGCATATATATACATACTTCAGATGCTGATGCTGATGCATAAATTGAATAAAGGAACCATCTTATTTAGATATTGAGGAAAAACTTTCGCTTCAAACTGTAAACAGTCACTTCTTAAGTGTCACTTAGATCTACAACCTTTACATTAACAAATCAAACATAGTTAAGAAATATATTCAGTTTTCCCTTGTCAGGAGTTACAGCTCGTGTCAGTATAATACATATACCTCGACCGATAGTTGGGATTTCATTCTAAGTATCAGTCTAGTTTATTATAAAGTAAAACCTACAAGAACGTACATGTATAATTATCGTACTTAACTTTGGACGTAGATTCACCTCATATGAGACCAATGGGAAATGGAGACCTCTAAATATTATACATTTTAAATGCGACACTTTAATACCCTCATTATGTATATATTGTGCAGATACCTACACTGTACGAGGTCCGTGATTTATTTCCGGGAGTTGGACCATGTGCTCCTAGACCCCCAGTGTAGTATCCTCATTACTGATGACCAGTTTCTCCCAGAGGCTGACCTGTTGTTGATCCGAGATATGGAGTTATACAAATCTAAAGGGGAGTTGACTCAGAAGTTAATAACTCATCTGCTCATTGGCGAAAAGAATGAAGAATTTCTTAAACACGCCGAAGTTCTTCTGGCCTTGATGGAAAAGTTTGGACTCATAGTGAAAATGCTTGTGTCGGTCAACGCTACCGACATATCTCATTTCAGTCAAGCGTATACTATTCCTTGCAAGTTGAGGGAGCTGCAGGAACAGAACATCAAAGACATTACTGAAGAAATGGAATGCATCCGACAGAGAAACGCTGCTGTATCTAGCACTTTGTGCTTGGTATTCGAAGATAAATACATACCTGATGAGTTGTTCAACAAAATATTTGCACATATCCTTAGAACTTACATATCGGGTTCGTTTTCAAGGCAGAGATTCCAGGAAACGGCTACCGGCAGCCAGACGAATATAAATTACAGCGCTTGCCTCTATAGGGGTTTTGGATGTTTCGAGGTCAATGAACTTTGCAGAATGATCCTGTCTATGCATGCAGTACGGTCAACTATAGCTGTGACGATGTTCAGTCCAACAGAATCCAGGCTTCTTCCAGATTCAGGCAAACGTATCAGGCTCACAATAGAACAAATTGTACGTGAAGCACTGCAAATGAGTAACCAGCAACACTTTCTGTTCACATATCAACTGCATTGCAACTTCCACCTGAGTCCGTACGACACGCCCGTAGACTTGCACAGCGTCATTCACTCAGAGAGGGGCGTGCTTTGTAAAGGTGAAGATTGTCAAGGTCGACATCGACTTTCGAGAACGGATGCTGAATACTGGGGCGTCACAGAGGTAATCTCTGTATTCCCTGAAATGTTTGTTTCTTATCTATCCAGTTTAAGAGAAACCATATGAATTCTTGATTCGTATCAAATTCTAAAAAAATATTTATTTGTGAATTGATGTTGATGGTTAATGACATAACCTGGCTCTCTCTATGAGTATTATTTGACAAACATATATTATTAAACGTTATGCTGTAGAATGAAATCAATTTCACCATGTCTAAGCATTCTAGATGTATGTATATAAATTAGTCTCCTAGTTACCCTCCTAGATATTTAAAGTGAAAATAGAGTGTATAATGGTATTGTGTAAACTTACCGTCGAAATACGGTAGCTTTGTGTAGCCTCTATAGTCATGGGATAAGCCATCATCAATTAAAGTTTTATTGAAATTCCGATTTACCAGACGACTTTTGCGAATCTGGATCTGTTTATTCATGTTACACTAATGGTATTCCTGATCGTATTCTTGAAAGGCTCCAGGACAGGACAATGCGACAGTTTGTGGTGATAATAGTAATGACAGTAGACTGAAGCAAGATGGTGAGTAAACGTCTTAAAGAAATACATTAATATTTTCTCCCTAGAAAGTATAGGCAAATCGCCATTTTTCCATACATATGCAAACTACTCGCAGTCTTTTTCAGCATGCATACTAATTGACTTCATCTTTTGACTTTGTAAATTATAATATTATGATTTAAATTATTTTGAAGGAATGCTATTTTGTTCGGGAATAATTCAACATTATATAAAATAATAAATATGTATATAAATGTCTATTTTTGAGATATCGAAAATACTCTTTCTAAGGATCTTCCTTATTCCAATACAAGTAGTACTTAACTGCGTTTATTCAATTGTTCATTCTCCTGGTGTTTAAGGTACGACTGAAATTGACAACATCTATAACAGAAGACCAACACCACGTGAACTTGGTCGCCTGTCACGTCTAGTTTGCGGTATTGATTGTGAGCGCTTGTTTGTTACTCTTGGTCTCCCTTACCCCGATATCCAGAATACGAAATTGGAATCACAAAACGTGGCGGTCATCACACTGATCACCAAGATGTTTCTAAAATGGACAAATGACTACCCGAACCAGACAATTCAGCATATCAAGAAGGCAATGGAGGACACTGGCATGGATACTGACCGTATCAACGAAGTGTTAGTGATTAACGAGGAAACCGATATCCAAGGTTAGAAGATAATATTTTCATAATAATCGAAACCAATACCAATGGAATGGCAATTAGTTAATTACATACATATCACATGTATTGGGATAGCATTATGATGTAAACATTGGTAATCGTATGTCGACATCGTAAATACTACTTTGAAATGGTTTTGATAATTATCATGTGATTTATACTTCGCGATTTAATAATGACAGTACAAAACATATACTCATAGTTATACGAGAATATATCGGGTGTCTGATAATGTTATATCTAGTATACCGAAACGTGTCAACATTTAATAATTCCTATTTAGATCTTCTGACAGGTGTTTTCCGGTCATATTTTCCAAATACTCATAGTTATCAGTATCATTTATTTACATGTAGATGATATTTGATGCACTAATTTACAAATCATATCAAATGATTCTTCACAGATATGGTTCCAAATGATGTCTGGAACAGACCCCCTACTGAGGCTGAAATAAAGGCAATCGTCACCGAAATTGGCAACACATATTTCAACCTTTTTATTGAATTAGGATTGCCACCACCAATCATTGATCAACATGAGATTGGCCATCCTGTTACCATCCAGGCAAGACTGAGTGCTCTTCTTCAACACTGGGTGGACAGATTCCAGACGGAAGCAACCATAGGGAAGTTATTGACAGCAATGAAACTTTGCCAGATGGATTGGTATTCAATATCAAACTTGTTAAACTGTGAGGACAGCATCGATGATTAGATTCCTTCTCGTCACTTATGCTGGAAATGTTCTATCGTCTAATGCAATATTCATGTTTTTGAAAGTTAATATACCAATACATCGACGTTTTGACATTTAAAATATGAGGCGTGATTCCATAGAGGTGTATTCACTAAAAAAATGTAAACTTTTGATATTTGGTAGCTTCGGATGGGTTTTTTTATTATAATTTACGCAAGTATTGGCTTGTTTACTTCAGAAGAACAAATATTGCGGTAAGTTGGTAGTCAACACAAGAAAAAGACATAACATGGATACGATGACCTCAGAACAAATCCTGCGCCAAGTTGGTCGTTAATACAAGAAAAAGAAATAAAATGGATACGATGATGATAATATCAAACTGTCTTGTATAGAGTTTAGGTCTTGTTTCGATTTACTTTTTGCTTTTCATTCATGTACATCATCTCAACATTCAGAAACGAGAAACGCCAGTGGTTACAAGGTTACCAATTGGAGAGCTATACAGGTCGTCTCATTGTATTGTATTTTACAGCAATGCTATATCATTTTTGCATTGTTGCAATCATCATGAACTCATTGATATATGAATATCTAGAGGTTAAGCGAAATATCTTTCCAAAATTTAGATCTAATTACTAAATGCATGTTTAGTACACGTGATTGTGTGTAACCATTTACAGTCAGTCTCATAACAGTTTTAACCACGTATTTTATTTAGATTTGCATTTTTAAAATTTTCTTTTTAAACATCTTTGTACTGGTAGACTGATGTCTGTAGACGATTGCTTTCATTGCTTAAAACCAACAATTGTTGTATATAGTTATTACGTTTTGTTGTTGTAAATCATAGTCCCTTGGCAATATGTCATTTGATCTTTAATTTTAATGTGATGTATCTTATTTTCAGTTGATGTTGCAAAGTATAATATGCACTAGAAGCTGCACTTTACTTACATATAGTACATATTATAATCGGTGGTATTTATGGTCATTTTTTCTCAGATATTACGTGTAAACATTATGTAGTCATAAAATGTTATTTACCCAATGTTCTTGTATCTATTTAAGATCAATAAATAACTTACTCGTGTTGAATGTTTTAGTTTGAATTTATCTTTTCCCTTCAGTTTATTGATTTTAAATTTGAATTAACATTATTGTAACATTTCAGTTGACATTCTACTTGGGCCACAATTCGTGGGAATAAACATCGTTTCTTGTAATCAGGTACGAACCTTTCAATGATTATAAGATTTGTATTAAAAGACACCAAAACATGTAAACTTGTTACATTTTGAGGGATGTTTTACAATCACAATTATACCATCTGGAATTATACATAGCGGATGTCGTCCATGTAGCGGAGGACGCTTACTCGTCCGGAACACCTCATCTTCTTCTGTCTTTTTCAAGGTTTTGCCTTCATGTTATTTATCTGCTTTTGTTTTTTGTTTATTTCTTGCCCTGGTATCATCAAATGAAAGTTTAAGTTTAGCTGCAATATCTGTATTTTGCTTTTTTGGTTTTGAAAATATTTTCATTATTATATTTGTCGTGCATAACCATTATCCAGTAATGAGATGAAGGAAACATTTTCATAAGCATCTCTTTATGAGATTTTATATTATTGATCTGATTGATTTCGTGATAAAAACGAATGTACAATAAGAAGCGTAACTAACACGTTGTAGATGATATATAAAGACTCACGCAACTGAATCACTATTTGCTATTATCATTTAAGCTAATAGCATTAATTCTTAAATTTCAACATAAGTGACAATTGTCTAGATTCAAATAGAGAAACCTGCCAAAGGCTATAAGTGGCATTATTGAGTATGTTAAGTGGCATCTCGGATTGTCATTGCCTTCAGAAGTGAACAACCGGAAGTTAACAAGTGAAACTAAATACCTACTTGGGGAAAAACAAGACATTCAGCACCTGTCAAAATCCGCCCCACATACATTTTCATGAAAGCATAGAAATGCAGATTTCTTTCCTATATTATGAATTGAACATTTAAAATCACAGGGAACATAATATTTTACTAAATCTCACTTTAGGTAGGAACTCTTAGTAGGTGAAATAAAATCGATGTTGCTCCTTGTGTGATTTAGTTGCGTGAAAGCTTTCCTCGACTTATATATATATAGTATATATATAGTTAATGACGATACGCAAGTGATAATATAAAGAAAATAGATTCTTTGCATAGTTACATTGCACTCAGGAGCAGCTAAGCTGTGAACACGTTATGCAAAATGCTATCAACTTTTTCTTGTGTGTTTTTTTAAACAATTTTCTTTATATATCTATATATACATATTGTTGAATACAAGTAGCTTATATTTGTCAGATTTTGAAGTGATTTGTTAGTGTTTTGGATTTTGTAACACTAGTAGGACTTATAGTGTCTGCTTTACTTAACTGATTGCAGGGTAGAAACTGTTTTAAAATTAATAGAAAAAGGATTTCAGAATTTACTGATTAACTACAACATAAAACTTGTACATGTAAACTTGTCCTTGTTTACTCTATATATATTACTTTATTTAGTTTGACTATTTCCGGCTTCAATCAATAAATACACAATGCTTTATTTCTTTATCAGTGTTTTGAAGCCTTGTTATTTTCCGTCAATTGCCAGTTATTGGTTGTTTAAGAACATAAAAGAAAACATGAAGAGATATTTTCATGGATATAGTTTTCCAGGGAGAATGTTCGCCTCGGCATATCTCAAATTCAAACCATCGTATCTGAGTGACTTTGTGCAGTATCACTGTTTATTCAGCTCAAGTTACTGTGTGTATAGGACTTGTTAAGTTATGGAACTGTATAAACTGTAGAACTACTTAATCGAATTAGGACTGGTTAAATTCAAGAGTGTTTACTTAATCTGATTAGACTTGCCAAACAGAAAATATTCTCTAAAAGTTTGATTTTCAAATTTGTTATCATATTTTCAAAAAAAAAAAAAAAAAAAAAAAAAAATAAAAAGAAAAGAAAGAAAGAGATATAATTTAATAATCATATTGTGTACGAGGTACTTCCCATTACACATTGATGTAAGCGACGTGTGATTTAATTATGTATGGAGTAAGCGACCCTACTAAAAACTAGACATGAAGCGCCATCTTGAGAGTCTGCTGTCATACATCACAGTGTCAACATACATGTCGTATATGGGAATTATCATTAGCACGGCCCCCTCTTGAAATTTCAAAATATGTTAACCATACACAGATATGGGTATCAGAAGCTTAAAAACGGTAAAGTAAGTCTCGGAATTGATTTCTTATAGAATGGGAGCTCCTTGACTAACACCTGGGTGGATGTTAAAGTAGTTGTTATGTAATTCCTTTAAGTGCATTATTATGCGGCAATTCCAATAAAATTATGTCATTAATGTGTACATATTGTACCATCCAACATTTCAATACGTCATATCACACTATTTCAGGAGAAACGTTTCATTTATGTTGCAAAATGCAACCAAAATGCATATAAGAAGCCGTTACTTTTGAGAAAAGTACTTGGACACTTTAATTATTATACATCCGAACCCAAGCTATTTTTCATACTTGCTTAAAAGTTGGCCACATATGATATTTTTTAAATGGAGGATTCTTGGAAAAAATCAAAACCGGTATTTATCATTTTACACATTTGCTAAAAAACCAAGAAACACTGATTTTTTTTTTTTTTTTTTTTTCATTTTCGTAAAATAGTGACAACTTAATAACCAAAGTCTGTAGGTCTTGCTATTTAACAAGGTGGTTGTTCATGTCAATTTGCTAAACTTGACCTCTGTCACACAAATGAAATTTGTTAAAATAAAGACATTTTTGTACAGTTTCACTATTCAAAGAATTAGCAGCTTTATACAAATCTTTTGAAGAAAGTCAATAAAGTGACCTTATCATATATAGTATGTATAGTAATGGTGACTGATTTTGCCTTTGTCATTTCCGATCCATAATTTGTGGGACTTAGAGAAGCTTATACGAGATAGAAGATGTGCAGTTTGCAGCACATTACATTGCGTTTTAGTATAGCAGAACTGCTCAAGTGATTGCCTGTTTGATGTTGAGTGTTGCATGAACTGGGCTTGTCTGATCTTGAAGCTGAACATGGCCCAAGAAAATGCACGGAACATGTGCACACATTCCAACGGTTCGCTTGCCTGCTGGACAGGCACAGTAGTAATCTTTGACAGGGTCGTCTTGATCATTTCTGTCAAATGCAATCTAAACATTGCATTTTGACTGTGATTTGTGCCTTGATTGGATTCGGCCTCGGAGAAGATTTTCATCATGCTGATAGACCCAAACTTCAAAGTCTCCAGCAGGAGTAAGATGATCAGCAATATATCTGGGTGCTATTTTCAACTGTTATGATCCGCAGGTTACTGTTTCTAAATATTGCATCATATCCAATGCTGGAAACTCTATTTAATAGGCATCAAGTTTCACCCACTTGGCTTTGTTGCGGGATTGCATTCGCTCTGCAAGGCGAAGGCGACAGTCCCTCAAGTCCCTCTCTGGAATGACGATAATACTGATTATTTAATCATTGTTAAGTTTTTTATAATACAAACTAAACTGTCAGTTGTTCTTTAGAGGATAGATTTCTAGTGCAGAAAACACCATGTTAAGTTATACCTACTGAATTAACAAATACAAAATATAACAGTATTTGGCACAAAAACAGCGAAAATTAAATCTTCATGATTATGGCAAATTAATAAAAATAAGCATGTTTAGATTGCTAAAAAAATATTTCACCAGTTTTGAAATTACTTAACATGTATTCAATAGAAAGCATAGAAGAAAGAAGTATGAAATACAGACTGAGACTGCAAATATACAAAATGAACTCGACAACCTTTACATGCGGTACTACCAGATCAAGTTGACAGAAAGGAGTTTTTAACAACATTTAACAAACCCTTTGGGCGTTACCGGTACTTGCGTCTACCTATGGGTCAAAGGTGCGCTGTAGAAGTTTTCCGATGCGAAAGGGTTAAACATTTTGGCAACTTTGACTGTGATAAAGTTGTGGTTAATGACGGGTTATTACACGGAAAGACAATCGAAGAACACAATGCCCGACTGGAGAAAGTCTTGAGCAAAGCTAGGTCTATCAATCTCAAACTGAGCAAGGAAAAGTGTGTGTTGGCTAAACCAGAAGTTGACTATGTAGGTCACAAACTAATTTAGAGGAAAGTTGAGGCCATTGTGAACATGCGGGATCCAGAAAACCACAACGAGTTGGAAACAATTCTTAGAATGCTTGCATATGTATCAAAATTTAAACCGAATTTGAGTGACCTCAATGCGCCACTTCCCAAGCTCAAAAAATCAAAGAGTAGGAATGGACGGACTAACCGAAGGAAGCATTCCAGAACATTGAGAAATCACTAACTTCGACAAAAGTACTGAGGTACTATGATGTAAGCAAACCGGTAAGAGTGACAGTGGATGCATCTATGAAAGGCCTGAGCCAGGGATCATTCAAACGGACGGAGTCGCATGCGCCAGCTGAACAGCGATACACGCAAATCGAGAAGGATATGTTGCCAGTAGTTTTTGGTTGCGAACGGTTTCACTAGCTGTTGTACGGAAAGTCTGACATAACTAATGAATCGGATCATACGCCAGTTGAAACATTATGTGGAAACCAATACACAGAGCGCCTATGCGTTTACAAAAGATGTTGCTCAAATTACAGCCATACGAGTTTGAGATAACGTATTTTCAAGGAAGACGCATTGGGCTAGCTGACTGTCTTAGCAGACTAACGGTGGATAAGGTCGGTGAAAAGCCTCTCGATGACGAAATGATGATACTGACTCTATCGTGTGGTAGCCATGACACAATTGCTCAAACAAGTCATATGCCAAGGTTGGCCGAATATTAGGAGAGATGTACCCATCGAAGCAATACCGTTCTGGAACTATCGCGATCAGTTATCTACGTACAATGCAGTTGTGTATCGCGGGGAGTGCATGTGCATTCCTGCCAACTTGAGGGCCGCAACCCTCAAAACTATTCATAGCTCACACATCGGGGTCGTCAAATGCAAACAGAGAGCCAGAGAGTTGTTTTTTGGCCTGGCATGAGTAAGCAGATTGTGGACATTGTAGGCAAATGCATTTCACATCTCGCATACAGGAACAAGATGCCCAAGGAGCCAATAACCTGTGCCATGGAACAACGTTGGAACTGATCTTTGTGAGCTAAACGACAAAAATTACCTGGTGTTATTTGACAGCTATTCCAAGTTCATCGAGGTAGCACCACTTAGGTAAACAAGGACCACTACAATCATTCGACACACGAAGAAAAAATTATGGACACTCTAGTCAGCGGCAATAGTCTACAATATTCAAGCGCAGAGTTTAAAGCATCCAAGTCTGTCTATTGAATCAATCACCTGACAAACGGACTGGCAGAAAAGGCTGTTGTCCAAATGGTGAAAAACATCATAAAGAAATGCACAGAATATGGGGACGACATATATTTAAGTTTGTTGGAACTACGTAACACGCCACGAGATGAACAGACATGCAAAGTCTGGTGGGAAGACGCAGTAAGAATCTCCTGTTGATTACACAGCATCTCTGGAGACCGCAAGTTTCTGACCCTAGTAAGGTAACATGAAAATTCATGACCCACCGCCAGCAGCATAAGTATTATTATGACCGAAATACAAAGGATAGGAAAGAAATCTAACCTGGTGACGCAATTCGTATTGAAACATCTTAAGGATGGAAACCTGCCGAAGTTGTGGGGAAAGCAAAAACACCACGATCATATGTGGTCGAAGCAGGTGCTAGCGCGAGAGAGTACAAGCACAATTCAGAATACCTCTTGAGAACACGAGAGGAACCTCACAAAATCGTTGTGCATGAGCCAAAGGATGCGCAGGCATGGCCATATACATCAAATAATTTTGTGCCAATAAACCTGAGTCCAAAGATGACAAATCCAGACCGTTCTAAAACGAACGAGATCAGTTCTGGAAGTGCATCACACGGTCAACAGAGAGACATCCGCACAGAATGTGTCAAACCTCCAAGGATTATGCAAAAGGTCGCGGAAACCGAGAATCGAACGCGATCAGAACGAGAGATTCGGAAACCAAAATATCTTGTTGACTTTGTAAGAAAGTAGACTGTGAGTGTACTACACACGAGTGACTTATTTAAGCGTTATGCTATTGCATTGTTAACCAGTCTTTGTAAAAACAGATTTTCACAAATAGTCAGAAATGATTTATACTATAGAAGAGTCTTTAGAGGATAGAGTTGTCCATCTTTGCCTTTGGAATTAAAAATCAACAATTGCTCCCATACCTTCAATTCATCACACAAAAACTTATTTTTACATCTTTCGTTACATATTTTAATATAGTCACTTCCACAATTCATAGCTCTTTCAATATTAATCAGTTTGTCAAATAAATATTTCGACTTGCTAGTAGAGAGGGTTACAAAAAATCTCCGAAACCAGCCTAATATTTATCATCTTTAAATCACCTTCAGTACAATTCTTAGTTATAACATTTCTTGTTACCTTATCCGTTTTCCCGCCCCACAAAAAAACCCCAAAAGAGTTGTATTCAAAATCATCAATGATCAAAAGTGACTTTATCACGTGAATATTTCCTATCGGGGTCAATACTCTTCTACTCCAAGCCTAGATTGGTGCTTTTAGCATAATGATTTTTTGTCATAATTCAGTTTAGGTATTTCATGCCGATTTACACTAAAATCAATCACTAAGAGCGTTAACTTCTAATTCTGGTAGAAAAGTATCTACTAGATTTGTTACTGCCAATCTATAATCGCTGTGTTTTTTCAGGCCAGATTAAATTCAACTCGGCAGTAGATTCTCGCAATGATTTTTCAGACCCATCAATTATTAGAGAAGTGTCATCCGCATAATGGGAGAAAAGAATTGGAAAGTTATTTACATTTACACCACTTAAATTTTGATGATTTCTTATCCTAATAGCTAAAATTTCATCGAACAATATAAAGATATAAGGTGCGATTGGGTCACCCGGTCGGCAACCGCGCTTGACAGTGAAGAAATTTGTTCCCCGCCTTGATTAACCGCTGAACTAACATTTCTATTAAAAGTCTTCGCCCACTTTCTAATGCCCTTACCAGAGCCGAATAAATGAAGTGCTTTATCTATAAATTCCCATGCATCCGAATCAAATGCTTTCACATAGTCGATCATTCCTGGTATATGATTTTCCGCAGTAAAATTCATTATATTGTAAATAAGTCTCCCCAATTTCCCCCAATGTGCCGCCCAGATAGAAATCCTGTTTGATTATTTTCTATAAGTTTACCTAAGACAGGTTTTACCTTATTAGCAATAACCTTAGAAGCATTCTTAAAGACAATATTTAAAAGTGTAATGGGTCGCCAATTTAAAACAAAAAAACAAAAAAAGGTGTCTCGTGTTGTCTCCCTTAGGTATACAGGTGTCAATTCCTTGTCTTTGTGTGATAGAAAGTTCATTAATATAGTATCCAAAATTCAGTAACCTAACAATTAAAGTACTTAAATGCTTCCAAAAACATTTTTAAAATTCTGTGGAGAAACCATCAGAGCCAGGGATTTTATTATTCATTTTCTTGGGTGTTTTACCTGCGGTTTTACCTGCTTCTTCACGTGAAATGATACCTTCTAGTGATTCTGATTCTCTATTGTCCAATTTTGGAACCTTCAAGTCACTCATAAAATCGTCGATGTTAACATCAAATGCATTGTCAGAGACACCATATAATTTTCCATAAAAATCTTGAAATTTGTTAAAAATAGCAAGCTGATCAGTAATCAACACGTTATCTTTCTGTACTTTTTGGGATGGTTTTTTGACGTATAGTTTCTGATGTCTAAACCGAAAAAGTAGGATGTGGATTTCTCACCTTCCTCTACCCATTTTGCCCTAGATATGATAATGTTGCCTTGTATTTTATGTAACCTAATTGTCGCTAATTCTGTTTTCCTATTTGTCAGTTTGTCAATGTCTTTTAATTTTTGTATATCTTTCTTTCTCTTCTCTAATGTTTTGTTTTCTTCAGAAAAAGAGACAGCTTTCCCCCTAATGTCCATCAATAAAACATCTAAAAGCTTTTGATCGTAAATTATAAATTGCAAATCTGAATCTGTCATTGTTAGAATAGAATCTGAATTGTAAACAGGTAAACAATATCTTACTTTCATATCTCCAATACAGATTTTCACCAATTTCAGATATTCCAAATCATTTAAAAGTGAATTATTAAATTTCCTTTCCTTTCATACATTTATTAACTTTAAGCTAATTTTAGGAATCGAATGATCAGATTTACATCCGGGATCTATGCAGGAATTTACACAACTAGATAACAAATTCTCAGACACAAGATAAAAAACACAAGTCGGGTCTGTTTGATAGGATTAGTCATTCTCCATGGATATCTTCTAGAAAGTTCATGATGTTCCCTAAAAATATCTATAAGACCTTTGTTTTCCATTAGTTCACACAATGTTTCCCTTGCTTTTGGATTATTTACATTTTTATAGGTATTGTCGTAATCAATTTGTTTTAAAACCAAGTTAAAATCACCACAAACAATAACATCAATATTTCCTATTTTCTCAAAAGTTCCTGCAATATTATTAAGAAGTCTGGATTATCCTGGTGTGGACCATATATTGTACTTAGGGTAATTCTTGAGCCTTCAATGGTCATATCTAGAACTAGAAAATTATCTTTCTTTTCTTTATTGACATTAGAAAGTATTATTAATAATTATAGCTAGACCCCCAGCATTAGATTTATAGGAATTAAAATAACATTCACACCCCCCCCCCATTCACTTCTATAAATGTTTTCCTTATCTTCAGTAAAGTGAGTATCCTGTAAACAGAAAACATTACACTTCAAGTAAGAGAAAACATTGTTTTACCCGATCCCCTGGACACTGACAGTTTGAACTCAAAGTCGTCATGTTATCAGCTATATGTAGCAGTAGACATAAATTAACCGTAAGGTGTTGCCCCAGTAATTTGCCCAAAGCAAAACTTCGCCGGTGTTGATCAGACATAGAGTAAGATAGAATAGCACAGAAAGAGAAGAGAAAAGAAGAATAAAGATATAAAGTGTAAAAAACAATCATGTACCAAGCAAAACTCGTACAACAGGAATCGGCTATTGTTACCGGAAGTACTATTGCAAAATCAGAAACAACTAAAAACTTATATTCCGGAAATTGGTTTAAGAAAAGAAACACCAGTGGAGATCTAGCGGGAAACCATATCTTAAATGAACAAATAAATATCAATGGAATAAATGGCAATAAAGCCGTTTTATAATACTTATAATAATCAGTGAATGGAATGCGAGTAACGGGGAAATATTCTAGACTCATATAAAGATAATAATAGGCCTGATAATAGTAAAGAGAACAGAAACATAAATGCTTTGAATGTGAATATATATAACGACTGATGTAACAGTAAACCTGAAAAATGTGACCTACCTTGCATATATAATTCCTTAACCATAATTTGCGAAAGGAATCTCACACACATAATTTATAACACCCAAATTGCATCACAATATATAAGATATTTACCATAACTAAAAAGATCCCGACTAATCGGTAACCAGGTGAGTCCCGGAGTTCATTACCGATCTTCTCGGCGCGAACATTTTTCACTGTAAACATGAATCAAATGTCCCTTCTGGATAGTCTGAAATTCTCCTCTTTCAGTAGGAAAACGTCAGTAAGTGGAGTATCGAAAAAAGCCTGTGCTTTCTACTGTCCGTTAGAATTGCGTACAGGTTGCCGTCAAAACTGTAAGTGTTCTTCACACAACTAAATTTGTATGCCTACTTGAGTCGATCTTGGTTATACTTAGTTAAGTCCTCGAACACAGTCACTCTGGAACCCTTTAGCACTCGCCTGGCCTTCATGATCTCATGTTGTTTTGTCCTATGCGTTAATTTCACAATCACATTTCTATTTTTTCCACTGAAATTCCCAGTCTATGCGTAATGTCCAGGTTTTCCCATGTTTCAAAAATTCACAACAGATTAAAGCGTATCCTGTACGAGCTACATGTAAACTGTTTAGTGGGCGAATCGTGAGAATTTGTCACGCTAGGGTCTAATCCATTGTCCTTTTGAAAAGCGTCCAAAAACACTTTCCGTGTTAGAATTCCAATATCGTTTTCACCAGTTCTATTTCGGAATATATCAGCAACCCATAGTCCAAAAATCACAGTATTCAAAGCACTAGAAATAACATAAATAATGAATCATTCGGAGCAAATTTGTTGTGACCATTCAGGTCCGCATGACCTTGACCTTCAGCTCTCTTACAAAACACAAATATTGATATTGACAAAATTCAGTCATTTGGAACGATAGAAATTCCACCCTGGCTCTTCGACCTGAAGTTGACTTTCCCACTTCATGAAATGGTTAGATTACTTCAAAGTCTTATAAGAAATATCGAAAATATTTCCGTTCGTAATACATTAATACTATATCATGAACTTTGACTGCTGTGTCACATTGTGTCATTAAATCAAATAGCCTGTGCTCGTTCATTTACCGCAACAATCGTCGAAAACGATCCACGCGTTCCAAAGTTATTGTCGAAAAAGCTAAAAACACACCTGCACGAGATCATCGAACTGCACTGTAACAGAGCTCTTCAGTAGTGACGTCACTGGTGTGAGCGCGCGTTCCGTCTCACTCCAGCAGCCATTAGTTTTCCAGCAGAAGTCAGGTTATATCGTTTCGTTTTTTGGATCTACTTGAATGTTATTCGACTAATTTATACTATAATTGATGATAAAGTAACAGCAGTGTCATCATCTATGGAATGTTTTACTTAGGTTTCAAATATTTGTGAGCATTCGTAGATTTTTCTGTCAATTATTGTTACCATGGGTGACCCGTCGCCGACTGCCGGACGTTCAGGAAAGAGATGTGTTGTTTCGGTTGCAGCAACACCAACAAAGATGGAGTTTCCCTTCATTTCTTTCCATTGAAGAATAATGATGTTTGTAGAAAGTGGACTTCATTTGTAACATCGAAAATGTTCGAAACATTTCGACGAGTCCTGTTACCCGGCGAAGTATAAGATCATGGAAAGTTTAGGCCAATAAGTCCGAAGAAAGGACCTGATTCCGGATGCTGTTCCATCTATACACGCTGCAGAACCAAGCCCGATGTCTAATATTACAGAGACGCCACCACCGCCAAAGAGACAAAGAATGGCATTTACAATTTAGTAATGACGTGCCTATTGATATTTTCATAATTTTGTTAAAAGTTCAGACAACTAGAATTCTAGTCAATGGTTCATTGGTCTATATTACATATATGTATAATGGTGCCCCAACTTTCTATACTGGGAAGAGAATCAAATATATCAAATAAAAATAACCATGGTCAAATATGAATTTAACCGTGATTATCTGTTACTCAGCTTACTGTCATATGTATTGTTCAACGCCTACACGAGAATGAATTTTACCTGAAACTTCAGTCTATTTTTAACCTTTTTTGTTCATTACATTAATAGTTATGAGGCTTTAAAACCCTCCTGGAGATATGATCATACATTTAAGAAAGATTAAGTTACTGTCTAGACAAGTGTCATGTGTATTCAGAGTATCATTTTATCGAGCTCGAGACGGCCTATTGGTGCTCACTAGCCTATTGCATATGGTCTACAACCTATATTTGTTTATACATTATATCATAGATAATTTGATATCAAAACTGTTGACTTTATGGTCTAACTTAAGGTATAAAATAAGACACTACCATAAGCTATATGCTTAAATTCTTACCAGTCGGTGTTACCAATGCAGCGAGCTTGACTATCAACAGTTTCATCTTCGTTCTCGCTGTCTTCTACGTCGTCTTCATATGGTTCAAACTGGTACGGAAGAACCCCACAATATGATGTCTCGTCTTCTACATCGTTGTCTGAATATTCGAAAGGCGATGATTTGCAGGACAAACGAAGAGCGCCATCAGTAGAGTACGAATCATTGTCTGAGTAGTCAGTACCATTCATGTTGAATTTTGTGATTTTCCCTCTATGCGCTTCCACGCGTGACGTCACCAATACCCGGATGTAAATCAGGGTAATTTGATCGCTTGCTTGATTAATATCTCGAAGCAGGTGTGAATCGGCGCGTTAGGACGGATACATCTCGGAAACGGATGGTCGAATTTCGATGCGGTTTTCGGCATTTTTGTTCTTATACAACATCAAATCCATTGAAACCGAACCAATCAGCATTCAGGTTCCTCTTTAACTTTCGTATTGATTTTTGCTGGGTTCCTGGGCACGTGGGAACACCAGGCAATGAAAAAGCAGATCGTGCCGCAAAGGAAGCTTTATCGCTACCACCTGTTGTTTTTAAACTTTTTTAAAAATGAAGGGAATTAAACTTCATTTTACCGATTTTAAACACTTTGTAATAGGAGGAATGGAATCAATATACTAAGAATAAATTGCACTCCGTAAAATCTATCATCATCGGTGAATGGTCTCAATGCTATAGAGACAACCATCGAGACGATGTTGTTCTTGCCGTCTTCAGATGGGCCATACATACATTATGCATTCATATATGTTGAAAGGTAAAGATAACCCTCAGCATAGGATGTGATGAGCCATTCACCGTTTTATTGGACTGCATTGACCCTCTGTCTGCTCGAGAATTTTCTAAATTCTAAATACCCTTTTTGAAACTGTTCAGATTTATGAAATTCTAGGTTACCTGAAAGATGTCTAATAGACTATGACTTACCATTTTAATCTTTTGTGATAATATTACCATTCGAAAATTTTAGCGTTTATCTTTTACCTTTTAATTCGTTTAATGTTATTTCCTTTTTTGGTCATTGTGTGTTTTACCGTTTGATGGCCCTAATGACTTTTTATGTGTTGACGGGTCATACAGAATGTCATAATGATATTGAAACTGTTGAGATTTGTAAAATTTTCGGTTACCTGAAAGATGATGGTCTATATAATAGACGTTTGTTTTTTAAATATTTTTTTTGGTTTTTGCATTTGTTTATTTTGTTGAATTTTTTTGTCTCTTATTTTGGTTTTTGTTTGCTTTTTTAAAACTATTGTGGCTATAGACAAACCACTGAATCAAAATGAAGGGAATTAAACTTCAATTGAAAAAATGATGAATAAAATTATTTTGAATTCATGGATTTCTTTAACACCTGGAATGATAAATATAATGTAAACATACGTCCTATGATACCGTTTAAATAATAATAACTTCATCTATCTGATAACAATGAGTAATTGTGGTGGAAACATAGAAGAAGATACCAATGTATCAACATAATCCAGACTAAAATAAAAGAGACCCAGTGCCGGTGTAGTATAGAAAATGAGAAACGCTACTTGTACAGGAATAGAACAAAAGTTTTACATTGCGATCCATCGATTCATGAATATTCATAAGAATGGTAAAGTTTCATTTTGATCCTTTTTATCCACGCCCATCAGCTCCTTGGGGTCAGCAAAAGAAAAGCATCATCAGGCCCTTCCACTCATGAAGAGGATATGTTTCTACCGTGTTTAGTTATAGAAAAGAATTTTGAAGTTTGGTCACGCCCATCAGCTCCTTGGGGTCAGCAAAAGAAAAGCATCATCAGGCCCTTCCACTCATGAAGAGAATATGTTTCTACCGTGTTTAGTTATAGAAAAGAATTTTGAATCAGTCAGGATTAATATGATAATAACATTGAAATGTCAGTTCTAAGCTTGATCAATTTCCAGTAGAAAAAACAAATGACGCTTAAAATGTAATTTTCCTTTATATACTAAAATAATAGTTACCCCCTTCGTATCGGTAAATGTGAGACCCTATGGTCATAGAATTTACAATTTTGGATAAGCACCTTAAATCCATGAACAGTACTTAATTCTATCATCTTTGGGTTTGGTATGTAATGTTAGATTTTACAGACATTTAAGTAACCACAAACCTGGGAATTTGGACTTATCATTTGAATTACTTTACTGATGAATTTATTTCAGTATGACCCTTTTCTGTCGCAACTGACGAAAAAAGCTCGGTCACTCAATGCTAACCTGTGTATCACAAATTACTGTAATTTTAGTCTTTGAGCTGGGACTTTGAGGTAGAAGGCACTTATGTAAGACCTGAACTGGTTCTGTTAGGTTAATATCTTGTTCAAGTCTGAAGACCCTTTTTGAAAGTGTTTAGATTCATAAAAAATCTAGGTTATCTGACATATGTTGGTATATATTTATGGAATATGACTTACAATTTTAAAATTTGGTGATGTTATAACCATTTTAGATTTTTGGAGTCACTTGAGACAGTCTCAAACACTTTCGACTTCTTCTTAAAAATATCTGACCTAATTTCAATTAAATTTTGCAGAAACTTTCTATGGCCTGTAGTGAATTATACAGTCCCCACCCACAGGGGCCTGAGGGGTAGGGTCAAACGTCTTCGAAAAACGTCTTCTCAAGACCCAAATATGGTAGAATCGAATACTCTTAATGAATGGAAGCATATCCCCGTGGGGAGGGGGTAAAGTTTGCTATAGTTTATGTATGAAAGATTTTTGAGCAAATTATTTTAATTTCCATTGAAAATATTTCAAATTTGGTTAGAATTATGGATGATGGCTTGATGGTATGCCCATTTTGATCCTGACTGATCCCCAGGGGCAGATGGGCGGGGCCAATAGGGGTCAAATTGACTTAAATTTCAAAACAATTCTTCTCAATACCCAGATATGGTAGAGTCAAATGCTCTTGCTGAATGGAAGCATGTTAAGGTGCTGTAATTACCAAAATGGGTTTCACATTTTTTCCTCTCCCCTGCGGATAGGAGTTTTGGTTTGTTTAATGTTATTTTCTTTGGATCACTGTGTGTTTTACCGGTTGATGGCCCTAATGACCTTTTATGTGTTGATGGGCCGTTAAACATGCAATAATAATAATAACATTTCTGAATATGTTTTTAGACTTTACTGTAATTTTCAAAGACAAAATGTATTTTTGAGCAAAGAGTTGGTTATTTCCGGCTGGAAATAACTTTTATAAGAATAAGAAAATATACTCTTACTATCATCTCAATGAATTTCTTGCACAGCACACCCATATGGCTGTCGCACAAAAATTCTTTCACAGAAAAGCCATATTGCTGTTGTACTAAAATTCTTGCACAGAAAAGCCATATTGCTGTCGCACAAAAATTCTTGCACAGAAAAGCCATATTGCTGTTGTACTAAAATTCTTTCACAGAACAGACATATTGCTGTCGCACAAAAATTCTTGCACAGAAAAGCCATATTGCTGTTGTACAAAAATTCTTGCACAGAAAAGCCATATTGCTGTCGCACAAAAATTCTTTCACAGCACACCCATATTGCTGTCGCACAAAAATTCTTGCACAGAAAAGCCATATTGCTGTTGTACTAAAATTCTTGTGCAGGGCAATCATTACTTTGCTGCCTCCATCCACCACATAATATAGATAATGTTACTGGTCGGGTATACCACGTTCAATAATGACATGAAACCTGTGACGAGTTCTGACCATCATTTATTGTAGACATCGAAAGAGTATGAATATACAAAAAAAACCCCACAATATAAACATCAAACAAATATGACTAGAAAACATATTAATATGAAACCGGTCACTATCATAATCTATAACTACGAAATATCGCGGACGTATATGATACGTACAACACAGTGTTACAGTCTACAAATAACGTTATAAAATATCGCGGACGTATATGATACGTACAACACAGTGTTACAGTCTGCAAATAACGTTATAAAATATCGCCGACGTATATGATACGTACAACACAGTGTTACAGTCTGCAAATAACGTTATAAAATATCGCGGACGTATATGATACGTACAACACAGTGTTACGGTCTGCAAATAACGTTATAAAATATCGCCGACGTATATGATACGTACAACACAGTGTTACGGTCTGCAAATAACGTTATAAAATATCGCGGACGTATATGATACGTACAACACAGTGTTACAGTCTGCAAATAACGTTATAAAATATCGCGGACGTATATGATACGTACAACACAGTGTTACGGTCTGCAAATAACGTTATAAAATATCGCGGACGTATATGATACGTAAAACACAGTGTTACAGTCTGCAAATAACGTTATAAAATATCGCGGACGTATATGATACGTACAACACAGTGTTACAGTCTGCAAATAACGTTATAAAATATCGCCGACGTATATGACACGTACAACACAGTGTTACAGTCTGCAAATAACGTTATAAAATATCGCGGACGTATATGATACGTACAACACAGTGTTACAGTCTGCAAATAACGTTATAAAATATCGCGGACGTATATGATACGTACAACACAGTGTTACGGTCTACAAATAACGTTATAAAATATCGCGGACGTATATGATACGTACAACACAGTGTTACAGTCTGCAAATAACGTTATAAAATATCGCGGACGTATATGATACGTACAACACAGTGTTACAGTCTGCAAATAACGTTATAAAATATCGCGGACGTATATGATACGTACAACACAGTATTACAGTCTGCAAAAAACGTTATAAAATATCGCGGACGTATATGATACGTACAACACAGTGTTACAGTCTGCAAATAACGTTATAAAATATCGCGGACGTATATGATACGTACAACACAGTGTTACGGTCTACAAATAACGTTATAAAATATCGCGGACGTATATGATACGTACAACACAGTGTTACAGTCTGCAAATAACGTTATAAAATATCGCGGACGTATATGATACGTACAACACAGTGTTACAGTCTGCAAATAACGTTATAAAATATCGCGGTCGTATATGATACGTACAACACAGTGTTACAGTCTGCAAATAACGTTATAAAATATCGCGGTCGTATATGATACGTACAACACAGTGTTACAGTCTGCAAATAACATTATAAAATATCGCGGACGTATATGATACGTACAACACAGTGTTACAGTCTGCAAATAACGTTATAAAATATCGCGGTCGTATATGATACGTACAACACAGTGTTACAGTCTGCAAATAACGTTATAAAATATCGCGGTCGTATATGATACGTACAACACAGTGTTACAGTCTGCAAATAACGTTATAAAATATCGCGGACGTATATGATACGTACAACACAGTGTTACGGTCTGCAAATAACGTTATAAAATATCGCGGACGTATATGATACGTACAACACAGTGTTACAGTCTGCAAATAACGTTATAAAATATCGCGGACGTATATGATACGTACAACACAGTGTTACGGTCTACAAATAACGTTATAAAATATCGCGGACGTATATGATACGTACAACACAGTGTTACGGTCTGCAAATAACGTTATAAAATATCGCGGACGTATATGATACGTACAACACAGTGTTACGGTCTGCAAATAACGTTATAAAATATCGCGGACGTATATGATACGTACAACACAGTGTTACGGTCTGCAAATAACGTTATAAAATATCGCGGACGTATATGATACGTACAACACAGTGTTACGGTCTACAAATAACGTTATAAAATATCGCGGACGTATATGATACGTACAACACAGTGTTACGGTCTGCAAATAACGTTATAAAATATCGCGGACATATATGATGCGTACAACACAGTGTTACAGTCTGCAAATAACGTTATAAAATATCGCGGTCGTATATGATACGTACAACACAGTGTTACAGTCTGCAAATAACGTTATAAAATGTCGCCGACGTATATGATACGTACAACACAGTGTTACAGTCTGCAAATAACGTTATAAAATATCGCCGACGTATATGATACGTACAACACAGTGTTACAGTCTGCAAATAACGTTATAAAATATCGCGGTCGTATATGATACGTACAACACGGTGTTACGGTCTGCAAATAACGTTATAAAATATCGCGGACGTATATGATACGTACAACACAGTGTTACAGTCTGCAAATAACGTTATAAAATATCGCGGACGTATATGATACGTACAACACAGTGTTACAGTCTGCAAATAACGTTATAAAATATCGCGGACGTATATGATACGTACAACACAGTGTTACGGTCTGCAAATAACGTTATAAAATATCGCCGACGTATATGATACGTACAACACAGTGTTACGGTCTGCAAATAACGTTATAAAATATCGCGGACGTATATGATACGTAAAACACAGTGTTACAGTCTGCAAATAACGTTATAAAATATCGCGGACTCATATGATACGTACAACACAGTGTTACGGTCTGCAAATAACGTTATAAAATATCGCGGACGTATATGATACGTAAAACACAGTGTTACAGTCTGCAAATAACGTTATAAAATATCGCGGACTCATATGATACGTACAACACAGTGTTACAGTCTGCAAATAACGTTATAAAATATCGCGGACGTATATGATACGTACAACACAGTGTTACAGTCTGCAAATAACGTTATAAAATATCGCGGTCGTATATGATACGTACAACACAGTGTTACGGTCTGCAAATAACGTTATAAAATATCGCGGTCGTATATGATACGTACAACACAGTGTTACGGTCTGCAAATAACGTTATAAAATATCGCGGACGTATATGATACGTACAACACAGTGTTACAGTCTGCAAATAACGTTATAAAATATCGCGGACGTATATGATACGTACAACACAGTGTTACGGTCTGCAAATAACGTTATAAAATATCGCGGACGTATATGATACGTACAACACAGTGTTACGGTCTGCAAATAACGTTATAAAATATCGCGGACGTATATGATACGTAAAACACAGTGTTACAGTCTGCAAATAACGTTATAAAATATCGCGGACGTATATGATACGTACAACACAGTGTTACAGTCTGCAAATAACATTATAAAATATCGCGGACGTATATGATACGTACAACACAGTGTTACGGTCTGCAAATAACGTTATAAAATATCGCGGACTTATATGATACGTACAACACAGTGTTACAGTCTGCAAATAACGTTATAAAATATCGCGGACGTATATGATACGTACAACACAGTGTTACAGTCTGCAAATAACGTTATAAAATATCGCGGACGTATATGATACGTACAACACAGTGTTACAGTCTGCAAATAACGTTATAAAATATCGCGGTCGTATATGATACGTACAACACAGTGTTACAGTCTGCAAATAACGTTATAAAATATCGCGGACGTATATGATACGTACAACACAGTGTTACAGTCTGCAAATAACGTTATAAAATATCGCGGTCGTATATGATACGTACAACACAGTGTTACGGTCTGCAAATAACGTTATAAAATATCGCGGACGTATATGATACGTACAACACAGTGTTACGGTCTGCAAATAACGTTATAAAATATCGCGGACGTATATGATACGTAAAACACAGTGTTACGGTCTGCAAATAACGTTATAAAATATCGCGGACGTATATGATACGTAAAACACAGTGTTACGGTCTGCAAATAACGTTATAAAATATCGCGGACGTATATGATACGTAAAACACAGTGTTACGGTCTGCAAATAACGTTATAAAATATCGCCGACGTATATGATACGTACAACACAGTGTTACGGTCTGCAAATAACGTTATAAAATATCGCGGACTTATATGATACGTACAACACAGTGTTACGGTCTACAAATAACGTTATAAAATATCGCCGACGTATATGATACGTACAACACAGTGTTACGGTCTGCAAATAACGTTATAAAATATCGCGGACTCATATGATACGTACAACACAGTGTTACGGTCTACAAATAACGTTATAAAATATCGCCGACGTATATGATACGTACAACACAGTGTTACGGTCTGCAAATAACGTTATAAAATATCGCGGACGTATATGATACGTACAACACAGTGTTACGGTCTACAAATAACGTTATAAAATATCGCCGACGTATATGATACGTACAACACAGTGTTACGGTCTGCAAATAACGTTATAAAATAGTCGTATACATATGTCATTTGAATACAATATATTACACCTGATTACTAGCGAGTGAATGTATAACGATATCAATATGAACTATGTCCAGGTAAGTACAGACATACAGTATATACAATAAACGATAGATGCATCACTATTATGAACAGTATCTGTACTTATGATTAATATATTATGTATAAAGAAACTGGCTAAATTACCTGTGTGTGGCACAAAGTTCGTCAGCATTTTGATTTTGACTGTCGTAAAGGTAACGTCTGCAAAATTACAAACTTTTGAGTACAAATGAATAGACTTTTGTTCTAATGAAGATATCGGAATATAGATTTAAATAAATGACATTCAAGCAGATCCATATAGATTGATTTGAAATAACGCAGCATCTTAAAGATATAAACATAGAGGTAATTATGATCGTAATCTCTACAGTACCTAGCTTATAGTTTCCATACTACTGATCAAACACAATAACACTAGGTAGGAGTGTGGCGGATATTAAAATAGATATAAACCTACTTTACACGTTCACAGGTATTTCAAGATTACTGTTACCAAAGCGTTCGATTCATCCGTTGGTCACTCAAACACTGACCGGAACTTACAAAATACGCGAAATCAAATGAGCCAATAAAATACGACACAAGCCTATGACGTAAGACAAATTTCTGCTGACCAATGACCACACGACACTATATAAAACGGCAATAACTCGACTGAAGTATACACGAGGCTAATGAACAAGATAAAGTGTAGATATAACCTATTAAACAATATTTAACAATTACGGAGACAATACAATTCACATTGTATTAAAAGCCGATCATGCCACAGTAGCACTTTTTAATTGGTAGAGATCCCCAAAGAAAGCCCTTTTAGAATGCAAAAGAAAGCTTATTCAAAAGGAATTTTGATACACATGTTATACTCGCCTGTGTTTAATAAGGCATTGGAATCAATCTTTAAAGACAAAATCTATCTGAACGAGATAACCTCTTTAACCTCGTCAGGCGAAAAATCCTATTGTGTGTTTTTATTTGCAGGACAAAATCTGGCTATGTGACCAAAACCATGTCATTTGTTGCACGTCCATTTTTGTTTGAACACATTACAATCTCGTTTTTGTGTTCTGGCCTGTCACAACTCCGACAACTAGCAAGGCTGGCGTGCTGTGGTTTATGTGCTTTGGTTGATGTGCTATGGTCGACCAAATGACTGTTAATTGTTCGTCTTAGCATTTAAGTTTCAGTTAGAGTGATTGTTTGACCTTGATTGACTATACTTATGTTGTTGTGGTTGTTTCCATAGTGATATGAATTGCCAAAGAGATGGCGTTGATTTCCCATATTATGTTGGCAGTATACAAAGTCCTCATCACTAAAATGAAAGCTTGTATATAGCTTATATCCATGGCAGTTCCCAGACTTGTACAGAAACTTACTGGTTGAGGGACATTGTGCCTCCAAATCCCTCCCCTTGTAAATTCAAGCTATTTGCACTTCCCAACTCTCCTCCATCATTCCTGTGGAACAATGGTATATAAATAGTATCAATCCATTAAGACTTAAAAACTAAATATGTATGTATAAAGTTGAATTTGAACTGTCACCTTCTGCATGTATTTATATACAATATATATGTAAACTGTATACAATAGTCATGTAATTACCACATGTTCAGATGTTCGGGCAAAAGCCTGAGGGTGCGGGGGTTCCGCCAATGGAGAACCTACCCTTCAACTCTTCCCTGTCTGGCTGGCCTCTGCTCTTCTGTGTGAAACACTGTTGGGAAATATTTATCAAGCGAATACATCTCTCTCAACAATACAACCGCTGTTTGTTTATACATAAAAACAGAGGTAGTGCATACTTAATGGGTCCTACTTCTGTAGACAGTTTGAATTTTTTTGTCATCAGTTTCCATCACAGAGATGTCATAAAGCTAAGCTCCTCTGATGTTGGTGTCCTTTTACAACGCAGTTGATCATAATGTTGCCGACAATTTACACATTTTCTTTTGCTGAATTCCAACAAAAATTAAAAAGTTAAATGCTTGAGAGATGGCGACAGAACTCAGCTGGTAATGAGTGTTTTGATATTTGAGGAGCATCTATGAGCTTTGTGATATCTTTTCCAAACAAAAGGCAGAAAGGACAACGACTAGTGGACTGTGTAGGAGGGTCATGTGATCCTTATCTTTATTTCTTCTGGAGGTATGTCTATGCAGTCAATTTATTTCCTGAATAAATCCAAAGACCTTTACAGTCTTTACAAACAGTGCAGGTCTGGGGATGATATGAATTGGGATACACATTTTTAATCTAAAACATCTCAATTATGGGTATAAAGTAGATATGGAATTCTGTCCAATTTCAGTCACTAGAAGTCTTGGTGCTCTATACCTTGTACATGTCTTCTTTAGCAAATTTTCACCATTTGTGTTGTATTTTGTGTCTTCACTGAAAGGGTTCGTTCCACTTTAGCACAATATCAACTTAGTGCATGATGTATTTGCAACCAGCTTTGATTGTAGGTAAACCTCCAAGAACATCCATGTGTCGCTGTTCAAAATCCTCTTGAAATGGCTGTAGTGAAGTTGGTTTTCCCTGATATATTGCTTTGTCTGCTGCTAAAGTGTATACGACTGCATATCCTTGCCCTATGTTCCATTCCTGACCTTGACCCCATAGGCACCCTTACATGAACTTTATATTTCATAATGTCGCACACCTAATGTTGTCCATTGGCTGGTTGATGTGTAAAAACAACTGATTCTCTTATTATTGTTATTATTATCTTTAGTTTGATTTCTATCAGCTGTGACTGGGTCTAATGTTATTTGAAGTGGTTCTTTAGAATGATATTCAAATGCTTTGCCACTACTTTTGTTATCTGCAGGAAATGTTTGTGAGGTATACATGTTATTGAACTGATATCATTTCTCTATGACTGTTGGTTATTGTGGATGATTGTTTTGTTAATGTTTTTAAGTCATTTGACCCCAATGGCGGTTAAAGTGGGTTATGTTATTCACCAAGGCACCTTACATGTAGAATTTGAAAGGATTATTTTTAAACTTTGCTACCTACAAAATTTTTTTTTGAACTTTGACCCTACTTCAAGTTGATGTTTGGTACAAACGCAAATCCTGTGAAACATGTATTTATGGTGATTAACAAAACTTATCCAAGCTGAATGCAATTAGTTGAGCCATTGTTGAGTTGCATGGTTGAGTAGGTAAGATGGATATGAAGTCATGGTGGCCATTTTGTTTTTTCAATCTGGTTCAAAATCTCATCAATTGGTAAAATACACATGGGGAAACTTTTTCATACCAATTAAGTAAGATATTTATTACAGATCTTGGAATAATTTTAATTGAACTTTTTGTCGGCATTTTTAAAAGATCAAAGGAAATTTTCAAAATGGCGTAAAACGGTAACGAAAAACATTACGGAAAAAGTGAAGACATCAAATTCATCAGATAATCATTCTGCATTGATTTATTAAACAATTTTGAGAAATGAGAATTCTTTTGAATTATTGTTTTTTTAAGATTTTAATGTTTGATGTCATGGCGCCCATATTGGATTTTTGACCTATTTGAAAATGTTCCTGTAGCACCTTCACACCTTCATAAATAACATACTAACCAAACAATTAAAAAATTCTTTCACTCATCTAAAATTAGAGACACCACAAAATATAGCAGAAGAAAAAAAAACTTACCAAAAACAATAGGTCTTTTCATCTTTGAGTGAAAAGCTCTATGGACCAAGGAAAACCTACAAATGAGACTTGAGTAAGGTCCATACAGTATTTCTCAAGAAATAATAACAGTCTTTTTAAGGAAAAATACAAGATAGCTGCCAGTCAGTAGTTAACTTTTTCCGATCAGTCCCAAAATCAAACGAACATAAATAGGCACTAAGGAGAACGTTCATATGTAATTGCGAAAGATTGATCCAGTACTTTTTAAAAAATAGTGATAGCAAACTTTCATTGTTGAAACCCAAAATGGCCGCTTGTCAGCCATTTTGTTTCTGATCAGTCCCAAAATTAAAGGCACATGTAGTAACCTAGGGAATCCTATATATGAAACTTGATAAAGCTCCATCTTGTACTTTGACAAAATAGCAATAACAAACTATCACTGTTGAAATCCAAGATAGGCTTCTGGGCTGAATGCGTGCTATTGGTCAGAAAACTATGTTGTTTTAACAGTCTGAACATGTTAAATCCTACCTTGTATCTATAAAAGCAGGTAATATGTTCAGTATTGGTTTGATCTTTCATGATATCTGTATCCATTACGGTATCCGAATGTACTTGATAATAGATTGCTTACATCGACTTCGACACGGGGAAACAGCGAACATTGTTTACGGCGAAAGTGAACTGGACGCCGCCATTGACTATGCCGAAAGACTTTGGTTTCATGCCAACCCACATTAACATCACAGAATCCATTCGGGAATGGAAGAAAAAAGAAGTCCGACCCTCTGACCAGAAAGTCAGACAGAGACGGAGAGAGACCAGAAAGTCAGACAGAGACGGAGAGAGACCAGAAAGTCAGACAGAGACGGAGAGATGCCAGAAAGTCGGAGAGAGCGCAGAAAGTCAGACAGGGATGGAGAAATACCAGAAAGTCAGAAAGAGACGGAGAGAGAGAGAGCAGAAAATCAGACAGAGATGGCGAGAGACCAGAAAGTAAGAGATGGAGAGAGACCAGAATGTCAGAGATGGAGAGATACCAGAAAGTCAGAGATGGAGAGATACCAGAAAGTCAGACAGAGACGGAGAGAGACCAGAAAGTCAGACAGAGACGGAGAGATACCAAAAAGTCGGAGAGAGCGCAGAAAGTCAGACAGGGATGGAGAAATACCAGAAAGTCAGACAGAGACGGAGAGAGAGAGAGCAGAACGTCAGACAGAGATGGCGAGAGACCAGAAAGTAAGAGATGGAGAGAGACCAGAAAGTCAGACAGAGACGGAGAGAGACCAGAAAGTCAGACAGAGACGGAGAGATACCAAAAAGTCGGAGAGAGCGCAGAAAGTCAGACAGGGATGGAGAAATACCAGAAAGTCAGACAGAGACGGAGAGAGAGAGAGCAGAAAGTCAGACAGAGATGGCGAGAGACCAGAAAGTAAGAGATGGAGAGAGACCAGAAAGTCAGAGATGGAGAGATACCAGAAAGTCAGAGATGGAGAGATACCAGAAAGTCAGAGATGGAGAGATACCAGAAAGTCAGACAGAGACGGAGAGAGAGCAGAAAGTCAGACAGGGATGGAGAGAGAGCAGAAAGTCAGACAGAGATGGAGAGAGAGCAGAAAGTCAGACAGATGGAGAGATTGCAGAGAGTCAGACAGAGACGGAGAGAGAGCAGAAAGTCAGACAGAGATGGAGAGAGACCAGAAAGTCAGACAGAGATGGAGAGACACCAGAAAGTCAGACAGAGATGGAGAGAGACCAGAAAGTCAGACAGAGACGGAGAGAGAGCCGAAAGTCAGAGATGGAGAGAGAGCAGAAAGTCAGACAGATGGAGAGAGTGCAGAGAGTCAGACAGAGATGGAGAGAGAGCAGAAAGTCAGACAGAGATGGAGAGAGAGCAGAAAGTCAGACAGAGACGGAGAGATGCCAGAAAGTCGGAGAGAGCGCAGAAAGTCAGACAGGGATGGAGAAATACCAGAAAGTCAGACAGAGACGGAGAGAGAGAGAGCAGAAAGTCAGACAGAGATGGCGAGAGACCAGAAAGTAAGAGATGGAGAGAGACCAGAAAGTCAGACAGAGACGGAGAGAGACCAGAAAGTCAGACAGAGACGGAGAGATACCAAAAAGTCGGAGAGAGCGCAGAAAGTCAGACAGGGATGGAGAAATACCAGAAAGTCAGACAGAGACGAGAGAGAGAGAGAGAAAGTCAGACAGAGATGGCGAGAGACCAGAAAGTAAGAGATGGAGAGAGACCAGAGAGAGACCAGAAAGTCAGAGATGGAGAGATACCAGAAAGTCAGAGATGGAGAGATACCAGAAAGTCAGACAGAGACGGAGAGAGAGCAGAAAGTCAGACAGGGATGGAGAGAGAGCAGAAAGTCAGACAGAGATGGAGAGAGAGCAGAAAGTCAGACAGATGGAGAGATTGCAGAGAGTCAGACAGAGACGGAGAGAGAGCAGAAAGTCAGACAGAGATGGAGAGAGAGCAGAAAGTCAGACAGAGATGGAGAGACACCAGAAAGTCAGACAGAGATGGAGAGAGACCAGAAATTCAGACAGAGACGGAGAGAGAGCCGAAAGTCAGAGATGGAGAGAGAGCAGAAAGTCAGACAGATGGAGAGAGTGCAGAGAGTCAGACAGAGATGGAGAGAGAGCAGAAAGTCAGACAGAGATGGAGAGAGAGCAGAAAGTCAGACAGAGATGGAGAGACACCAGAAAGTCAGACAGAGATGGAGAGAGACCAGAAAGTCAGACAGAGACGGAGAGAGAGCCGAAAGTCAGAGATGGAAGGAGAGCAGAAAGTCAGACAGAGATGGAGAGAGAGCAGAAAGTCAGACAGAGACGGAGAGAGAGCAGAAAGTCAGACAGAGATGGAGAGAGAGCAGAAAGTCAGACAGAGACGGAGAGAGAGCAAAAAGTCAGACAGAGACGGAGAGAGACCAGAAAGTCAGACAGGGATGGAGAGAGAGCAGAAAGTCAGACAGGGATGGAGAGAGAGCAGAAAGTCAGACAGAGATGGAGAGAGAGCAGAAAGTCATACAGAGGCGGAGAGAGAACAGACAGACAGACAGACAGACATTCTTCATTTCCTCTTTTAAGAGATTACATATGTCAGATCATTTTACAAAATACGTCTTGGTTTATATTTAAACAAATTTGAAATCATATATACAGTATTTGTGAATTTCTTATAATTTTTCACACTATTTCATTAACGCTATGCATTGCGTCGTTGTTGTTTTTTTCATTTCATTAGACATTGTGTTCATAGTTTGTGAGAGGTTGATCATCAGATTCTCCCAGACATCATCTGTAAGATGTATAACACTACGATCTCCTAACAGAAAACTACACTGCTCCTGCTCATCCAGGTTGGAAAACACAATAAAGTCATTGACGTCAATAATGTTAACTACTTGATTAAATAACAAATCCCTACTTTTGTATGACTTTGGACATATTATCAGGAAATGAAGAATTATATCGTCCGACTTCTTTCCACACAACCGACATATCAACGTCTCTGTTACATACAGAAACGACATTTTCACCATTTCAGTTATTTCCCAAGCAACTATAGATGATTTTCGCTTACTTAGCTGTAACACCGGATTCACTCCCTGGTAAGAATGAATCTTTGCGTATCTGTGCAACTCCAGTCTACATGTCATATCTTCGCGCCATTGCCGATCGTAAAAGTCGCTCAAAAAACGTTTCAGAAAACGACTCCAGCATGCTTTGGGAGGTACGAGCTCGTTGAATATGAAATCGTTCACAAAGGAAACTATTCCAAACTTCTGAAAGATTTGAAGTATGTCAGGTATGAAGCCTATTCGGAGGTTATAGCAAGGGCCATATATGACATCCAAGAGACGTACAAGGAATATTGCCTTCCATATATATGAAATGCTACCGTTGCATAACTTGTTCCAAAACATTAACTTCTGTGTTTCTATCGCGTTACATATTGACGGTATACCAAGTGATTGGGTGGTTGCCAAAGTCGATGATGTTTTTGGAAGACCAAGACATCGTCTACATGCGCATCTTAGTGTTTTCTCTAACTCTAGAATAGCATTTTTTGTGTAAGAGTTCCATAATTCGCAGCCATACAGCATAGTTGGTAATACTACAAGTTTTACAATGTTTGCACTAATTAACGGATGCCTTCCATTTTGATGGATTCCGATTCCTACCAATGAGTTTAGTGATTTCCGTCCCTTTTTACCTGCTTCAATCATTGAACAAGTCGAATTGAGATTCGAGGTAAATCCTACACCTGCATAGGTTTTTGTTGTTGTCCACTGTATTTCCTTATTTCCAACAGTTAACGTCCGTGAGGGAGATCCTACACGCGATCGGCTAGCGGAAAATGCCACCAAAGAGCTTTTATTGGAGTTGTATATAAGTCTCCATTGACAAGAGTATTTGTAAACGATATCCAGTTCATTTTGTAGCAACTGCATTGATGCAGCAAGAACCAGCGTGTCATCAGCCTGCAATATACAAGGTATATGGATGTTGCTTATCAGCAGACCAGAATGCCCAACGTCAAGTTGCAATGCGAGGTCATCTATCATTACCAAAAAGCACCACGCTGACAGCACTCGGCCTTGACCGACGCCTTGCAGGATTTGGTACTGATCACTTCGCCTCCCGTCGTACAAGACAGTAGAAAATTCATCAATGAAAGAGTCGTATAGAAGTCGCCAGCATTTGCCATTGATGCCAAGGTGGTACAATTTAAACATCAGCCCACGGATCCAAACACTGTTGAACGCCTTCTGGTTTTCCAAAAAGGCGGCAAAAACTTTTGATTTTCCTTCAAGATAGTACGCGATCGATTCTTTCACGGCAAAAGCAGCGGTGATACTACCACATTGTTCGCGGAAGCCCTGCTGTAACGGGTGAGGAAATATAGTACCTTTGCTGGATAAAAGGATACGTTTATACAGTATTTTTTCAAATAATTTCTGTAACACAGATGTAAGTGTTATGTCCCTATAGTTGTTCATATCAAGTCGATCACGCTTCCCACCCTTGAACAGAGTTATGACAACACCCAATTTGAAATGGCTCGGGTACAATTCGAACTTTAGCATCCCATTATATATGTCGACTATGGCATCTATCAGACTGTCACTGGCAAATTTGATAGGTTCCGTCACGATAGAGTCGTGACCACTAGCCTTTCCATTTTTCATATCTTTAAGATTACGTTTAAGTTCATCTGAGGTTATGGGGTAGCTACAAATATTGTCGTCATTGGAGAAGCTAGCAGTGTGCATGGATTCAACACTTCCTTTTACGTATTCTTTGAAACTATTGCTAAAGTGCGATTGACATGTTGATTTGGCTAATTCACTGAAATGTTGCATCCACGCATTCCTTACTTCATCGGGGTCGCGTATAATTTTACCGTCAACACGAAGTTCATGTGATGTGACATTGCTATTGTTAGACAGCTTCCTCTTTGTTCTGACGGCCTGGTGAAACGTTCCGATGTCAATATTAGCAAGTTCTTCAAGTTTTTCGAACTGCTTGCGCTCATACGCTTCACGTGCTTTAACAAGTTCAGTACGAAACATCGTTTTAGCATTTTTATAGTTCCGATATGAAACGAATTGAAAACCTCTTGGTCGCCCTTCGTTTATCCAGATTGCTCGCAAATGTCTCATAGTATTATGTAGAGGCTTTACATTGTAATCTTTCCAGTACGGCTTTAGATAATGTCGATACCTTTTACTAGGGAGAGCAGAAGACGAAGCATTATTTAGTATGTCAACAACACTTTTAACGGCTTGGTTGATGCTGTTACTACTGTTGACGTCAATATGGTGATCATTCATTATAATATCTAATAGCCTTTTGTATTCTCTAACATTTTCATCGGAGACTTTTTTCCAGTTCACGCTACGAGGTGACACATTGGTAGCATGTTTGGTAGATTTAACCGATATTATACAGCGAACCGGAATATGATCGGATACATTTAAGTAGTGATCGTCGCATATCATGCATTCGTTTACAAAGTCCAGTTTGGATGCAGATAGAAGTATATAATGGATCATCGTTGCACGGGTTCCGTCTCCAGACATATAGGTATAATCAGGACCACTGGCCCAACTTTGTGAGTTCAGCGACACCAAAAATCGGTCTCTCATAAATTGATCTAGAAGTTTTCCACGATCGTTGAAGTAAACATGATTTTTTGAACCAAATTCTTTAGACAAATGAGCATTGAAATCACCTATTAGTATGAAAACACCATTTTCTGCGTATCGATCATAAATATCACACAGGAGTTCTTTTCTGAATAGGCTCCCAATGACGAGTTTGAGGACGGCATTAGGACTCCAAATATATAGATATCTATGCCAGATGCAGGTACACATAGCCCAATTATTCGATCATCTCCCTCCTGGCGTAGCTTTTATATCTTTCCTCCACATGAGTGCGACGCCGCCGTACCCACGTTTGGATGGATCAACGTTTATTCGAGCATCAGATCTGCCGTAAGCGTGGAATTTACTGTCGATACTGTGGAAGAAGTCTAGCTGTTCTGGCATCAACAGTGTTCACAGAGAAAAGCCACATCAACTTTATCCAGTGCATTACATAAGTAGGGTGTGCCAAACATAATACCGCGTGTGTTCCAACTGAAGATTCGCATAATAAGATATACGCTTAAAAATAAAAAGAGAGTCCTTATCTTAATAGCCATCCGATTCTGCCTCATTCCATTCACGCCGAGCGTCCTCATAGCCGCGGTCACGCTTGCTACGTTTGTGCGACATATCCTCCAGATAGCGATCATCGGCTTTCCCATCAAAGCGACTGTTATGTCGATAGCCGTCGTTGCCACGCATATCCCCGGAGCGGTCCGGCATTAATGGCGATTTTTCACGAATGTACCACTCGCGTACAAGAACTCCTTTTGGTCAGAACGACTTTTCTAATGCTCGCTGGAAGTCTTCAGCTACCATATTTACACGAGCTGTGTACGTTGGATCAGAACCATCCCAGTATTTCAGAAGTCTAACAAATGTGACCTGCACGTCATTCCTCGCTGCATACGTTGATATCGAGTTTACGACGTCTCTTGATGTTCCATTTGCTTTAATCCTCGACATCAGCAGGCGTTTTACTTTTGGTTTTCGCGTGACACCTTGAAACACATATTTCGATTCCTCAGTGGTGCGGCTATCAGCATTTTGGTATGGCATGTTCCTGCGCATAGTACACACTCCCGTTTTGACATGACAGTTTTTGTCCAAAAATGTGTGCACTATACGCGGAAATTTACGGTATGTTCCTGGGATGAAGCCTTACCAGGTTTGCGAAAAGAAATAACCTTGACCTATATTTAAGGTCACAGGCATCATATTTGTTAAAACAATTTCTCTCATGAACTTTAATCCCAGGAGGCAGAACACTTGGCTAGTATGTTCCTAGGATACAGCCTGCAAAAAGGAACGACCTTGACTTATATTCCAAGTCAGCAAACAGGAACTTGGGCATACCAACTACACCAAATATGTAGTTTAAAATTAAGCAATTTCAAACTCCAAATTATTGTCCTCTTTCTGTGATATACATCCCTTAATTTTACAATTTTCATGATTTTTTTTACAATATTCAGAAATAATTCATGGTAATAAATTATAGATCACATCATAGCATGGATATGGCCCTTTACTTAATTTTCAGTTTTAATGTGTTACAATTCAGTTCTCAAATCACTCATCATCACAAATTTAAATCTCTTGTACACATTGATTCATGTAACATTTCTGACAATCTTAAATTAGTACAAATAATGTTCAGCAGTAACATACTGCTACTAAGTCTGTATACTATATAACTTCTGATTTTCTCATTCTCAGATTACTGATCATTTAAATAATGAATTCTACATCCACTTTTGTTTTCGTCAAATGAATTTTGAAAAAAAATATACACCAGGTGTGTGCTGTAGGGTCATTGTTTTTCTACTCTGAGCCAAAATAAAAGGAGCACAACTAAGGATAAAGAGGAACCTACATGTGAAATCTGAGGCAGATCCATCAGGTATTCTCACGCTGCTGCGACAATTACTTTGTTTACAGAAGGATGGCTGGATGGACAAAATGTTTGTGATTCCGAGAAACAGTAACACCTAAGTTACCATGTGTCTAAAACATCAATGTTACTTTAATTCTATTCTATTTGTGTCTGCCGGATAAACAGCCAGGGTTATTTTGAGGCAAGGTCTTCTAGAAGCTAGTGACTACCTTACTGAACAACATACCACCAACAATAATAAGGGTTAAGTGACTTGCCTAAGGACACAACCACATCAGCACAGACTGGTCCATTCTACAGCATTATTAGAATATAGAAAATAGCCACAAGAAGACAGCATTTAACACGCCTTAGAGTTAACATAAACCAATGCTCTGACTGAGATATCGCAGCCCTATGATATCTCTTTATGTCTGAAACTATAGAAACCAAGAAAATATAACAACAAATTCACAGATGCTACAAGAAGAAAGAATCATAAAGGAAACCAAACTCTGCCGGGTAAAACTTTATTATGCATTTTATTACATGTACATTTATATAAAACATTACATATTAACCCTGAAGACAGAAAAGCTATGAGTATAAGATTTTGTGTGGTTAATTAACAATTCTTACAACCAGTTTCAATGTTGTGGAATATACTGACTTCTGTATGATAACTTGTTATCTCAAGTCCACATAGAACTATTGTGGAGTAAGTAGATAATGTCTATTTCCCAATATCTCCCAAGCAACATTATATAACACCTCTTGAAATGGCTCAGGCCTGTTCAATTTATTCTGGAAATATATATCATTTGATTAAATCTTGCTTTGATATTTTTTTCTTGTGTTCAACATAAACATTTTACCTAGTTGACATCAAGAAGGTCACATTCAGTGATTAAATGTCGGGTGATTTCTGTAGAATTATCCAAATCAATAAACATACAAATCCTCAATGCTTTCAGTTTTCAATGTGGTGTAGTGTTTATATAATCTGAAATAGTAGGGGTATTTACAAATTCATTCAAACCTATGAAGATAATATTTACATTGGATGTTACATGTGGTGAAAATCCAAGCAATTTAATAACAGTTTGGCACTTTTAACTGAATTATCTTTCATTTGTTGATTAAAGGTTGTCATTATAAGGGAACTAAATAAGAGTTTAATAAAATAAAATGATCTGATCAACAATCCTGTGTAATCACGTCCCTATTACACATCGGTGTCATCACATGACCTTAAGGTCAAAAGGTCAAATAAAATATTCAGTGACTGTAAATAACGAGAATAGTCTGCCTAGTCTTATTAACATATATATCATCATCTAGGTTTAAACTAAACATCATGATACTTTGTAGTCAATATGAACTAAATACATCGAGAGATTCTTAGGATATGACATTGACTTGGTACAGGATGTGACATCACCAGGAGGAGAGGCATACGTTAGCCTACATCCCCTGCTCTAAAAATTGGTTGGGGCATGAAAAGACTGAAGACAAAGGCAGGATCATGTTTTGATGAAGGTCTCTTCATCAGGGACAGAAGTATACAACTTTTGATGAAGGTCTCTTCATCAGGGACAGAAGTATACAACCTCATAATATTACATGCTTGATTATCATTACTTCCTTCACTAAACACCAGTTGTATCAATTACACCAGTCTATCAATTACAACAGTCTATCAATTACACCAATCTATCAATTACAACAGTCTATCAATTACACCAATCTATCAATTACAACAGTCTATCAATTACACCAATCTATCAATTACAACAGTCTATCAATTACACCAATCTATCAATTACACCAGTTGTATCAATTACACCAGTCTATCAATTATCAATTACACCAGTTGTATCAATTACACCAGTCTATCAATTATCAATTACACATGTTGTATCAATTACACCAGTCTATCAATTACACCAGTCTACCAATTACACCAGTCTATCAATTACACCAATCTATCAATTACACCAGTTGTATCAATTACACCAGTCTATCAATTACACCAATCTACCAATTACAACAGTCTACCAATTACACCAGTCTATCAATTATCAATTACACATGTTGTATCAATTACACCAGTCTATCAATTACACCAGTTGTATCAATTACACCAGTTGTATCAATTACACCAGTCCATCAATTATACCATTTGTATTAATTACACCAATCTATCAATTACACCAGTCTATCAATTACACCAGTCTATCAATTACACCAGTTGTATCAATTACACCAGTTGTATCAATTACACCAGTCCATCAATTATACCATTTGTATTAATTACAACAGTCTATCAATTACACCAGTTGTATCAATTACACCAGTCTATCAATTATCAATTACACATGTTGTATCAATTACACCAATCTATCAATTACACCAGTTGTATCAATTACACCAGTCTATCAATTATCAATTACACATGTTGTATCAATTACACCAGTCTATCAATTACACCAGTTGTATCAATTACACCAGTTGTATCAATTACACCAGTCCATCAATTATACCATTTGTATTAATTACACCAATCTATCAATTACACCAGTCTATCAATTACACCAGTCTATCAATTACACCAGTTGTATCAATTACACCAGTTGTATCAATTACACCAGTCCATCAATTATACCATTTGTATTAATTACAACAGTCTATCAATTACACCAGTTGTATCAATTACACCAGTCTATCAATTACACCAGTCAATCAATTATCAATTACACCAGTCTATCAATTACACCAGTCTTATCAATAAATTCCAAGGCAGGAATATGAAAGGCACCAATTTGTACATTGTACTTGAAAAGAAGGTAATGATGAATGACTCCAATTTAAGCATCATACTCATTCATCCGTGAAAGGAATGTAATAATGAATTACTCCAATTTAAATATCATACTCGTTCACCCATAGGAGGAATGTATTAAGAAAGACTCTAATATGAACATCAAATTAATATATCTGTGGCAGGAATGTAATAATGAATGACTCCAGTGTGATCATCATACTCATTCATCTGTTGCAGAAACATATTCTGACTGACTGCAATCTGGACTTTACATTCCTGCATCACTAGCAGAAATATAATATGACAGTAAAAGTTGTGATTTCTGAAACATTCTCCTTTTCAAGAACAGATTAAACCCCCACAAAAAAATAGTCATTTTGAAAATATAATTTGAAAAAAGAACAATCTTTTTTATGACTTCTATGAATAATACATTTCTGCTATATCAAGCTTTTTGCAATCGGTCAAAATTTTAACCATATAAAAACTAATGGTATGGTATAGTACTCAATCATCATGTGCAGGGATATAATTGCTGTACCACTGACGACCCTGACCTATGAACAGCTCCGGTTTGACCAGTTCACCATAGTAGTTAAAGATTGTGAGAGACTCGCGGCGACAAACAATACAAATCTCAGCAAGGTGATTGTCATTGACCTGGTCACAGAATTCAAGGTTTAGGTAGGTGAGGTCTGTTCCATACACAGTAGATCTGTGGGGCATATAGATGTCTGTGTATTCCTGTTAGTGAACAAAAATTACATGTACATGATAGAAATATTGGTAGAATTTCAAATTCATTATAAACTGATCTACACATGAAGGAAAGGATTCAACAAAAAACATTTTGTCTTTATTTTGTCACATGTCTTAATCTCACTATCTTCTGCTACATTATAACATATTTAGCACCAAAGAAATGATGACGAGTGTGTTAAAAATTTACTATGAAATAAGGGAGACAACCATTACAAATGCTTCTGCCATATTTACTTCCCTTGATTAGAACTCTTGTGATTGGAAGACGACTTGGATGTTACCTTAATAATGAATAAAATAATGGAAAGGCTGGAATTTGTTACAACTTAAAAGTGTATTAACAGATCAATATACTGAACTTAACTGGCAATAAACCTGGTGATAAGGCTAACATATGTCCTAGTATACTGCGATTCAGTCAACTTATAAACCAATGCAATGTCATAGCAACAAGCTTTTAGTTAGTGTTGCATGCATGTTGCTAGTCACCTACAGTAAATTAAATTTTCTAACATAGGTCTTGATAGCAGAGGTTTATATTCTGTCTCAATGAAAAGGTATATATTGATATCAACAGGCTCATTTACATGCTTCACCTTGTCTTTGTTTTACACACTATCTAAAGCTTTTCCATAATAATTTGACAATAAATCCATGGCAGGTAATAAGCCCAGTCTGACTTTGAGTAAAGCTCTATGTTAGAGGTAGGGACTTAATGTAGGATATAATAATGAGATACTCAGCTCACCTCATCACTTGATGTTCCAGCATCAGCTGAAGCAGCAGCAACTGACCTCTCGTGTAACTTCAGTCGAAGCAAAGCCTGACACCTTCGCCATTGTCTCAAATCTGTGAAATACATCAGGTTAATTACAATAAATCCAGGCCAACATTATCATTTCTCTGTATCATTGTAAAAACCAATATCGACATAATTTGGAATTAATGTTTATTTTCAGTACATTTGTATAAACATCCTAGGAATCTAATCAGAGAAAACACTGTAAAATAATGAAATAATCCTGTATCACATGATGTTGAGGCTGTATATAACAGTTGTATGATAAAGAGCTATTTGTGTTCTACATAGAAAACCAGATTCCAATGAAAATGTGTCATCACCGTTTCAGGTAAGACATCGCAACTTCATTGCATTGAAAACAAGAGTGCCGTGGACACAATATACGCCGCAACAAAATATAAAGATCAGGATTGGTCCTTTTAATTATCGCTTTTAACAAGTTGATAGATCATCTTTACAAGAAATATATGGTTTTAATGGTGAACAGTAAAATCGCCCCTTCATGCACAAGGCTCCACTATGAGCAAGCTACAGATACAAAGTTGAAAATGGCAAAAATCTTACAAAAATCAACAAACCAAAAAATCGCCCTGTCATGCACATCTACCCATTGTAGTAGTGACATTGAGCAAGTTGGGAGGAGTTGCCTTCACAAGAAATGGACGGACGAATGGACGGACAGATGGAGAAGATGACACCAATATACGACCGCCTCCAATGGTGTATAAAACAAGAGGCATATAAGGCCTGTATTGCTCACCAACATTTTAAGGCCTAACAACAGTATACATGTCTATGGGTTTGGTATGTCAAATATTTCAAAATTACAGCACAGTCACTTAACCTCTTTGGTAAGGCAAGACCAATGGGTTAGTTCTTGTGATTGTCATCCTCTTTTGAAAACCCTGTGTTTATACATTTATTCGAATAAGATCTCTCCTGTTTCAAATATATGACCTTGTAGTTAAGTCCCAGAGTAATACCACATGCAAAGATCAAATCAATTTTTACATCAAAAAAGTGTTTACCTCTGGATGCCAAGCAATTCTGTATATGGTTATGGGGTGGGGACCATTTCAATGATATAACCCAGAAATTAAGTCCAGAGGTCTGGAGCTACACCCAAGAGCTAGTTCTTACATCTTGTGTTTATTTATTGATGATCATTGTTGCAATGTATGGGGTGGGCATCTCAACTGTTTTCAAAGATATATCCTGCTTTCCCCTATCAAGCCCTTTCCCTCCTTCCCAAGGGAGCCAGGATCAACCATTCATACAAAATTAATTTCCCATTACCCAAAATTGTTTCAGACCAAATTTGGACAAAATCCAACCATTCTTACTGGGGGAAAAAAATTTAAAAGAACCATATTTCTAAAAGTCTCATATAAATCTCTTTCTTAAAGTTTCAGATAAATCTATTTCTTAAAGTATGATAAATCTATTTCTAAAAGTTTCAGATAAATCTATCTTTTAGAGTTTCAGATAAATATATATCATAAAGTTTCAGATAAATCTTTTATTAAAGTCTCAGATAAATCTATTTCTTAAAGTTTCAGATAAATCTATTTCTTAAAGTTTCAGATAAATCTATTGGTTTCAGATAAATCTATTCCTTAAAGTTTCAGATAAATCTATTGGTTTCAGATAAATCTATTTCTTATAGTTTCAGATAAATCTTTTATTAAAGTCTCAGATAAATCTATTTCTAAAAGTTTCAGATAAATCTATCTATTAGAGTTTCAGATAAATTTATTTCTAATAGTTTCAGATAAATCTATTTCTTAAAGTTTCAGATAAATCTATTTCTGAAAGTTTCAGATAAATCTTTTATTAAAGTCTCAGATAAATCTATTTCTAAAAGTTTCAGATAAATCTATCTCTTAGAGTTTCAGATAAACATATTTCTTATAGTTTCAGATAAATATATATCTTAAAGTTTCAGATAAATCTATTTCTTATAGTTTCAGATAAATCTTTTTATTAAAGTCTGATAAATCTATTGCTTAAAGTTTCAGATAAGATTTGCTACAAAATCTTTATGTAACCATCATTCCATAATGTTTTTCATTAGAATTACACCACATAATAAACCCACTTGATATAAGGGGTAGGAAGGGTTCAGATGTTATAGTTTTCAAGCCAGCTAGGTCTGCTCTCTGTAGTCTCTGGCAATTCTTTAATAATGCTGATATACTCCTGTTGGAGACTCCTGCAGAGACAAAAGGATGTTCTATATAATCTGTTATACAATCAGACAAAGCAATTATCTACACATCTCTAACAAACCTGTGTTATAACAAAGGTTCAGAGACTAACATTCATGATCTCTGTCCTGTCTCATTAAAGCTTACATTCAGGTGAAGTGATGACCACAATATGGCAGCTATACAAACAAATATTTGTATTTCTTCACATAACACCATCATTGAACTGTCCAATACTTGTTAATACAACATTTGGCATTATAAATGGAACAGATCATGAAATAAAAAAACTATCTAACAAAGGGCTGTAACTCTTTAGTAATGTTTGGTGACTTCTGTATACGGATATCTTCCAATGTAGTTCTTACCCAAGTTCCAGCTAAAGTCAACATGCTCCAGGGTACGGATACTTTCCACCAGGTTGACAACTGCATCGTCTGTGATCCCGTCTACACTGGACATATTGAGACTAGTTAAGAGGTGGAAGTTTGAAGCAATCAGTGAAAGTGTTTTATCATTGGCTGCAAGCTGTCTTATACTGAGTTTACGTAAAGTGTCAGATGTTTTACCAAACAGTCGATCAAGACCCACACTGCTTGTGTCATCACACCACGACAAGTCCAGCTCTCTCATCTGTAACAAATATCAAATCATGCTAAGTTAGTTAGGTAGCAGCCAATCAAATTCCTGCCATATCTAGCATACACACTTTTGTTTAACTTTTCAACAAATCAGTGGCCTCAATATTATGTAATTAGTTTACAATTATTGATAATTGGAACAGACACATCTTCTCCCAAGAGAACAATTTTCACTTGTAAGTTATAGCAATCACTAATTAATAGGTTACATGTGATTGGCTATTGAGCCAATTAAAAATAAGGTTACATGTAATTGATTAATGAGCCAATTAAAAATAAGGTTACATGTCATTGGTTAATGAGCTAATCACAAATAAGGTTACATGTCATTGGTTAATAAGCCATTTAAAAAAAAGGTTAAATGTCACTGATTAATGAGCCAATCACAAATAAGGTTACATGTCATTGGTTAATGAGCCATTTAAAAATAAGGTTACATGTCACTGATTAATGAGCCAATCACAAATAAGGTTACATGTCATTGGTTGATGAGTCATTTAAAAATAAGGTTACATGTCACTGATTAATGAGCCAATCACAAATAAGGTTACATGTCATTGTTTAAAGAGCCAATCACAAATAAGGTTACATATCATTTGCCAATGAAAGTAGCTAATCAGGAATACATAAAATATGAAAATGCTACCTTTTCCATCTTGTGTTTGGACATCCTAGTGAGAGTGTGGTCAGTGATACGACACTCAGCCAGGTTTAGACTCTCCAGGCAGCCATTGTTGATAAAAGGGATCATAGCAAAGTCTTGTATAAACGTCACACCTTCAGTAAAACACAACATACACCACTGTTATTTTTAAATTTGAATAAAATTATGGCAAAGTATTCAAAACTCAAAAAAGTTCCAGTCAGTCAGATTACTCAGTTTACATATATTTATACCCATTTTAACATAGTCTTCTGTTTACACTAAAATACATAAAAAAAATTACACTTGTTTACTCTTCATTGTAAAATTAAAACCTAATTATTTGCATTAATCGTATTGGTAAAAGCTGAATTGTGATGAAAGTTTATTATGAATGAATATAGCCAAAATACCAAGATATTTCTTTTTTAGTACTGTACTAACCAATAGTCTTGTGGCATACTGATTTCTCTTCTTTGAAAGATGAAATCATTTGAATAAATTATAATTTACTATTGTGTTGTTTATGACTTCTGAGTAATTCCATATATATACTGAATGTAAAAACATTATTGTAATAATCACTTGTGAATGTAATTACTGCAGAACACAGGGAAACTACCACTGTAATTTAACTTCTGTCTGTTCTACTATTTTGCCTATAGAGTGAATGTAAATGGTGGAGTTATGTTTATGATGAAGTTCATATGTACCTATGTACCTAATGAGTTCTACCCTCTATGTACCTAATGAGTTCTACCCTCTATGTACCTAATGAGTTCTACCCTCTATGTACCTAATGAGTTCTACCCTCTATGTACCTAATGAGTTCTACCCTCTATGTACCTAATGAGTCATACCCTCTATGTACCTAATGCGTTCTAACCTCTATGTACCTAATGAGGTCTACCCTCTATGTACCTAATGAGTTCTATCCTCTATGTACTGAATGAGTTCTACCCTCTATGTACCTAATGAGTTCTACCCTCTATGGACCTAATGAGTTTTACCCTCTATGTACCTAATGAGTTCTACCCTCTATGTACTGAATGAGTTCTACCCTCTATGTACCTAATGAGTTCTACCCTCTATGTACCTAATGAGTTCTACCCTCTATGTACCTAATGATGTACCTAATGAGTTCTACCCTCTATGTACCTAATGAGTTCTACCCTCTATGTACCTAATGAGTCATACCCTCTATGTACCTAATGCGTTCTAACCTCTATGTACCTAATGAGTTCTACCCTCTATGTACCTAATGAGTTCTACCCTCTAAGTACCTAATGAGTTCTACCCTCTATGTACCTCTATGTACCTAATGAGTTCTATCCTCTATGTACTGAATGAGTTCTACCCTCTATGTACCTAATGAGTTCTACCCTCTATGTACCTAATGAGTTCTACCCTCTATGTACCCTCTATGTACCTAATGATGTACCTAATGAGTTCTACCCTCTATGTACCTAATGAGTTCTACCCTCTTTGTACCTAATGAGTTCTACCCTCTATGTACTGAATGAGTCATACCCTCTATGTACCTAATGAGTTCTACCCTCTATGTACCTAATGAGTTCTACCCTTTATGTACCCAATGAGTTCTACCCTCTATGTACCCAATGAGTTCTTCCCTCTATGTACCTAATGAGTTCTACCCTCTATGTACCTAATGAGTTCTACCCTCTATGTACCTAATGAGTTCTACCCTCTATGTACTGAATGAGTTCCTAATGAGTTCTACCCTCTATGTACCTAATGAGTTCTACCCTCTATGTACCTAATGAGTTCTACCCTCTATGTACCTAATGAGTTCTACCCTCTATGTACCTAATGAGTTCTACCCTCTATGGACCTAATGAGTTTTACCCTCTATGTACCTAATGAGTCATACCCTCTATGTACCTAATGAGTCATACCCTCTATGTACCTAATGCGTTCTAACCTCTATGTACCTAATGAGTTCTACCCTCTATGTACCTAATGAGTTCTACCCTCTAAGTACCTAATGAGTTCTACCCTCTATGTACCTAATGAGTTCTACCCTCTATGTACCTAATGAGTTCTACCCTCTATGTACCTAATGAGTCATGAGTTCTACCCTCTATGTACCTAATGAGTTCTACCCTCTATGGACCTAATGAGTTTTACCCTCTATGTACCTAATGAGTTCTAACCTCTATGCACTGAATGAGTTCTACTCTCTATGTACCTAATGAGTTCTACCCTCTATGTACCTAATGAGTTCTACCCTCCATGTACCTAATGAGTTCTACCCTCTATGTACCTAATGAGTTCTACCCTTTATGTACCCAATGAGTTCTACCCTCTATGTACCCAATGAGTTCTACCCTCTATGTACCTAATGAGTTCTACCCTCTATGTACCTAATGAGTTCTACCCTCTATGTACCTAATGAGTTCTACCCTCTATGTACCTAATGAGTTCTACCCTCTATGTACCTAATGAGTTCTACCCTCTATGTACCTAATGAGTTCTACCCTCTATGTACCTAATGAGTTCTACCCTCTATGTACCTAATGAGTTCTACCCTCTATGTACCTAATGAGTTCTACCCTCTATGTACCTAATGAGTTCTACCCTCCATGTACCTAATGAGTTCTACCCTCTATGTACCTAATGAGTTCTACCCTCTATGTACCTAATGTACCCTCTATGTACCTAATGAGTTCTACCCTCTATGTACCTAATGAGTTCTACCCTCTATGTACCTAATGAGTTCTACCCTCTATGTACCTAATGAGTTCTACCCTCTATGTACCTAATGAGTTCTACCCTCTATGTACCTAATGAGTTCTACCCTCTATGTACCTAATGAGTTCTACCCTCTATGTACCTAATGAGTTCTAACCTCTATGTACCTAATGAGTTCTACCCTCTATGTACCTAATGAGTTCTACCCTCTATGTACCTAATGAGTTCTACCCTCTAAGTACCTAATGAGTTCTACCCTCTATGTACCTAATGAGTTCTACCCTCTATGTACCTAATGAGTTCTACCCTCTATGTACCTAATGAGTGATACCCTCTATGTACCTAATGAGTTCTAGCCTCTATGTACCTAATGAGTTCTACCCTGTACCCTCTATGTACCTAATGAGTTCTATGTACCCTCTATGTACCTAATGAGTTCTACCCTCTATGTACCTAATGAGTTCTACCCTCTATGTACCTAATGAGTTCTACCCTCTACCCTCTATGTACCTAATGAATGTACCTAATGAGTTCTACCCTCTATGTACCTAATGAGTTCTACCCTCTATGTACCTAATGAGTTCTACCCTCTATGTACCTAATGAGTTCTACCCTCTATGTACCTAATGAGTTCTACCCTCTATGTACCTAATGAGTTCTACCCTCTATGTACCTAATGAGTTCTACCCTCTATGTACCTAATGAGTTCTACCCTCTATGTACCTAATGAGTTCTACCCTCTATGTACCTAATGAGTACTACCCTCTATGTACCTAATGAGTTCTACCCTCTATGTACCTAATGAGTTCTACCCTCCATGTACCTAATGAGTTCTACCCTCTATGTACCTAATGAGTTCTACCCTCTATGTACCTAATGAGTTCTACCCTCTATGTACCTAATGAGTTCTACCCTCTATGTAGTTCTACCCTCTATGTACCTAATGAGTTCCCCCTCTATGTACCTAATGAGTTCTACCCTCTATGTACCTAATGTGTTATATCCTCTATGTACCTAATGAGTTCTACCCTCTATGTACCTAATGAGTTCTACCCTCTATGTACCTAAAGAGTTCTACCCTCTATGTACCTAATGAGTTCTACCCTATATGTTCCTAATGAGTTCTACCCTCTATGTACCTAATGAGTTCTACCCTCTATGTACCTAATGAGTTCTACCCTCTATGTACCTAATGAGTTCTACCCTCTATGTACCTAATGAGTACCTAATGAGTTCTACCCTCTATGTACCTAATGAGTTCTACCCTCTATGTACCTAATGAGTTCTACCCTCTATGTACCTAATGAGTTCTACCCTCTATGTACCTAATGAGTTCTACCCTCTATGTACCTAATGAGTTCTACCCTCTATGTACCTAATGAGTTCTACCCTCTATGTACCTAATGAGTTCTACCCTCTATGTACCTAATGAGTTCTACCCTCTATGTACATAATGAGTTCTACCCTCTATGTACCTAATGAGTTCTACCCTCTATGTACCTAATGAGGTCTACCCTCTATGTACCTAATGAGTTCTACCCTCTATGTACTGAATGAGTTCTACCCTCTATGTACCTAATGAGTTCTACCCTCTATGTACCTAATGAGTTCTACCCTCTGTGTACCTAATGAGTTCTACCCTCTTTGTACCTAATGAGTTCTACCCTCTATACCTAATGTTCCCTAATGAGTTCCTCTATGTACCTAATGAGTTCTACCCTCTATGTACCTAATGAGTTCTAATGAGTTCCCTCTATGTACCTAATGAGTTCTACCCTCTATGTACCTAATGAGTTCTACCCTCTATGTACCCTAATGAGTTCTACCCTCTATGTACCTAATGAGTTCTACCCTCTATGTACCTATGTACCTGAGTTCTACCCTCTATGTACCTAATGAGTTCTACCCTATGTACCTAATGTTCTACCTCTATGTACCTGAATGAGTTCTACCCTCTATGTACCTATGTACCCTAATGAGAGTTCTACCCTCTATGTACCTAATGAGTTCTTCCCTCTATGTACCTAATGAGTTCTACCCTCTATGTACCTAATGAGTTCTACCCTCTATGTACCTAATGAGTTCTACCCTCTATGTACTGAATGAGTTCCACCTTCTATGTACCTAATGAGTTCTAACCTCTGTGTACCTAATGAGTTCTACCCTCTATGTACCTAATGAGTTCTACCCTCTATGTACCTAATGAGTTCTACCCTCTATGTACTGAATGAGTTCTACCCTCTATGTACCTAATGAGTTCTACCCTCTATGTACCTAATGAGTTCTACCCTCTATGTACCTAATGAGTTCTACCCTCTATGTACCTAATGAGTTCTACCCTCTATGGGCCTAATGGGTTCTACCCTCTATGTACCTAATGAGTTATACCCTCTATGTACCTAATGAGTTCTACCCTCTAAGTACCTAATGAGTTCTACCCTCTATGTACCTAATGAGTTCTACCCTCCTAATGAGTTCTACCCTCTATGTACCTAATGAGTTCTACCCTCTATGGACCTAATGGGTTCTACCCTCTATGTACCTAATGAGTTATACCCTCTATGTACCTAATGAGTTCTACCCTCTATGTACCTAATGAGTTCTACTCTCCTAATGAGTTCTACCCTCTATGTACCTAATGAGTTCTACCCTCTATGTACCTAATGAGTTCTACCCTCTATGTACCTAATGAGTTCTACCCTCTATGTACCTAATGAGTTCTACCCTCTATGTACCTGATGAGTTCTACCCTCTATGTACCTAATGAGTTCTACCCTCTATGGACCTAATGGGTTTTACCCTCTATGTACCTAATGAGTTCTACCCTCTATGTACCTAATGCGTTCTAACCTCTATGTACCTAATGCGTTCTAACCTCTATGTACCTAATGAGTTCTACCCTCTATGTACCTAATGAGTTATATCCTCTATGTACTGAATGAGTTCTACCCTCTATGTACCTAATGAGTTCTACCCTCTATGGACCTAATGAGTTTTACCCTCTATGTACCTAATGAGTTCTACCCTCTATGTACTGAATGAGTTCTACCCTCTATGTACCTAATGAGTTCTACCCTCTATGTACCTAATGAGTTCTACCCTCCTAATGAGTTCTACCCTCTATGAGTTCTACCCTCTATGGACCTAATGGGTTCTACCCTCTATGTACCTAATGAGTTCTACCCTCTATGTACCTAATGAGTTCTACCCTCCTAATGAGTTCTACCCTCTATGTACCTAATGAGTTCTACCCTCCTAATGAGTTCTACCCTCTATGTACCTAATGAGTTCTACCCTCTATGTACCTAATGAGTTCTACCCTCTATGTACCTAATGAGTTCTACCCTCTATGTACCTAATGAGTTCTACCCTCTATGGACCTAATGGGTTTTACCCTCTATGTACCTAATGAGTTCTACCCTCTATGTACCTAATGAGTTCTACCCTCTATGTACCTAATGAGTTCTACCCTCTATGTACCTAATGAGTTCTACCCTCTATGTACCTAATGAGTTCTACCCTCTATGTACCTAATGAGTTCTACCCTCTATGTACCTAATGAGTTCTACCCTCTATGGACCTAATGAGTTCTACCCTCTATGTACCTAATGAGTTATACCCTCTATGGACCTAATGAGTTATACCCTCTGAAAATAACAGTTTATTTGCTGGGTGTATTGCTTCATAAACAGACAGGGTCATGCTGAGACAGGATTTCAGTAAGTATATGTAACTAGTTGCTACTTAACTGAACAGATCTAGTGCATGCCACACATAATAATGAAGGTAAATATTCTTTGCCTAAAGACAATTCTACCTGAACACATAACAATCCATGTGTACGCTTCCAGTGATATACAAACCATCAAACGTAGCTTATAATAAACATCAAACCACACCTATCAGATCTTTATCTGGGGTTATGTAAGCTGATATACTGACTGAGCTATCACTGTCCCCTCTGAAAGTCAAGTAGTATTATCATACATACCTTGTAAGGTGAGAGTTTGGATCTGTTTACATTTGGTTGCCAGGGTAACCAGAGATTGAGACGTCAAACTTTCACAGTCAATCAGCGAGATGTAGTTAACATTAGGCCACAAGGGAGCTAACTCTTCAAGCATTGAACTCTTTAGATTATCTTTCCAAGAGATTTTAACTTTTTGAAGGTTTTTATTTTCTGTAGAGAAAATTTTTAAACATTTAAGTCCACTGTATTTGTAAGTATTCTCAAATTCTATCCTTTTAAAGTCGATTGATATCAAATCTGGTTTATAGAACTGTACATACTCAGTACCACTGGGTTCAGTGTTATCTTCAATCTCACCATTTTCACTGTTTTGATTACTGTTTATTGGATTTGATTCAGCAGAATTATCTGAGTAGCAATATTCTCCTGATTCATCTAAACTTCCTCTAGTATTTTGAAGTTGGTTAATTTCACTGTGATCACCAAAACCCTTCAATTCGGAATCAATAAAATGTTTTAATTCATCTGGATCATCCAAACTCTTGCATTCTACATCAGATTTATCAAGAGCATAAGCACCCTTAATGCAATCATCATTTAAACCACTCTCATTAATATCCATGGCTGTAGATTCTGAATTGTCAACTTCAAGCATGATATCTTTTTCAAAGTGTTCTTTGTGGTTTTGTAAATCAAAGAAAGCTCCTGGCTCATTCAGACTTGTGTCAGAAATCTCATGCTCCTGACAAGATTTTTGTACATTGGCATTTGCACCACGCTCAACAGTTCCTGAGTTCAATGAATTATCACAGTTTGAGAAATGCACATCAGTGAATGCACCAGAACCTGAACACGTAACCACTGATTCTGAACTTGCACCCACAGGTATTGAGAAAGAAGCTGAAGATTCTGAACATGTTACTCCAGATTCTGAACAAACAGTCCCAGATTCTGAGCTGACAGTTCCAGATTCTGAATAGACCATCCCAGATTCTGAGCTGACAGTCCCAGATTCTGAGCTGAAAGTTCCAGATTCTGAATAGACCATCCCAGATTCTGAACAAACAGTCCCAGATTCTGAACAAACAGTCCCAGATTCTGAGCTGAAAGTTCCAGATTCTGAATAGACCATCCCAGATTCTGAACAAACAGTCCCAGATTCTGAGCTGACAGTTCCAGATTCTGAATAGACCATCCCAGATTCTGAACAAACAGTCCCAGATTCTGAGCTGAAAGTTCCAGATTCTGAATAGACCATCCCAGATTCTGAACAAACAGTCCCAGATTCTGAGCAGAAAGTTCCAGATTCTGAATAGACCATCCCAGATTCTGAGCTGACAGTCCCAGATTCTGAGCAGAAAGTTCCAGATTCTGAATAGACCATCCCAGATTCTGAGCTGACAGTCCCAGATTCTGAGCTGAAAGTTCCAGATTCTGAATAGACCATCCCAGATTCTGAGCTGACAGTCCCAGATTCTGAGCTGACAGTTCCAGATTCTGAACAAACAGTCCGTGATTCTGAGTTGAAAGTTCCAGATTCTGAAAAGACCATCCCAGATTCTGAACAAACAGTCCGTGATTCCGAGCTGACAGTTCCAGATTCTGAGCAGACAGTCCCAGATTCTAAGATTGTGTTCCCAGACTCTGAACGTTTTACCCCAGACTCCGAGCAGACAGTCCCAGATTCTGAGCAGACAGTTCCAGATTCTGAGCAGACAGTGCCCGATTCTGAGGTTTTAATACCAGAGTCAGAACATATCGTCCCAGACTCGGAACATATTGTCCCAGACTCAGAACATATCATACCAGACTCCGAACATATTGTACCAGACTCTGAACATATTGTCCCTGACTCGGAACATATCGTCCCAGACTTGGAACATATTGTACCAGACTCAGAACATATCGTCCCAGACTCGGAACACATCATGCCAGACTCAGAACATATCGTCCCAGACTCTGAACACATCATGCCGGACTCAGAACATATCGTTTCAGACTCGGAACACATCATCCCAGACTCGGAACACATTATGCCAGACTCGAAACAGATCATCCCAGACTCGGAACATATCGTCCCAGATTCAGAACATATTGTCCCAGATTTAGAACATATCATCCCAGATTCAGAACATATCATCCCAGACTCAGAACATATCGTCCCAGATTCAGAACATATCATCCCAGATTCAGAACATATCGTCCCAGATTCAGAACATATCGTCCCAGATTCAGAACATACACTTTGTTTATCACAAGGTATCACTATAGGTATACCGGTCTCATCTGATATTATGACATTATCATATTTACAGTAATTATTTTTTTGGATGAAATTCTCATCAAACCTCATTCCATCCCCGTAGTCCAAGGTAACTGATACCACATTCTCATCATATGATGTGGCATTATTATCGGGTGAAATCGTGACCTTAGATGGCGTGAGGCAATTTTTGTCTCCAGAAGTTGGAATAGTTTTGGAAACTGTCCCTGATTTCACACTATCATCATAATATTTCATGCCAGTGTCATCCTCTGTAAAATACACCTGGACTTGTTCTTCCTTATGGTTTGACAGACTAGAACAAGCTGATGTTGTACCGGAACCGTTTGAAGAAAGATTTACCTCAGTCATGTCTTTAGGAACTCCAAAGTCAGCAGATAAACAAATCTCACTGGTTTTAGAGTTTTCCTGAAGTTCTTTGAATTTAGAGTTTAAGAACGTTTGGCAACTTTCAGAATTTGGCATTTTTTCGACATCTTGACCATATTGAAAACCTAAACTGCTTTGGGCGTTATTCAATCTGTCACTGGCTAGAGATGAATGTAGATTTTCAATGATCCCTGATTTTTGTGAAAGTGCATCAGATTGAGGGTCTTGTGTTATTAAACTAGTTGTGTTTTGTGACAAGTCACTTGCCTGTGACATGTCAGAATGTTCTGTTTTGTCATTAAATGATTTAGCAATGTCTGATTTTAACCTTGAGCATATTTCACAACAGGAGTCTATGTCTGATGTGAGATTGTGCTCGCTACATTTGTCTACAGTCCAGCTGTAGGAATCATCATTCACATGCACTGTGACATCAGATGTCAAATCATCAACATCAGATCCACCAATCAAATGAATTGTTTCATCACATGTGTGGCCCTCAACAAGGGCTGCACCAATTAAAGGTTCTGTTGCACAAGATGTTGAAGTCCCCTTCGAAGATTTATAAACTGCAGGCTCTGTTACATTAAGGATGAGTCCATTCACTACAGGTTGCTGTCCAAACTTGGACAAGAGTTTGTCACTATTCACACTTCCCTCTGAATCACTATCCTCCCCCTCCTCTGTGGTACAGTCCACAGAACAATCCGAATCACTAGCTTCCTCCATGATTTCCATGAAACTTTTCAATTTTATCTTGTTACCACTATATGTAGATTTATCCTCACAAAAATTGAACAATGGGGGTGATTTTCCGATGTCAACATGATCTTCAGTACTAGGATAAAAATCTACCTGATCGACATCAAGAGTGTTTTGTATATTCTGTTGTTGAGACATCAGGTTGGTACTTATTTCTGACTGAGTGTTCTGAGGCAACACAGCATTTTCTACATCTTGATGGGAATTAGCAGACACTGTAAATGTTGGGGCATGTGAATGTTCCTGGCTAGACAATAGTGAGACACCGATATCTGGGTTGGGGTAGCTGTATGAGAATACAGCTCCAAATTCATTCCCTGGGTTGGAGTCACTGGGTGAAAGTGATGCTTTGACCTCTGAGTTGGGGTCACTGAATGACAATGACGCCGTGACATCCAGATTGGGATCATTGTACGATAATGAAGTTGTGACATCCGGATTGGGATCACAATATGGTAATGAGGCTGTGACCTCTTGGTTAGGGTCAATGGATGATGAAGAGGCTGTGACCTCTTGGTTAGGGTCAATGGATGATGAAGAGGCTGTGACCTCTTGGTTGGGGTCAATGGATGAAAATGACTCAGTGTCGGCAGCTCCATTTACTGGAATATCACCATAGTTACCATTCTTTGCTCTCTCTTTCCTCAACATCCCCAACTTCAGCTTGTTCAGAGTGTTCTTCAACTCTAGCAATGACAGCTCCAGAGGGAAATCTAGGACTGTATCGGGATCAGAGAGGGTAAGGTCCAATATCGCAGGTCGGCCATAACCTGACAGGTACAACAACGCCAATGTGTCCGCCTGTAAAATAAAACACTTTACATTTCATACAGCAACTACAGTAGCTCTTTTACAAAGTCATACAGCAACTACAGTAGCTCTTTTACAAAGTCATACAACAACTACAGTAGCTCTTTTACAAAGTCATACAACAACTACAGTAGCTCTTTTACAAAGTCATACAACAACTACAGTAGCTCTTTTACAAAGTCATACAACAACTACAGTTGCTCTTTTACAAAGTCATACAGCAACTACAGTTGCTCTTTTACAAAGTCATACAACAACTACAGTTGCTCTTTTACAAAGTCATACAGCAACTACAGTTGCTCTTTTACAAAGTCATACAGCAACTACAGTTGCTCTTTTACAAAGTCATACAGCAACTACAGTAGCTCTTTTACAAAGTCATACAACAACTACAGTTGCTCTTTTACAAAATCATATGTTACAATTTCAATTTACACCTGTTTCTGTCACATGCTCATTCAAATAAATGTGTAGGAGATATATCATTAATATCTTATTCACATGGTTCAGGATGATACCGGATGGGAGAGACAATGGTAACACTTTATCTATATAATAAAGTTGTGAGAACTGCTGACAAGTCCAACCATATTTACCCCTGTCCAAGAGATATTGACATGTTTGAGGGTTGGTCCTGTCAGAGTGGCCAGATGTCTAACCGCTGTACTGGTCAGTGTGGTACAGGAAACGTCAACGCTAATCAGGGCACAATCATAACATTCCTGAGTCATCTGTAATTCAGAACAAACATATCTTAAGCTATTTTAACCACAGGTCTTTTTTATTTCCCAGGCAAAGGATTGAAACCAGGAGCTCTGACTTACAAGACACTCTGACATATGAACTTAGGAAGTTCAGTCTGTATATTTCTATAAACAGAAACAATATGTTAGATAGTTTATCAACAGTATTCTCTTGATATCAATGATATTTTCAATGTCACTTAATCCTGACAGAATATGTACTGACACAACTTACATTAAATATCCTGAAAACTTGGCAATAAGAGAAAATGTTCATCAAATTAAAAAAAATTGAACTTTCTCATTTTTAAATGTTTTGCCATGAAAACCTAATATAATAAAAATATCATTGCAAATATTTACTTCAGTAGGTTAACTATGAATGAATTACATGTATGAAGATTCCTTAAGTGATTACAGTCGAGCTAAAAATGAATTACCTGTCCAAAGGTTTCCCTCTGTAGCTGAAGATTCTCATTAAGAAGGAAGACATTGTCTGTCAGCTTGGAACAACCTGACAAGTTCAGGTGTTGTAAAGTTTTCATGTATAATAGGATACTCTGTAATAAATAGATCCTGTCATCAGAAATAATTGTCAATGAACAAAATGGTCTATGTCAAAGTCAGCAGTATTTGTGGTTCATCACGGTCCCTTTGTAGAAACCGAAGCTTCCTGACTGAACTTTATGGACCGTCACACACTATCAAACCAAGCAAGTGTCTTGTTCTAGGACATAATGGTGACAACATAGACCAGCCTCTGATGTGAGTTCCAAGAGAAACACAAACATGAGGTGAGGTTAGGACAAAACCATACTATATGGATGTCTACCAAATGTTCAATTGTCTGGTGCTCTACCAACAAAGCACCTTCATCAACAATAATTACACTGCCTTCATTAAAAACATCTTTTTTCAAAAGCAGCTTATTACTTTTCAAGTATTTTTTTTCTAAATATTGATATACAAGCTTAAGAGGCCTTCTAGAAATCCCATGACATTCATTTCCTGGAAGATTTGCCAGGTCTTATCGTCACCTAAATACATGGACCAAAATGATATATTCTTGTTATTCATATTTGCATTATCAACAACATTTAAGGAAATCTTGATAAGGCATCTAATTATAATGAGTGAAACCCACGTGTTATACTGTCAAAACAAAGAGTGCCTACAAAGAGCAGTGTGACATCACAAGTCAAAGTAGATATTCGTTATTAAACGGCTTGCTCCGCTTTGCGTCAACATGTTTCAGTCAGAGAATTTAAACATGCTATAATATCTCATTTATGAAACAAGAACTCCTCAGAATTTACATGAATAAAAAATCATCATTACTTTTTATTTTTCTTTGGGTTGTTTGTGACAATATTGTGACAGATATAAGTACCTGGATTAAAACATATTACCATGTGAGGGGCTATCATCTTCATGAGAACATTGCTGTATTTAGCCATTAATTACCTGTACAACAGAGTTGTCGACTGTCAGACAGTTCTCTAGGCTAAGTGCTGTGATTCCTGGTCGAAGGAAAGATGCTATATGGAAAACTTCAGGCTGAGAAAACTGGTCACATTCAGACAGGTCAAGCTTAGTGACCAGAGGACAGCTGAAAATAATACAGAATAGAAGTTCTTATAACAAAACCAGTAGAAGCGATTTGAGTGTGACGTTTCGATGAATACACAGTCACCTTCATCTTATAACACAACCAGTAGAAGATTAGAGTGTGATGTTTCGATAGCTACACGGTCACCTTCATCTTATAACACAACCAGTAGAAGATTAGAGTGTGACATTTTAATGACTACACAGTCACTTTCATCAGACAAATGACCAGCGCTGAATCGACCAACTATTTTGGCTACATTATAATCCTATGTAAACTAAAGTCAAAAACAGCATGAAGAGATGGTAAACAGATTATAGACCAACAAAATACACCAGATGGTAATGATGTACTGTAGTAAATTCTGTGCGCTTTATTTAACTCATAGGTGTGCGAGAGTTTGTGGTCATTTGTCTGATGAAGGTTACTGAGAAGTCATTGAAACGTCACACTGTAATCTTCTTCTGGTTGTGAGATCAGATATTCTAATCTACTGGCATTACCGGCCAAAAAAATGTTCCAAAACAAAATCCTATGTTTTTCACTGATTAGTCCTGATTATGCTTTCAAGCATTATGATGTAGTTTCAATGGACTTTTCCTAATGCTACCTCAACACTCAGTCATATATGTACACTTTGATCTCTAAAACAATAAAAAAGGAATCTCAACACCACTACATTAGGAGTGTTGGATCACCCATTATTTATTATTACTTTGATCTCTAGAATAATAATCTGATTTCCTGGGCTGCCATTGATAAGTAAAGGTATTGATATACATATGACACATACTTTTTTATAAGGGAAAGCTATCTATATGTAGAGTGAAATCAGTGTCCAATACATAGAAATTGTGTGCATTTAAAAAAAAAATTTGAAAGCTTTTGAAATCTTACTTACTTTTCAAGAACATTTTTTAAACCAGCAAATGACACAGATTTACATTTCTTGAGTTTCAATTCCCGTAAATGTGTTGATGCCAACGCAGATAAGACATTATTTGTCACCTTTCCAGGATATCTCTCGACAAGGCGTCGAAGCAGACCACATGACACAGCTGTAAAACATCCTGTTTGGAGCTGGCGGAGCATCCGTTGTGCTGCTTCTTTATCGCCATCACCAGAAAGGTCAAGCAGTGTTTGGATACATATCAACTTTGCTGTGAACTTTAGGGGAACGACACTGGCCATTTCTGGTAACTGGTGGTCAGTGCTTTGGTGAGTTCACCATGGTAGATATAGTTGTCATTGACTCAAGATTACACACGGTCTGGTCGGAGACTTTACTTAGAAAGATGGCCTGTAATGTTAAAACAAATATATATACAAAGTGACAGAAATGTTGACATAACCATCTAAACCTGTCTTAAAGGTCACTTATCAAGATTTTACACATGAAGTTCAAAATATTGAGGAAATATTTCATGTGTATAACCTACAGTCAAACATAAAGGCCACTCAAGGGAACTGCAAACGTAATAGGCATGTGGCCTTTATAAAAAGGTTCAATTACCCTGAACTGTATTTCATTTGGACTGAAACCAGTGGTCTTTATAGGCAGGTTAGCCTTTCTGTAAAGGTAACCTTTATAGACAAGTGCCACACACATATATCTGACCTTTACTTGTAGACAGCAGATAGCCTTTAAACAGAGGTGACCTTTATAGACAGGTGGCCTGGTCTTTATGTAGAATTGTCTTTTGATGGTGACCTTTATATAGAGCTGACCTTTATAGAAAGGTAGCATTTATATGGAAGTTCATCTGAACTGTATAACGATGGAACCAAAACAAGTGATGTTTATAGAGACCTGTGAAATATTTATGTAGAGGTTCAACTACCGTGAGTAAATCATATTACACCATATCAAAAAGCAAAATAAGTGGCTTTAACCTTAAAGTGTTTACCGACGGCTTGGTTCTGCAAACAGCAGGTCGCCGAAAATGAGTACCCGTAAAGGGAAGAAGGAGGCAACGTATGCTTTAAACGTAATCGTTTTATCAGATGATGTCAAGATCAGCTACAAATGTGTAGCTCCATCTTCAATGTAACGTCTTGTTTGACACGCTCTGCATAATGTATTAACGCTTGATAAGATTTCTGTTATCTACATGAAACATCCATTTTGACGATGTTACATACAATGTACTTATTTCTTTCGTTATTTCCTTTTATATCTTTTATCGTTCACGTACATGTAAATCACGTACAGCTGGTCCTAGAAACTATCAACCTTACCACCATAACAGATTTAAACGATGATGATTTGAAGGAGTAATATTCTATATCCCTCTACAAAAGTGTCGTCAGTGTGGCATATCCATTCTAACACGTTTCACTTACTTACCTGTAATTATCGATGTGACAGGTGAAAAATTCCCCGAGTTGAGTCGGCCATGCTGTTTATACTGTTGTGTGTATATTGCGGAACATTCCACAGTGAAACGGAACGAAACAAACCAAGATTATCAAGCAGTCATATTATAAGAGATTAGAGTATGTCTTTTTGTGTATCTACAATCTACTTGAAATTGAATAATGATTTTTTTTTGTGTTTAACATGACTCGCGACGCAAAATGATAATGATTGACATGAATGTAAAGATAGTTTCCATTTCATACGATTATTTTTTACCTTATTTTTGTGACACTCAGCGAACATTTGTATAGAACATAACATTTTGACAAATTTTATTTCAAGAGCGGAGAACAAAATATATAACGGGGGAGTTGTTTTGCTGTGTCACTTTCATTTGATGACGTGGCTTCATATTATAGCATCATAATCGAATTATGGTTGGCACAGCCAATGAAAAGGACTCCAGTGTTACGCTTGTGACATATCAGCAAATATTGATGTGACCAGGAGATGTATTCGTCTCTGTCATACAAAAGGTTATTGCTTTTCACTTCTATTTTATTCCAATGCGCCAAGTTTCAATTTACAATTCCAAAATTTCCGGAGTTACGATTTCCTAATTTTGATTCCTATTGTGTTTTTTTTTCATCTCGAAATGATGGGCAGTTACCTCGGAATTTGGGTTTCTAGCCTTGCGATTTCGTGATATTATTTCATAATTTCGAGTTATCATCTCGAAATCTCGGTTTACACCCGAGCCATTCTTTTCTGCCGATAGACCACGAGCTCGTCAAGAAACCTTAGCTTTCATCAGGGACATATATACATGTACTTGGATATTTATCATAAACATAGCACCTAATTATGTCTGAATTTCGCATCAACATCGAACAGAGGATATTGCATACTAAACCACGTACTTACAAATTTAAACTTTAATGTACATTTAGGTGCATGAATCTAAATTCATTACGAATCTAACACCGCTTTGTATCAGAACAGTATTTCGTTTAGTAATGCTTTGATTTAAAAGTCGGCTGATAATTAAGTACAGATATATCCATCAGTGTATTATCAACATTTTACACAACTATATGTATGTACAGTGAGTTATCTATGGTTGGAGGTGTAGGGGGATGATATCAGTTACTGTCAAAACATAAGATGGATAACTCGGCATAAATGTGTTCAGTTAGCAGTGATTCAACATAAACCGCTCTTGATCATGGACAGTGCCTGTTTCACCCCTGAAAGACAAGTAGTTCCCGGTATGACGTGAAGAACAGGAGAATACCGACATGTCAACTGAATCAAAACAATGAGAAAATATTATCAGATACGTATTGATTATTATACTAATACAGGGGAAATCAAATAAAGTGTTCCGGAAGGGTTAACGTCTTCCGCTTCATCTACAATACTAGATATGCACATGTAGACCAAGTTAATTGTTCCGTCATTTCAGTGATTTTCAGTGTTCAGTGATTTTAATGTAGTAGTCGTGCTTCTTCGCATACCAAAACCACAACTCCGAGGGTTCGTTTAAGCGTTTATTTTCAGATAGTAATAAAAAAAAACCTGCAACAGATACAACATATATTACTACGAATCACACCTATTACACACTAAGAATATCACAGGATCAATGAATGTCATCCTGACCGTAGTCAGTTACTAATTTAACAATTACACTGTTAACTACATGTACATTCCTATAAATTATACAGAAATTACAGCTTAATTATAAATTAACGAATATATAATATTAGACATTAATACACATAAAATACCCATCTCTTCAATGCGAAGAAGGTTTTTTTTCCCGGACGAAGTCCGCCGAGCACCAATTCTGGCTCGAAGCTTACACTATACAAAAGGAAAGTACGATACACATCAAAGTCTTCTTCTTTAAAACTATAGACCTATATGCTTATTAAAAAATGTAAATTGACCACACCCAATATTTGAATTTACTAGATTCCGAAAACATTTACTTTTACTTGAAACAAACTATTACATAAATTAAATATATTATTAAATAGATACTATATTAAATTATACTCATAGTTACATACTAAGTATCGGGTACTTATATTACTCCTATAGCTAGTGTCCCACAAATAGCAATTATGACTAGGTAACTTGTTAATCTCGCCGCATCGGCCGCTCTGCCCAAAATGACCAGTGCGCTCCCCGATCACCCAATATCCCCTGTAAATATACTAATAATAGATAAGACAGACTGGACAAACTGGTTTACAAATACAAACGTCACATACATCTCGCGCTACACTCTCATTTTCACGTGCCATACTCGCGCGCGCGCTAAAATCCATGTCGCAATGCGCCACGTACAGAATAATACGAAAGGTTGACTTCCGGTTCTGACACGCGAACGCCTTACGATAATATTAAAACAATAACAATTGCATATAGCATGTGATGTCGAGTGAGTCCAAAGAAATACAAACTAAACGCCTTTCATGAGTTTCTTTATTACATATACAAAGTTGCTAGTTCCTTTAGCCATAGTTCACAATCATCACAAACACAGTGTAGGGGTTCTTGGTTGCACCTAGCTTGCGCCCCAACCTGCGGTAAAAAACTGAAAAATACAGAAATTAACCTGTGCTTAGTACATATTTCAACAAAATTAATCAAACTTCAAACGTTTAAACCGTATCAAAGTTACCTCATGGGTCACCTAAGCCTTGCTAAATCCGCAAGTCTGTTTCCTTTGGACTTTCACGTAAACATATCCCATGATGCATTTTTCCACGACGTACAAAGAATGAACTCTGAACCCTGACCTGACTACCAGAGCAGACGGACAATAAAAAAAACTAGCGTTTCACTACATTCCTCGCCTGATTGCTAAATTACTACTACATTTAAACCCTGTAAACATTCATATTATTTATAACCCGATGAAAATATATAATATCAAAACTTATCTGAATAACAATGAACTAAAGATTCTAAGCAACAACATTCACTTGTCGCTGTCAATGTTCAACACAATAATTCACTCTGCCATCAATAGTACTAAATGAGTAATAGGACGGATATACGAAACCGATCGTCCATTACGAATTGTCTTAACTCTGACTTTACGAACAAGACCATCGTGACTAGGGAAAACACATTCTACAATTCCCATTGGCCAGTCATTACGATGAGAGTCATGATCCTTCAGCAAAACAATGTCACCTTGTTTCAAGTTTGAACGTTCGTGATTCCACTTTTGTCGCGTTTGTAGCTATTGTAGATAGTCTCTTCTCCACGCGTTCCAAAATTTCTGGGCCAATACCTGAACATATCGCCATTGGGATCGATACATGTCTTTCACTGAGAAGTCTACCAAGGTTAGATCTACATTTGGAACGTCAGTCTTTTGCGTAATGAGAGTACTTGGCGACAATACCACTGGGTTTTCAGGGTCGTCAGATACGGGTACCAGTGGTCGCTGGTTCACTATAGCACACGCTTCGGCTAGAAAAGTCGTAAGTACTTCATGCGTGAGGTGTTTAGTGTCAGTATTACGCAACATGTTGTCCAGAATCCTTCTAACGGTACCAATAAGCCGTTCCCAAGATCCGCCCATATGGGAGGCATATGGAGTATTAAAGGTCCATGTGATGCTTTCCTCTGAAAGAAAGTCTTTCACGGCTTTGTCCTCGACGTCAATAACATTCAAGTTAAGTTCCTTAACGGCTCCTACGAAGTTAGATCCTTTGTCCGACCTAATGTGCTTTACCGGTCCTCTGATCGCGATGAATCTCCGCAGTGCGTTAATGAAGGAAGATGTGCTCATCTCCTCTACGACCTCAATATGTATCCCTCTCGATACCATGCAACAGAATATTATAGCCCAACATTTTGCGTTAGCTTGTCCTCCCCTAGTTTTTCTTGCGCGCACATTCCATGGTCCAAACGCATCCAATTCAATGTAAGTGAAAGGCGGACATGGTGTCAAACGATCCTGCGGTAAAGTACACATTTTTTGTTCCACAAACTTTCCTCGGAGTTTCCTGCACACGACACAGTGATGTAAAATAGAGGAAATTAATCGCTTTCCTCCCACTAGCCAATAACCAGAAGAACGTATTTTACCCTCCGTAATATGTCGGCCTTGGTGTTCCGATTTCTCGTGATAATGTCTCACGATTAGAGTAGTCACGTGATGTTTTGCTGGGACAATGATCGGATCCTTTCCAGGTAAGTCAATGTCACTATTCTGAATCCTACCACCAATCCTCAGGAGCCCCTCGTCGTCTAGAAACGGCGACAATTTCAACAAAGAATTGTTCCTGTTTAACGGCAGTCCTTTCTGCAAACAGTCGATTTCCATCGAATAATATTCTTGTTGAACAACCTTCAGTATGAGGTTCTTTGAATCGTTAGCAAAACGCAACACGTCTGGATTGTCTGTTCCGTTGTGATGACGATGCGCGACTGGTTTCAGTAAGGTTATTGCACTAACCAACCTAGTCCATGACGAAAATCTCGCGAAACGGTCAGAATCGAGAACGAAGTCCTTCCGAACGCGAGTTTTCATGACATTTGTTTCGTTGACGAACGTTATTTCACCGTCGTCGTTACCAATCAACGGAAATACTTGGTCTCTATACGAACTTTGCAAATCACTCACGACGTCAACGGGTCCGTTCAACCACACTGACTTTCCAACGTCTTTCGCACGCATTGGCCTAGTCGCACTATCGGCAGGGTTACATTCACTAGAAACGAAACTCCACTGCTGTTTGGAAGATAACTTCAGAATCTTGTCAATCCGATTAGCAACATAAACGAAGAAACGGCGCGTGTCGTTAAATATATACCCTAGTACTACCTGACTGTCGGTATAGTAGTAGGTGGCGTCAAACACAACATCGACGTGTTCGGATATAAATAAACCGAGTTCAGTAGCCAGAACAGCCGCACATAGTTCTAGTCTTGGAATTGTATGTCCGTGGGAAGGCGCTACTTTCGATTTGCCAAGAACGTATCCAACAGAAGCATTTTCCTGTACGTCATAAATTTTCATGTATGCTACTGCGCCTATGGCATCCTTTGACGCGTCTGAGAATACGTGTAGTTCACGACGAATTGCCTTTTCCAATGACGAATTGGAGTAACATCTCGAAATTTCTAACTGTTCCAGATCTTTAAGCGAAGACCTCCATTTTTTCCAATCAGAGTTCAAGTCCGGAGGTAAAGGGTCATCCCAGTCAAGATCCTTTGACGATGTATTGTAGAAAGTACGCCTCGTTTGGTGAACGGTTTCACCTCATCAGAAACACTAAACGTGAACGTATCACAACCGACTTCCCAACGTAGTCCGAGACTCCTATGAACGATATCATCGAAGTCCATATCGCAAATTTCGCTGGTATCCTCTTTTGGAAACTGCTTTAAAACATCAACACTGTTCGACGAGAACTTGTGCAAGTGAATGTTTCCGTTTTGCCGTAATCGAGCTTGAGTGTCTCTCAACAACTGCACTGCGTGACCTTCGTCAGATACAGAGGTCAACCCATCGTCAACGTAGAAGCTCTCTTTGACGAAACAACACACCTCGTCGCACGCGGAAGAATCGATATGGTCGCAAGCAGATTTCCTTAATCCAAGTGTGGCAATACACGGAGAAGACGAGTTGCCAAACACATGCACGCACATACGAAATTCCCTTAGCGGTTGTGTGGGATCATTATCTTGAAACCATAAGAAACGTAGAAAGTTTCTGTCACGCTTGTGCACATAGAAGTTGAAGAACATCTGTTCAACATCGGCCATAATCGCAATTCGTTCCTTCCTGAATTTCATTAACACACCAACCAAATTGTTTATGAGATCCGGACCTGTCATGAGAATGTCGTTAAGCGAATGTCCATTAAACTTTGCCGCCGAATCGAACACGACTCGGATTTTGTTGGGTTTTTGGGGATGATAAACCCCGAATATCGGTAGATACCATGTTTCCTCGCCATCTTGTAACTCGGGAGCTACCTCTGCATGCTCCTTGTCAAAAACGTTTTGCATAAACGCACAAAACTGTTCGCGCTTAGTAGGAATTTTCAGTAACGACTTTCGTAGATTTTCTGCGCGATGCCTTGCCTGATCCATATTGTTTGACAAAGTAGGTCGTTCCTTTTTTAGCGGTAACGGTGCACTCCAATTACCGTACTCGTCCTTAATAAACTCCCCTTCCATGACACGCATGAATTCCTTATCCTGTTGCGAGTAACCAGGAATATCATCGAATTTTGTTCTTTGAAATATGTCCATTCCAATTGGCAACTTATCGGATTTTTCAAACTGAGCCTTGAAGTAATTCGGACACGGATCCATGAGAGTAGGTCTGCCATTCGGTAAAACGACCGTTTTGCTCACAGTTATGACCGTAGGTTTGTGAACGAGACCTAGACACGATTCTCCTACAACTACCCAACCGAATTTTAATTTCTGTGCATATGGTTCACGTTCATGTCCAGTTCGCTGTTCCAACACATGATGCGCCGAAATGAGATCTCTGCCAACGAGAAGCAATATGGGCGTATCGTTTTCATACTCTGGGATAAGATGAGCAATGTCCTGCATGTGACTATAGTGTCGTGCAACTTCCGGTGTAGGTATTTCCTGTTTCACATTCGGAATATGATTGCATTCTGTAATCAACGGTAATTTTAATGAGTATTCCTTGTCCAATGATTCCATTACGTATCCGCTGCTTTGCCTCCCGGTTACCTGAATTTCACCGGCACATGATGAAAGTACGTATCCGGTTTCCGTAGAATGATCTCCAAAATAATCGAAGAACTCACTTTTGGCCAATGTCCGATTGCTCTGCTCATCTATAATGGCATAAGCACGCAACACATTATTAAGTTGTCCGTCCTTGTAGATATTTACTAACACCGTTTTTGCACACGATTTCCCCACGAAGGGACCGGTTTCACCGCACAACTGTGTACACTTGGAATTTATCTTACGATTGTCTCCCCTGATACTTGTCCTTTCCTCGCCGTGAGACTGACGGGGCTGATATTTGTCATCATGAAACATAGTGCAATGCGATGAACCTTTACACACAGTACAGATTACTTTTTCTGTACAGTCCTTGGCCAAATGTTTGTCCTTACAACACTTAAAGCACACGCCGTGTTTTAAGAGAATTTCCCTCTTTTCGTCCTTGGATTTCGATAGAAACAGGTGGCAATCTGATAACAAATGCTTCACTTCTCTCGCACTGTCATGAAGTGGGCACAAAAATGCTGTAGGCACATTATTAACTTCCGTTTTCTTTGAAAAGACGTATGCATTCCTACTTCCGGTAGACGCAGTACGACGTTGTTCTTTGCTGACGCTAGGTACCGCAGTACCATCGGTGTAATTGAAACTCGGGTTTTTCATTCGCGAGCTCATTTCCTGTATGAACCTCTCGAAAACACTGAATTTCGGATATGTAACATTGTGCTCGGTTTGATATCTGCACGCATAGTCAGTCCATTTGTTCTGTATGAACACGGGTAACTTGCAAACAATTGGGTTTATACCGCTGGACGAATCGTAGTACGCCATTATCGAGCTGAACGCCGTGTTTTCCTTTACTGCCTGAATTTCCGCCAATATGTTCGAAAGATCAAATAATTTCTGACCATCTCGGTTCGCTAATTTCGGGAATTTGTTTAGCCTTTCCCTCAAAGATAACTCAATTTGCTCGGGCGCGCCGTACTTCTCACTGAGCCTAGTCCAGATTTTACACAAGGCTTTTGGTGGGTCGTGTATGTTTGCAGCACGTAGACTTACAGCCTGTTTTCGAGATTCTGGCCCCAACCATTTCGATAATAAGTCTAATTGTTCTTGAGGGCTTACATCAAGTTCCTTTACAACATTTGGGAATGACATTTTCCAGACACGATACTCCTCGGGTTTATCAGTAAACTGAGTGAGTCTACCCATAAGCAAGTCTTTCTTTAGCATAAATTTGGTCAAATCATTCAGTCCAGTTACACACTGACCTGGGGTGAATTCTCGAGCCTCAACGTTTAACGGCACTTTATGTGAATAGGGGTCGGATGTTTCATAACCGGTGTTCAAATTTTCGGCTTGACTCTGCACAAATTCAACTGTCCTAGACTTCCTGTGTAACTCCTCATCATCCGACGGTGCTTGTGAACAATGTCTGATAGGGCTACCAGTGTCAATAACGTCATCCATAGCCTTAAGCTCGGCTGCTGCCTCGTCCAGTTCTCTTTGTGATTTTAACAGCTGAAGGGATTTTTGCAATTCGGCCTCTTTCTCAGCAAATTTTAGCCTCACTTTGGCCGCTTCCAATTTCGCTCGTTGTTTCATATATACTGAACTGACCCTGGAGATGTTAGTTATGCTAGAACGCACTGAGGTTTTACTTGTTTTCGACTTTATTGACATAATATCCGAAACGCCGTTTTTATATTCACTTACACTATGCCGAGGTTTTTCCTCGACTACAAACCCCTGTGAAATGTTATCGACCACAGATACATTTTGAACTGGGTTTATTTTGTCAATAAATGATTGAATTTGGTCCAAAACCGTGTCACACTGGGATTTTAATGTTTCCACAGCTGTCATATGAGATAATAATTCTTCCTGGCCTTGTTCCGTTCTACTTTCTTCCAAATATTTACTGAATTTGGTTGAAACTTGTTCATAGGATTCATATGATTGGGTAATGTCTGATGCCAAGGATTTTAATTCATCCAAGTTCATATTTTCATACTAAATATCAGTTATGAGACAATCTAAATTTCTGTATAAATTTAACAGTCTATGTTTATACTTGCCGACTGTGTCCTCAAATGCCTGACGTGCATTTTCCGTCATTTTGATGGTTCTTTCTCCCGGGTTTTCAGCTATGAGTTTTTTACTGTGATGTCGAGTGAGTCCAAAGAAATACAAACTAAACGCCTTTCATGAGTTTCTTTATTACATATACAAAGTTGCTAGTTCCTTTAGCCATAGTTCACAATCATCACAAACACAGTGTAGGGGTTCTTGGTTGCACCTAGCTTGCGCCCCAACCTGCGGTAAAAAACTGAAAAATACAGAAATTAACCTGTGCTTAGTACATATTTCAACAAAATTAATCAAACTTTAAACGTTTAAACCGTATTAAAGTTACCTCATGGGTCACCTAAGCCTTGCTAAATCCGCAAGTCTGTTTCCTTTGGACTTTCACGTAAAATCCCATGATGCATTTTTCCACGACGTACAAAGAATGAACTCTGAACCCTGACCTGACTACCAGAGCAGACGGACAATAAAAAAACTAACGTTTCACTACATAGCACATATATTAAAATATGTCAAAATAACACTACCACATTAATGACATAGCGTTATCACAGGCCATCGACAAGTATGAATTGGAACTGAGAGACGTCGACACGGTGGATTTTAAGATCGACACAGGAATGTTTGATTCAAAAGTCTGGGTGAATGATTTTTCAGATGCGAAGGTGGTAGACAGATTTGGTGCGCCAGTCACAGCAATAACTATAAAAAAAAATCTGCCACTAGCACAACAGAGCGAAAACACCAACAGGAACACTTCGTGGTATTTCCGAGTGTCCGAAGAGTGGAGGACCTTGCGTAATTTCAAAAGAGCGGACATCGAACAGTTCCCCAATAGCCACACCTGTACAACTGACGAAGTGAACCACGTACTTGTGTGTTTTGCAGTCGAAGCTCGCAGAGCGGATGGCTCGCCGTACCCCTCAACCCCACTCTAGGACCCTATACAGCTGTCATATATATATATATATAAGAGAACATGGTGTGACAGATAAAACTTTCTGGATTCTAAGGATGATCTTTTTATAAACTTTCGGAGTACACTAGACGCCAGAAGGTAACAACTGACACGAGAAGACACCGTTATATAACTGAAACAAGCGGGCCCTATTACCCCGGAACAAGGAAAACCCATTGCAAGAGTCAGGCATTCTCGGAAAAGCTAGTTCCCAAACTGTTCTATTACAACTGCGAATTATTCGGGCTGCAGGGCCATCACGAACACCCCCGATCTACAAACGTCGCGATTCAACTGTGAGTGACTAGCGAAGGGAAAACATATATTGAATTCCAAGGACGAACCAGCAAAAAGCTTGCCGGGACTGCATCAAAGGAAAAGTTTGGCCAAAAGTGTCCTACACTTTTCAGACTCAGGACACTCCCTAAGTTTATATGATATCTACACAGGGTATACACCGACTGTAGCAGAAGGCCCGTTTTACAGAAGACCTCTTGCTGGTTGGAAATGTGGAACACGGCCGATTGGAGTGAATTAACTGGATAATTGTGAGAAAAAAACAACACATGGCTTAATTCATTTTCGTATTCACCAACACTTATCTTGGTGTCAGTAATATATCCACATAAATGATACTAACAGACGATTTTGGAAAGAGATCTACCATTTTCTGAATGTCCTTATTGTTTTTGGTGGTAAAACGACTGATTAATTATGTACATGACATTTTGCCTTTCAAATGAAATTTGACAAGTACTTATGTATAAATGCAGAAACCATAATTTAGTGTAAAATTTGTGCTAAGCATTTTACCCATTTTTTAAAAGACATTAACAAGGCGAAAATCCCTCATTCCACTTGGCTTGGCTGTTCCAGCGGCTGATATGCGATTACGTGCTACTTCAGTTTTTTTTTTACGTGACTGGGAAAGTACCGTCTGCTAATTGATAAAACACGTTCTACTGTTCATTTCCTCAAACTCATCAGGTGTAATATACAGGGTTTTATTTCTTCTTTTCTGGTATATATTGGCATGGCCGCAGTCAGTGATGAGGATGTATTGGAGAATTTGCGGTAGTACCCGGGAAACCCAAGATCTTCGGGACCAGAATGCATTGATCCTTGTCGATAATCTCTTCAACTTTCTCAGTATTAGCTGTCTGATATCTGATTTAGATGCAAAGAGTTTGAAATATTTATTTTTTATTGGAGTAATTAAAAGTCTTCGGCGACAGATACCTGTAACTCCCATTATTAAGTAATCTGGTAAGATTTCGTTTTCTTTTCTCCAAGTGTTCCGGAAAAGGGATTGAAAATGTTACCACATCATTCATCAGTATAGGAATGAATCCATCATTCGCAGTTCCCTTAGACATTTTTTTATCGGTTTGTGATGAGTGACAGGACCGTTGGCTAGGTCAAATGGTAGACGATTAATTCTAAAACCCCTAGGCGTCTCGATGTAAAAGCAGTTTGGTGTTTGTCGTCTTTCTCGTCTTCAACCTGCTAATATGCACTTTTCATGACGAGAAGAGGAGAGTACTTGAACTTAGAATTTCCTCAATACATGGCAAGTTATAGACAGTATTAACGATAAGACTTTTAAAGGAAAATAAAACCCAGACTGATATCAATAGAACGTTTGTCGACAATACTACAGACTGATATCAATAGAACGTTTGTCGACAATACTACAGACTGATATCAATAGAACGTTTGTCGACAATACTACAGACTGATATCATTAGAACGTTTGTCGACAATACTACAGACTGATATCAATAGAACGTTTGTGGACAATACTACAGACTGATATCAATAGAACGTTTGTCGACAATACTACAGACTGATATCAATAGAACGTTTGTCGACAATACTACAGACTGATATCAATAGAACGTTTGTCCACAATACTACAGACTGATATCAATAGAACGTTTGTCCACAATACTACAGACTGATATCAATAGAACGTTTGTCGACAATACTACAGACTGATATCAATAGAACGTTTGTCGACAATACTACAGACTGATATCAATAGAACGTTTGTCGACAATACTACAACTGTGGAAAGATAAAGAGTCATGCCAATATTGCTTGATGCCTGTTTGGAAAATCTCACCAACCACTTGCTTCACGGTACCGAGGGGAAATCTCTTGTTGATTTGATCTAAACATATTTTATTATCGGTGGCAGATAAATGGATCAGAGACAAGTTCTAGCAACTTATGAACTCTAAAAATATTATACACTGCACGTGATATATATCTATACTATAAACATGAAAATGTTTAATTCGTAGCCTGTGAGGTACAATTGTAAACTTAAATAATTTTGTCTAATATAATATAGTCTAATATAATATATATATAATATAGACGTAACTTTTAATAATATCAATCTTTCCTGTAGCGTGCTGCGCATGCGCCAGCCTGAGTCGATTTTTCTAGTCGATTGTTACTATAGATTATATAGAGAGAAAATCTTTAAACTTGAATAAAGCATTTTTTCGTTCAAATGACAGTATTTTTCTCGTATACATTTGGATGCTAATATTATAAGCTTTAATATGATATTTGAAAATTAAAAATAAGTTGTGAGGAATCGGTGCCTTGGTTTAGTTAAAGTTCAGAAGTTTATTTACTAAATAAAGAAGGATTTCCACTAGAAATTCGCTATATCACCGACTTCAAAGTTAGATAAAAAATATTTCCCAAACTTCGTGGATATTTTTCCCGTATAGGTTAGTTTCTAAATTTATCCAGGATTCCGACACTATGATTTTTTTAAAAATAAGTGTTTAGGAATTGGTGCCTTTTTTAAGATATATGTACATAGGTGTAGATTCAGAAGCATCATTTTACGCTGGTGTGACGTCATGGGACCAGAGTTATCGGGTCCCTGGACATACTCCAGTGTAAGTATGGCGTAATTTCAATGATTTATATTTGATAATTAGAATTTTATACTAGTTAATTTGTTTAGTTTGTTTTACTTCAGCACTTTGACAGTGTATATCCATTTTTAAAAACACTGTCTTAAAAACATACATTAAAATAAATATGTACGCGGAACAGGTCCAAGTTAAAACTAAGATATTAATCACAATTTTCCATAATTAATGAATATAATGTGTACATAAAATTTATAAATATTATTGTATCACTGTAATATCAATCAGTATGAACTGGACACGGATGAGATTTATATAGACATTGCCTGTTATCTCATACTTTTGTGTAAGAACATCAAACAATATAACGGTACAAGTATCTAAAAATTCTACTGTTACAAAGCACATAACCTTACCTTATATAAACAACTATAGGGATAGACGGCAACCTACCATTTTTCAAAAAAAAAAAAAAAAAATAGTAATAATTAAAAAAAATAAAAGTTTCGATTCTCTCATGAGCAATTTTTCTCCTTAACTTTCTTTTGAAAGTTCATAACTATGGTTTTTCTAACTTTTTTTTCTTTTCTTTTTTTTTAATTATAAGATTGTGAAAACAATCTAAACAACTGAGAAGACTTACCAACACACTGAATTGTGTGGCTGTGGTGTATGTATACGTAATTAGGATGTGACAATTATCGCCTTAAAAATAATCATCACAGTTATTGTTTTCAATGGTATGGCTTTACCACCTGTTGTATGTTGTTTTACTTGACACTACTCACTCAAAACTGTCAAGCGGATATATTAGGGGTATATCGTGGATCTATAAGCATGGCTCATCATCTTCGACCACGTGTTCCAAAGAACTGAAAAATTGTCAATGAAGGGGAAAATGTTGAATTTGTAGACCATCATAAACACCTGGGAGTAATATTAAATGAAAACTGTAAATGGACTAAACACATTGAAAATGTATGTACTAATGTTTCTAAACAGTTAAATGTTCTTCATGAGCTTAAATATATACTTAATAGACAAACTTTAAATAAGATTTACAAAGCTTTTATTCTACCATTGTCTGGGTATAGCTGTGAAGTTTATTTTGAGAGTGGGCTAGAACTATTGTCTGAAAGACGAACTCGAAGGAAGTTACAGTTATTTTACAAAATTACTAACAATCTAACACCAAGTTACATGTCTTCCTTACAACCGCCGTTAGTTTCCGAAAATTCATCTTACAATCTTCATAATGCACATAATTTTTCGTTTCCAAATTTTCGACTACAATTAACTCATCTTTCTTCCCCTCCACTATTAGGCTCTGGAATCAGCTCGATTTAGAAATAAGGCAAAGTATATCATACCAATCTTTTAAAAATCCCTTAAACGCAACATAACTGTTCCAGACTTCTATTTTTTCGGCGATAGAAAAAAATATACTCCACGTCAGACTACGAAATCATGCCAGCACTCTAAACAATGACCTCTATAGAGCTAATTTAATAAATTATCGACACTGTGGACACCCTATTTTTGGGGTATATTCTCAAGTGTTACAACTATAAAATATCGATACAGTCAGTTTGTGTAACTCTTTCTCCATAACTCTAAGTTCCAAGAGCTTTTAGCGCCAACACTCTGATCTATGCGAAAATGTCAGGATTCTTTTTTGTATATGCCTTCAAATACGTGTGTACTGCGAAAAAAAGTTCATGCTACATCCGGATTTATCGTACCGATTTCCTTTCCAAATTTTCATGATAACCATGTCTTGGTCACTACAACGTTTGATGAATTCAATGGCGAATTTGCTTAAAGTCTGCGTTACTTTGCTCTATGTTATTGCCCTGGTAATGTATTATGACTTTTTCAATGACGACGTTTTAGTGTTAAGTTACCAAAGTTAAATTGATTATACACAGGTACAGTGATAACAACCCATTACGACAGAAATACGTCAAGACGCTGTTCAGCTTCCGTGTTTCCTACTTTCTTTTTCAGACATCTCTTGTTTATGACGTGGTTTAATTAATTGATATAAGCTGACTTTGATTCCGCGATTGAAAGTTGACTATTTATATCTAAATTCATTAAAATGATAACACAGAAATCTGACTTTCTGTCAGTTTGGACTTTATATAAATCAATATGAAATATCCCTTATAGTTACACCAACAAACAGTTTTAAAATATAAGCTGTACTTTGTCTTTCTGTAACGAGCCAAAATGCAGCATTATAATTTAAGACACTGACCTTTTACGTTATTTATCGTGCAACAATACTTGAAAATCAGACCACGAAAACTTCAGTAGTTTTACTGTTCAATCTTTGTTTAACTGACGTTGATGCTACACTGAATTTTGCTTCATGACATGTAAATCTAAAAAATTGCTCAGTGCAGGAACATAGCTAAAACTTAAACAAATGTGAAAGCTACTTTAGGAATTTTCATAAATAACTATGTTCGTAACAACTTATTTCAACAGTAATTTTTATAAAGCATAATTATCTAGTAATTGCAGAAAGTAATTCTGTTGAATTACTTCACATGCTAAAATACCACAGTTTTCCATCTCTAAAACAGCTAAAATGTATGTGATTGGTGTATTCTAACAATGAATATATTTGGCATTCATTCTTTTGTACATGTTTATATTTGTATGTATTGTTTTTAACAGTATTTTTATGTCTTCCCAGTATGTTGACCTTGTAAACTAAGATAACATGCAAGTATTAGCTACATCGTTTCTGGAGAAAGCACAGGTCTCCTTTTATTCTATAGAAAAGGGAAAATAATGTATCTATCAAAGATTTTGTATTAACTACCGTGTTTTCTGGATACTGTTTGTCTCTGTGATGCTGTTTATCTTACTGCTCACAAAGATTTTAAAATGTTCATATTTTTAAACAAAGTTTAAGTTTTGACTAACAGAAAATTAAAGACACATTTTCAAATTAATATTTATATGACAGGTTTATATATGTTTCTAAATTAAAATTGTTTTAAACAACTAAGAAAAAATCAATATTTACTTAATTGTAATTTGTACTTTAAAGCACTCTTAAAACTTTATTCGATGAAGTAGTAAAAAAAATCACACTTCAGAATGAGCAATGATACCTGAGATACACGACTTTCCTGAAATGGCCGCTGATGTCATAAACACATAGATAATACTTTGTTAAATTTTAAAAATGTTCTTTATGAACAAATTAGGATTGTCAGAGGGCTTGGTGAATTATGTGATCGATCATACAAAGACCTGTTGGCCTGATTTATTATCAAAGGAGCACAAGAGTTTAGTTGAGTAATTCTGTATAAAGGTGTCTAGATTTTGAGTAATTCAGTATAAGGGTGTCTATGTGTTTAGTTAGGTAATTCAGTATGTAGGTGCCTAGATGTTTAGTTGAGTAATTCAGTATGAGGGTACCTAGATGTTTAGTTGAGTAATTCAGTATGAAGGTGTCTATGTGTTTAGTTGAGTAATTCAGTATGAAGGTGTCTATGTGTTTAGTTGAGTAATTCAGTATGAAGGTGTCTATGTGTTTAGTTGAGTAATTCAGTATGAAGGTACCTAGATGTTTAGTTGAGTAATTCAGTATGAGGGTACCTAGATGTTTAGTTGAGTAATTCAGTATGAGGGTACCTAGATGTTTATTTGAGTAATTCAGTATGGGGGTGTCTATGTGTTTAGTTGAGTAATTCAGTATAAGGGTACCTAGATGTTTAGTTGAGTAATTCAGTATGAGGGTACCTAGATGTTTAGTTGAGTAATTCAGTATGAGGGTACCTAGATGTTTAGTTGAGTAATTCAGTATGAGGGCACCTAGATGTTTAGTTGAGTAATCCAGATTGAGTAATTCAGTACCTAGATGTTTAGTTGAGTAATTCAGTATGAGGGCACCTAGATGTTTAGTTGAGTAATCCAGTTTGAGGGTACCTAGATGTTTAGTTGAGTAATCCAGTATGAGGGCACCTAGATGTTTAGTTGAGTAATTCAGTATGAGGGTACCTAGATGTTTAGTTGAGTAATTCAGTATGAGGGTACTAGATGTTTAGTTGAGTAATTCAGTATGAGGGTACCTAGATGTTTAGTTGAGTAATTCAGTATGAGGGCACCTAGATGTTTAGTTGAGTAATTCAGTATGAGGGTACCTAGATGTTTAGTTGAGTAATTCAGTATGAGGGTACCTAGATGTTTAGTTGAGTAATTCAGTATGAGGGTACCTAGATGTTTAGTTGAGTAATTCAGTATGAGGGTACCTAGATGTTTAGTTGAGTAATTCAGTATGAGGGTACCTAGATGTTTAGTTGAGTAATTCAGTATGAGGGTACCTAGATGTTTAGTTGAGTAATTCTAGATGTTTAGTTGAGTAATTCAGTATGAGGGTACCTAGATGTTTAGTTGAGTAATTCAGTATGAGGGCACCTAGATGTTTAGTTGAGTAATTCAGTATGAGGGCACCTAGATGTTTAGTTGAGTAATTCAGTATGAGGGCACCTAGATGTTTAGTTGAGTAATTCAGTATGAGGGCACCTAGATGTTTAGTTGAGTAATTCAGTATGAGGGTACCTAGATGTTTAGTTGAGTAATTCAGTATGAGGGTACCTAGATGTAAATTGCTATGTTGTACTGAGAGGGATTATATCCTCTATTGCTAAGAGTGATGATGAATGATGTTATTTTGAATGATTATGATTACCCTGAATACTGAAGGTCAAAAGTCAAGATTAGTGTTGTATTTCTCAACAAACCACAATAATTTTATCTAAACTTTGATTGTGGCAAGTGCTTGACTACAGAAAAGGACAATTAATGAGGGATTCTGTGCAGTATATATTTTACTCTTTGAAGACATTACCACTCAGTGATGGAATATTATGCTTCAACGTTCATATTAATAGATCCTGATTATAATAATGACACATTCAGGGAATACTATTTCTGCTTGTCCACAGAGCTCTGCTGATCTTGGAGTCGTGTATGTGAGACCATCTGGCTCTGGAGAAGAATGGCAGGGTCACTACTGTATCAACTACAACCCACAATTCCAGAAGTTACCTCACTATATGCATCAAGCGGTAATTGTATAAAACCTAAATCCCTCACCCATAGCTATATAAACACCGATAGTTATATAAACACCCATAGTTATATAACCATGTCACTCTAATGATTATTTGATGAGGAATGCATTGTTATATAGTACCATGTCAATAATTTTGTTTTCCTCCAACATTTTGTTGAAGGTGTTGCTACCTCAACAATTCTCCTTTGTGTGAACAAATGAACAGCAAAGTAATTTTCTGTTAGGCAGTACAATACATATCTATACCAGAAACGGATCGAGTTGATTAGCAGGGATCAGGTAGTTTAATTGGTAAAGTCTAGAGTTTGGATAATCCCGGGCTTGAACCCTGTTTTGCCCATTCTTTTTTCTGCTCATATTACATTTAGTTCCTTTGACCATCCTTCATTTCATATAGGCAAATGTTTGACAAAGGGATAGTCAGACTTGGATTATAAATAGTTGTATCTTTGGGGGCAAAGACTTGGAAAAAGGAAGGAATAATGTAACGGAACTGGACTTGGAATATCAATGGTGACCAGGTAGCTAAGTCGGTTAAGTCTATAGTCTGGGCAGTTGGCATCTTATAAATGTTGAAGACAAAGAATGAAAAGATCATAAAGCAAAGTGTAACAGGAATGAGTTGAATGATAAAAACATGTTAGAAATAGTCACTGTCACACAGCAGACTGAGTCTGTTTCTTATCTCAGTAGAGACATGATGGTTAATGCAATATTTCAGACCCCACACAGCCTAGTTGATCTCAGTACTGACTATGACTGTTTCTTATCTCAGTAGAGACATGATGGTTAATGAAATATTTCAGACCCCACACAGCCTAGTTGATCTCAGTACTGACTATGGCTGTTTCTTATCTCAGTAGAGACATGATGGTTAATGAAATATTTCAGACCCCACACAGCCTAGTTGATCTCAGTACTGACTATGGCTGTTTCTTATCTCAGTAGAGACATGATGGTTAATGAAATATTTCAGACCTCACACAGCCTAGTTGATCTCAGTACTGACTATGACTGTTTCTTATCTCAGTAGAGACATGATGGTTAATGAAATATTTCAGACCCCACACAGCCTAGTTGATCTCAGTACTGACTATGGCTGTTTCTTATCTCAGTAGAGACATGATGGTTAATGAAATATTTCAGACCCCACACAGCCTAGTTGATCTCAGTACTGACTATGGCTGTTTCTTATTTCAGTAGAGACATGATGGTTAATGAAATATTTCAGACCTCACACAGCCTAGTTGATCTCAGTACTGACTATGGCTGTTTCTTATCTCAGTAGAGACATGATGGTTAATGAAATATTTCAGACCCCACACAGCCTAGTTGATCTCAGTACTGACTATGGCTGTTTCTTATCTCAGTAGAGACATGATGGTTAATGAAATATTTCAGACCCCACACAGCCTAGTTGATCTCAGTACTGACTATGGCTGTTTCTTATCTCAGTAGAGACATGATGGTTAATGAAATATTTCAGACCCCACACAGCCTAGTTGATCTCAGTACTGACTATGGCTGTTTCTTATCTCAGTAGAGACATGATGGTTAATGAAATATTTCAGACCCCACACAGCCTAGTTGATATCAGTACTGACTATGGCTGTTTCTTATCTCAGTAGAGACATGATGGTTAATGAAATATTTCAGACCCCACACAGCCTAGTTGATCTCAGTACTGACTATGGCTGTTTCTTATCTCAGTAGAGACATGATGGTTAATGAAATATTTCAGACCTCACACAGCCTAGTTGATCTCAGTACTGACTATGGCTGTTTCTTATCTCAGTAGAGACATGATGGTTAATGAAATATTTCAGACCCCACACAGCCTAGTTGATCTCAGTACTGACTATGGCTGTTTCTTATCTCAGTAGAGACATGATGGTTAATGAAATATTTCAGACCCCACACAGCCTAGTTGATCTCAGTACTGACTATGGCTGTTTCTTATCTCAGTAGAGACATGATGGTTAATAAATATTTCAGACCCCACACAGCCTATCTCAGTACTGACTATGGCTGTTTCTTATCATAGCTATATAGAGACATGATGGTTAATGAAATATTTCAGACCCCACACAGCCTAGTTGATCTCAGTACTGACTATGGCTGTTTCTTATCTCAGTAGAGACATGATGGTTAATGAAATATTTCAGACCCCACACAGCCTAGTTGATCTCAGTACTGACTATGGCTGTTTCTTATCTCAGTAGAGACATGATGGTTAATGAAATATTTCAGACCCCACACAGCCTAGTTGATATCAGTACTGACTATGGCTGTTTCTTATCTCAGTAGAGACATGATGGTTAATGAAATATTTCAGACCCCACACAGCCTAGTTGATATCAGTACTGACTGAGTCTGTTTCTTATCTCAGTAGAGACATGATGGTTAATGAAATATTTCAGACCCCACACAGCCTAGTTGATCTCAGTACTGACTTGGGCTGTTTCTTATCTCAGTAGAGACATGATGGTTAATGAAATATTTCAGACCCCACACAGCCTAGTTGATCTCAGTACTGACTATGGCTGTTTCTTATCTCAGTAGAGACATGATGGTTAATGAAATATTTCAGACCCCACACAGCCTAGTTGATATCAGTACTGACTATGTCTGTTTCTTATCTCAGTAGAGACATGATGGTTAATGAAATATTTCAGACCCCACACAGCCTAGTTGATCTCAGTACTGACTATGGCTGTTTCTTATCTCAGTAGACATGATGGTTAATGAAATATTTCAGACCCCACACAGCCTAGTTGATCTCAGTACTGACTATGGCTGTTTCTTATCTCAGTAGAGACATGATGGTTAATGAAATATTTCAGACCCCACACAGCCTAGTTGATCTCAGTACTGACTATGGCTGTTTCTTATCTCAGTAGAGACATGATGGTTAATGAAATATTTCAGACCCCACACAGCCTAGTTGATCTCAGTACTGACTATGGCTGTTTCTTATCTCAGTAGAGACATGATGGTTAATGAAATATTTCAGACCCCACACAGCCTAGTTGATCTCAGTACTGACTATGGCTGTTTCTTATATCAGTAGAGACATGATGGTTAATGAAATATTTCAGACCCCACACAGCCTAGTTGATCTCAGTACTGACTATGGCTGTTTCTTATCTCAGTAGAGACATGATGGTTAATGAAATATTTCAGACCCCACACAGCCTAGTTGATCTCAGTACTGACTATGGCTGTTTCTTATCTCAGTAGAGACATGATGGTTAATGAAATATTTCATAAAGCACACAGCCTGTTGATCTCAGTACTGACTATGGCTGTTTCTTATCTCAGTAGAGACATGATGGTTAATGAAATATTTCAGACCCCACACAGCCTAGTTGATATCAGTACTGACTGAGTCTGTTTCTTATCTCAGTAGAGACATGATGGTTAATGCAATATTTCAGACCCCACACAGCCTAGTTGATCTCAGTACTGACTTGGGCTGTTTAGACAGTCAGGCATACAACAACATTGATGTTGATGACCGCGTGGTCGCCGTTGGTCGAGGCAACTGTAAATTTGCTGAAAAAGCTGTTATGGCTCAACAACACAAGTCTTTGGCCGTTTGGATTGTAACAAAAGATGTGGTAAGTATTTCTTATTTCTGTATTACTATACTGCTATATCTTCCTCTATTGACTTATAATGTAGACAGTTACTACCTTAGGTGATTTATAAAGTAGCATATGCAGGGCTCTCGATCTGCCAGATTTGGGGCCAAATTCCCAATGCAAAATTGTATCTTTTTTCCCCAATTTAGACCCGAAGTTTTCCCAATTCTACAAATCATATATACACATACATACACATCATCTTGTGTGGTTTTTATTTCATCATTTGAAGAAATTTGTGTTTTGCAACAGCAGATATGACATGTAAGCATCTCTACAATGTGTTTAGGTATCATATTATGGTCAAGCTGTTTATTTATATACAAGTTATATGTTATTTCCAGATGTTTGTGATATCTGTGTATCTGGGATTCTGTAAATGTTTGTTAAATATTTATGTTAAGCTGTACATGTATGTTTCATTGCAGCTTGTTCCTATTGCCAATAAGACAGAATACAGCATGATCAATATCACAGTAGCAGGTATACAGACGAAGGACTTCACACAAATACAGGTATCTCTATAGAATTATTTAACTTATAACAGGAATGTTATGTAATATTAGTTTTCCTATTCTAGACATAACATGTTCCATACCCTAAAGTAGGTATAGCTTTACATTCTTCCTATTTACACACATATATCACGTCAATTTCTTCATTTTTGTCTTCTAGAAAAACAACCCATCTTACAGTTTCCGGTTAATGTTTCATATCTTTCAGTTATGTGGGTAATATTTTTAACTATTACCAGTACAGTGGTGAATATGTTGAAGAATATTTCAGTTATGTTGGTTATATTTTTAACTATTACCAGTACAGTGGTGAATATGTTGAAGAATATTTCAGTTATGTAGGTAATATTTTTAACTATTACCAGTACAGTGGTGAATATGTTGAAGAATATTTCAGTTATGTTGGTAATATTTCTCACTTTTACCAGTACAGTGGTGAATATGTTGAAGTGTATTTCCTATTTAAATGTTGACTATAACAGTAGCCATTTACCTTGTTATTTTGCCAAGGAAACATTAAATTTATTGTTCTCGGAATTTGTTTGTTAAATGAAGATAGATAAACATTTACAACAAGTTAGATATTACCATGACTTATGCCTGTTTTAGAACAAGTGTGAAACCAACTTCTGTTGTTCCATAAGGAAGTGCACAGAATGTGGTAATGTTGGAGAAAGACTGGAATACCCAGAGAAAATCCTCACCATATATTGAACTAATTTAGTTCAACTGCATATAATATTTATATTTCCAGAGTATAGGGTCAAAGGTTGAGGTTTTGATGTTTTCGCCTGGACTAAGGGACGAGTTTGACCCCTGTCTCATTGTCCTGTTTGTGATAGCCGTTGGATGTGTCACAGTTGGTGGATATTGGTCTGGCCTAAGGCGACATGAAAGGTAGTAGAACATGGTTAGGGGACGGATTACTAAGTCATTAGAACTCCAGTCATTTTAAAAGACACATAAAATATGAATATATGGAATTTTGTTACAATGTTTGTCAATCATAGGTCAGTATGGAGGATTTGTATGCCCATTTAACACCTTTTTAAAACTGTTCGTGCCTGTCCTTTCTGTGTTTTATTTTTCTATTTTTTGATGTTCTTAACACCCATCCTGGTATGATTCTGACGAGGTTGTTAAACCCAATAGAAATATATTAATAAACCAGTCTTGAAACAAATAAAATATTAATAAAAAAGGTAATGCAGCATTGTTCCAATTAAAAAACAACATGAAAGAAAGAAGACCAGTTTACATTAAAAAGGAATTCTGAAAAAGTCTAAGATGGTTACCATGGTTATCAACTTGAACTTGACATAAATTGAAGTTCTGTAATCTAGCTGTTCATAAATTTGAAGTAAAATACAAATCTAAGTCTTTATCTGTGTAAAATGGGAATGATTGCTTAGATGTTTGTGGGAATCAGAAAAAAAGATGTATTTATAGGTCAGTATAACAAAATTGCATGTTTATCAATCACGCTTAACATTCTTACAGATCGGAAAAATCACAAAAATCAAAGAAAAGAAAGAGAAAATCCAAAAAAGGCAGGAAAGATGATGACGATGATGATGAGGACACTGAAGAGGAAAATGACACGGTTGACTTAACGCTGCCTTCGATCATCTTCTTTGTCATCATGTCTTCAACATTCCTGGTGCTTCTTTTCTTCTTCTATGATTATCTAGGTAAATCTAATGCCAAGTTATGTTTGTATGCTTCCCCAAGGGACAGCATATAATCTCTGCTTTGTTTGTTCGTCCGTCTGTTCGTCCATTTGTCTGGCCATCCTAATTTTGTTCAGAGCATAACACAACATATCAACATGAAATTTAATAGGTACCATATAGGTGCATATAATGCCCACTTTTTCAAGCTAAAACTGTCGTGTCAAAAAGGGGGTGTGCACTATATGCAAAAACATGCCATTCTTGGGGTTATTATTCCCGAGTTCTGGGTCTGCCATATTGGATTACTTCCCTTCACATAGTTATATGTAAGAGTTGTCGGACATATATGATAGTTTGGAGATAAAAACTACAAAAAAATAAAATGAATTTCTAATGATTTTATCATCGGCATTACGGTTAAGGTTAAAAAAAAATCCACTCAAATATTTTCGCAAGCAAAAATGCATTGATTTTCTATAAAACAGCCAATTAATTACTGGTAACTGCATTCACCATTTAATATTTTTATTGGACTGCACTGACCTTCTGTCTACTTGAGAATGTTTTTATTGTAACATTACATGTCTAAAAACCCTTTTTGAAACTTTTCTACATTACCTGAAAGATGTTGGTCTATATAATAGACCACGACGTAGCATTTCAAACTTTTGCATTAACATACCCATTTAAGATATTTAACATTTGTCTTTTACCTTTTGGTTTGTTTAATGTTATTTCCGTTTGGATTGCTGTGTGTTTTACTGGTTGATGACCCTAATGACCTTTCATGTGTTGACGGGCCGTTAAGTATGTCATAATGATAATAATAATTCAAAATCCGATCCCATATTAACTGATAACTGATTTAAGATTTTAAATGATTTCCCAATACTATGTTTCAGTGTATGTTGTGATTGTACTCTTCTGTCTGGCGGGAACAGCTGGACTCTATGGTTGTGTACAACCACTTTGGAGCTACATTCCATTCAATACCAGGTAATTATCATAAAATATCATTCCCTTCAGAAATCAAGCATTTAATATGCAATAAATTAAGGAAGTTCTTTTCTCTGTTTTTTTCCCTTTGACTCCCTCCATATTTGAAATGATTTTAGGAAATATGATTTTAACTTAAAAACAAAATTTCCAATAAAAATAAGTAATCATCAAATTAAGATGGTGTTTTTATTGTTTTATTTCAGACTTCCAGCAAATAAAGTTCCTTGTTTTTCTGATCGTCCTCAAGTAAAGAATCTTGTGTTGGTTCTATTATGTGCTGGAGTGACAACCTTTTGGGGTATACAGAGACACGAGAGGTACTTTATGTTTTATGTGTACATCATTGTTACTGTTGTGTCCTATTGAATTCTGAAATGCAGACCAGGAAGAAATATTTCAGATGTGACATAAAAAACTGAGTTACCTTTTCTTATCAAACATGATGATAATTTTGATAATTCACAATTTTTCCATTGCTTTGGTAAAATATTAACATAACGATAATAAGTAAATAGGAAGACAGTGATAAATAAATAGGAAGACAGTGATAAATAAATAGGAAGACAATGATAAATAAATAGGAAGACAATGATAAATAGGAAGACAATGATAAATAAGTAGGAAGACAATGATCAATAAATAGGAAGACAATGATAAATAAATAGGAAGACAATGATAAATAAATAGGAAGACAATGATAAATAAATAGGAAGACAATGATAAATAAATAGGAAGACAATGATAAATAGGAAGACAATGATAAATAGGAAGACAATGATAAATAAATAGGAAGACAATGATAAATAAATAGGAAGACAATGATAAATAAAGACAATGATAAATAAATAGGAAGACAATGATAAATAAATAGGAAGACAATGATAAATAGGAAGACAATGATAAATAAATAGGAAGACAATGATAAATAAATAGGAAGACAATGATAAATAAATAGGAAGACAATGATAAATAAATAGGAAGACAATGATAAATAAATAGGAAGACAATGATAAATAAATAGGAAGACAATGATAAATAAATAGGAAGACAATGATAAATAAATAGGAAGACAATGATAAATAAATAGGAAGACAATGTTAAATAAATAGGAAGAGAATGATAAATAGGAAGACAATAATAAATAAATAGGAAGACAATGATAAATAAATAGGAAGACAATGATAAATAAATAGGAAGACAATGATAAATAAATAGGAAGACAATGATAAATAGGAAGACAACGATAAATAAATAGGAAGACAATGATAAATAAATAGGAAGACAATGATAAATAGGAAGACAATGATAAATAAATAGGAAGACAATGATAAATAGATAGGAAGACAATGATAAATAAATAGAAAGACAATGATAAATAAATAGGAAGACAATGATTAATAGATAGGAAGACAATGATAAATAGATAGGAAGACAATGATAAATAGATAGGAAGACAATGATATATGTATTATTTATTGTTTTAGGTCCTGTTGCTTTCATTCTATCATTCTGGTTTGTCTCTTAAGTTTCAAGACAATCATTGTTTAGACTTTTGCAGTAGCTGGTTGATGAGTATCTAATGTTTTATTTTTCATTCTTCAGTTACGCATGGGTGATACAGGATTTCCTTGGTGTGGCATTTTGTATCAATATTTTACGAATTATCCAGATGCCTAATCTCAAGGTACAGAGTAGCAACATTTTTTTCTTTAATGAAAAAAGAACCCCCAAAAAACAAAATCGTTGATGTCCAAAATGTCAGATAGAACATATTCATGTTATAAAATTAATCATATTACCTGGTATGTCCCAAGAACCCAATTCATTTACATTTAAATAATGTCCTACAAAATAATTTGGATACAGTTGCTGTACTGAAGAACTAATTCATATACACTTAATGTCCCAAAATCTATTTCATATACAGATAATTTCTAACAGAACTAATTTCTATACTGTTAATGTCTTTAACAGTAGATGTTGACATAGTTGATGTCCAAGATAGCTGGTTTGTTAAACACTACTTCTAAAACAAAGACATCTTTGTCTGAGCCTTTCTAGTATTTCTCTGTGATGATTTACTTGAATTGTGTTATTGACAGATCTGTGGCGCCCTCCTGCTGGCTTTGTTTGTGTATGATATATTCTTTGTCTTCGTCACACCACTAATCACTTCGGTAAGTTTTCCATCTCAGGTTTAAATTTGTGCTGTATTTTTTATTTTTCCATGGATGATGTTCCACCATGATTTTCTCTTTGTATAACTAGATATATCATTGTGCTTCATTTCACACATACTAAACTTCTGCAGTGCTTTAGAAGAAGATTTTTCACAAAATTATATGAACCATGTAATCAGTGTAATAACACCCTAAGCAGATTTTTGTAATGACACACATAAGACATGACCTAGCAGAACTGTGATTAGGTGAATGGTGCCTTGGTTTCCTTTAACTATGTAGTTTTGTGATGTCACCAGTGAAAGCAAAAAAAAACAAAGCACTTGTGTCCGTCTCATCAAATAGTGTTATCTTACATTTACTACCATTTTATTAGTGATTAATTTATTCAATTTTACCTCATCAGATGAAAAATTCTTATTTCCATGGAAATTCCTGTACATTCCATCTATTGACCGTGTATCTTAGATGACATAACTGAATTGATGGTCTAATTTTCAGTCTGGGAAAAGTATCATGGTGGATGTAGCAACTGGTGGCTCCAGTACAACAGGAGAACAGGTAGGTTGTGTACAGTTGTAAGAGGAGGTTAAGGGGTTATGTTACCTTAGTGTTGTAGTACAACAGGGAACAGGTAGGTTGTATACAGTTGTAAGGGGAGGTAAAGGGGATATGTTACCTTAGTGTTGTAGTACAACAGAGAACAGGTAGGTTGTATACAGTTGTAAGGGGAGGTTAAGGGGGTATGTTACCTTAGTGTTGTAGTACAACAGGAGAGCAGGTAGGTTGTATACAATTGTAAGGGGAGGTTAAGGGGGTATGTTACCTTAGTGTTGTAGTACAACAGAGAACAGGTAGGTTGTATACAGTTGTAAGGGGAGGTTAAGGGGGTATGTTACCTAAGTGTTGTAGTACAACAGAGAACAGGTAGGTTGTATACAGTTGTAAGGGGAGGTTAAGGGGGTATGTTACCTTAGTGTTGTAGTACAACAGAGAACAGGTAGGTTGTATACAGTTGTAAGGGGAGGTTAAGGGGGTATGTTACCTTAGTGTCATAGTACAACAGAGAACAGGTAGGTTGTATACAGTTGTAAGGGGAGGTTAAGGGGGTATGTTACCTTAGTGTTGTAGTACAACAGGAGAGCAGGTAGGTTGTATACAGTTGTAAGGGGAGGTTAAGGGGGTATGTTACCTTAGTGTTGTAGTACAACAGGAGAACAGGTAGGTTGGAATACAGTTGCAAGGGGAGGTTAAGGGGGTATGTTACCTTAGTGTTGTAGTACAACAGGAGAACAGGTAGGTTGTATACAATTGTAAGGGGAGGTTAAGGGGGTATGTTACCTTAGTGTCATAGTACAACAGAGAACAGGTAGGTTGTATACAGTTGTAAGGGGAGGTTAAGGGGGTATGTTACCTTAGTGTTGTAGTACAACAGGAGAGCAGGTAGGTTGTATACAGTTGTAAGGGGAGGTTAAGGGGGTATGTTACCTTAGTGTTGTAGTACAACAGGAATTATAGAATCAGATAGTGTATTATAGATATCAGTGTATTGTCATTATAGATGTCAGTGTATTATAAATGTCAGTGTATTATAGATATCAGTTCAGTGTATTATAGATATCAGTGTATTATAGATATCAGTGTATTATAGATATCAGTGTATTATAGATATCAGTGTATTATAGATGTCAGTGTATTATAGATATCAGTGTATTATAGATGTCAGTGTATTATAGATATCAGTGTATTATAGATGTCAGTGTATTATAGTATTATAGATATCAGTGTATTATAGATGTCAGTGTATTATAGATGTCAGTGTATTATAGATATCAGTGTATTATAGATGTCAGTGTATTATAGATATCAGTTCAGTGTATTATAGATATCAGTGTATTATAGATCTCAGTGTAGTATAGATGTCAGTGTATTATAGATGTCAGTGTATTATAGATATCAGTGTATTATAGATGTCAGTGTATTATAGATGTCAGTGTATTATAGATACCAGTGTATTATAGATGTCAGTGTATTATAGATGTCAGTGTATTATAGATATCAGTGTATTATAGATGTCAGTGTATTATAGATGTCAGTGTATTATAGATATCAGTGTATTATAGACACCAGTGTATTATAGATGTCAGTTTTATAGATATCAGTGTATTATAGATATCAGTTCAGTGTATTATAGATATCAGTGTATTATAGATGTCGGTGTATTATAGATATCAGTGTATTATAGATGTCAGTGTATTATAGATATCAGTGTATTATAGATATCAGTGTATTATAGATATCAGTGTATTATAGATATCAGTGTATTATAGATATCAGTGTATTATAGATATCAGTGTATTATAGATGTCAGTGTATTATAGATGTCAGTGTATTATAGATATCAGTGTATTATAGATATCAGTTCAGTGTATTATAGATTATCAGTGTATTATAGATGTCAGTGTCAGTGTATTATAGATATCAGTGTATTATAGATATCAGTGTATTATAGATATCAGTGTATTATAGATGTCAGTGTATTATAGATGTCAGTGTAGTGTATTATAGATATCAGTGTATTATAGATATCAGTGTATTATAGATATCAGTGTATTATAGATATCAGTGTATTATAGATATCAGTGTATTATAGATATGTAGATGTCTTATAGATATCAGTGTATTATAGATGTCAGTGTATTATAGATATCAGTGTATTATAGATGTTAGTGTATTATAGATATCAGTGTATTATAGATGTCAGTGTAGTATAGATGTCAGTGTATCATAGATGTCAGTGTAGTATAGATATCAGTGTATTATAGATGTCGGTGTATTATAGATGTCGGTGTATTATAGATATCAGTGTATTATAGATGTCGGTGTATTATAGATATCAGTGTATTATAGATGTCAGTGTATTATAAATGTCAGTGTATTATAGATGTCAGTGTATTATAGATATCAGTGTATTATAGATGTCAGTGTATTATAGATGTCAGTGTATTATAGATGTCGGTGTATTATAGATGTCGGTGTATTATAGATGTCAGTGTATTATAGATATCAGTGTATTATAGATATCAGTGTATCATAGATATCAGTGTATCATAGATATCAGTGTATTATAGATATCAGTGTATTATAGATATCAGTGTATTATAGATGTCGGTGTATTATAGATATCAGTGTATTATAGATGTCGGTGTATTATAGATATCAGTGTATTATAGATGTCAGTGTATTATAGATATCAGTTCAGTGTATTATAGATATCAGTGTATTATAGATATATAGATATCAGTGTATTATAGATTATAGATCAGTGTATTATAGATAGTCAGTGTATTATAGATATCAGTGTATTATAGATGTCAGTGTATTATAGATATCAGTGTATTATAGATGTCAGTGTATTATAGATATCAGTGTATTATAGATGTCAGTGTATTATAGATATCAGTGTATTATAGATATCAGTGTATTATAGATGTCAGTGTATTATAGATATCAGTGTATTATAGATGTCAGTGTATTATAGATATCAGTGTATTATAGATATCAGTGTATTATAGATGTCAGTCAGTGTATTATAGATAGATATCAGTGTATTATAGATATCAGTGTATTATAGATATCAGTGTATATTATAGATTATAGATCAGTGTATTATATAGATATCAGTGTATTATAGATGTCGGTGTATTATAGATGTCGGTGTATTATAGATATCAGTGTATTATAGATATCAGTGTATTATAGATGTCGGTGTATTATAGATATCAGTGTATTATAGATGTCGGTGTATTATAGATGTCAGTGTATTATAGATATCAGTGTATTATAGATGTTAGTGTATTATTGATATCAGTGTATTATAGATATCAGTGTATTATAGATGTCAGTGTATCATAGATATCAGTGTATTATAGATGTTAGTGTATTATAGATATCAGTGTATTATAGATGTCAGTGTATTATAGATATCAGTGTATTATAGATATCAGTATTGTATTATAGATATCAGTGTATTTATAGATATCAGTGTATTATAGATGATCAGTGTATTATAGATATCAGTGTATTATAGATATCAGTGTATTATAGATATCAGTGTATTATAGATATCAGTGTATTATAGATATCAGTGTATTATAGATATCAGTGTATTATAAATGTCAGTGTATTATAGACACCAGTGTATTATAGATATCAGTGTATTATAGATGTCAGTGTATGTCAGTGTATTATAGATGTATCAGTGTATTATAGATATCAGTGTATTATAGATGTCGGTGTATTATAGATATCAGTGTATTATAGATGTCAGTGTATTATAGATGTCAGTGTATTATAGATGTCAGTGTATTATAGATGTCAGTGTATTATAGATATCAGTGTATTATAGATATCAGTGTATTATAGATATCAGTGTATTATAGATATCAGTTCAGTGTATTATAGATGTCAGTGTATTATAGATATCAGTGTATTATAGATATCAGTTCAGTGTATTATAGATGTCGGTGTATTATAGATGTCAGTGTATTATAGATATCAGTGTATTATAGATGTCAGTGTATTATAGATGTCAGTGTATTATAGATATCAGTGTATTATAGATAGTATATAGATATCAGTGTATTATAGTCAGTTATATAGTATTATATAGATGTCAGATATAGATATCAGTGTATTATAGATATCAGTGTATTATAGATATCAGTGTATTATAGATATCAGTGTATTATAGATATCAGTGTATTATAGATATCAGTGTATTATAGATATCAGTGTATTATAGATATCAGTTTTATAGATATCAGTGTATTATAGATATCAGTGTATTATAGATATCAGTGTATTATAGATATCAGTGTATTATAGATGTCAGTGTAGTATAGATGTCAGTGTAGTATAGATGTCAGTGTATTATAGATATCAGTGTATTATAGATATCAGTGTATTATAGATGTCAGTGTATTATAGATGTCAGTGTATTATAGATATCAGTGTATTATAGATATCAGTGTATTATAGATATCAGTGTATTATAGATGTCAGTGTATTATAGATGTCAGTGTATTATAGATATCAGTGTATTATAGATATCAGTGTATTATAGATATCAGTGTATTATAGATATCAGTGTATTATAGATGTCAGTGTATTATAGATATCAGTGTATTGTATCAGTGTATTATAGAGTCAGTGTATTATAGATGTCAGTCATGTGTATTATAGTCATGTCAGTGTGTGTATTATAGATGTCAGTGTATTATAGATATATGTGTTGATTAATGTTGTATTATAGCGTTTTTATGATAGTGTATATAGATATCAGTATTTGAAAAAAAAATTGGTATGTTAAAGGGGAGCAAAACCACTGTGTGAAGGGTTTGTTTTTGGGTGGGTGGGGGTGTAAGGATTGATATCCAGAGGATATGCGGTATCATATGCTTGTGTTAAGTAATATTTGGTGGGTGGGTGGGGGTGTAAGGATTGATATCCAGAGGATATGCGGTATCATATGCTTGTGTTAAGTAATATTTGGTGGGTGTGTGGAATCAGGGGTGTAAGGAATGATATCCAGAGGATATGCGGTATCATATGCTTGTGTTAAGTAATATTTGGTGGGTGTGTGGGGTCAGGGGTGTAAGGAATGATATCCAGAGGATATGCGGTATCATATGCTTGTGTTAAGTAATATTTGGTGGGTGTGTGGGATCAGGGGTGTAAGGAATGATATCCAGAGGATATGCGGTATCATATGCTTGTGTTAAGTAATATTTGGTGGGTGGGTGGGGGTGTAAGGATTGATATCCAGAGGATATGCGGTGTCATATGCTTGTGTTAAGTAATATTTGGTGGGTGGGTGGGGGTGTAAGGATTGATATCCAGAGGATATGCGGTGTCATATGCTTGTGTTAAGTAATATATGGTGGTTGTGTGGGATCAGGGGTGTAAGGAATGATATCCAGAGGATATGCGGTATCATATGCTTGTGTTAAGTAATATTTGGTGGGTGGGTGGGGTGTAAGGATTGATATCCAGAGGATATGCGGTATCATATGCTTGTGTTATGTAATATTTGGTGGGTGGGTGGGGTGTAAGGATTGATATCCAGAGGATATGCGGTATCATATGCTTGTGTTAAGTAATATTTGGTGGGTGTGTGGGGTGTAAGGATTGATATCCAGAGGATATGCGGTATCATATGCTTGTGTTAAGTAATATTTGGTGGGTGTGTGGGGTCAGGGGTGTAAGGATTGATATCCAGAGGATATGCGGTATCATATGCTTGTGTTAAGTAATATTTGGTGGGTGGGTGGGGGTGTAAGGATTGATATCCAGAGGATATGCGGTATCATATGCTTGTGTTAAGTAATATTTGGTGGGTGGGTGGGTGGGTGGGGGTGTAAGGATTGATATCCAGAGGATATGCGGTATCATATGCTTGTGTTAAGTAATATTTGGTGGGTGGGTGGGGGTGTAAGGATTGATATCCAGAGGATATGCGGTGTCATATGCTTGTGTTAAGTAATATTTGGTGGGTGGGTGGATGGGGTGTAAGGATTGATATCCAGAGGATATGCGGTATCATATGCTTGTGTTAAGTAATATTTGGTGGGTGGATGGGGTCAGGGGTGTAAGGAATGATATCCAAAGGATATGCGGTGTCATATGCTTGTGTTAAGTAATATTTGGTGGGTGGGTGGGTGGGGTGTAAGGATTGATATCCAGAGGATATGCGGTATCATATGCTTGTGTTAAGTAATATTTGGTGGGTGTGTGGGATCAGGGGTGTAAGGAATGATATCCAGAGGATATGCGGTATCATATGCTTGTGTCTAGTAATATTATTGTAATGCTGTAAATCAATACTTTTCTCATTGAGCTCAAATTTTGTGGTTTTTCAAAAAAAATTTAACATTTTTCATTGGCACTTTTGTAAATATAACTTGCTAATAAAATCCATTTGTACCAGATTCCATGTCAACTTCGATCTTCTACATATTTTGTTCTGATATTAATTTGTGGATATGAAAAATAATGATTCTACAATGACACAGAATGGTAATATATCAACAAGTGTACAACATACTGTGAACAGCAGGTGTACTATACAACAGTAACCTATTAGGTCTGTTTACCAGTTGGAACAAATGAAGACTATAGGTGAGAGTTGTAAATACTGTTACACATCACCTTCATGATGACATGATTTATGAAGAACTGACAGCTGGTAACCTACAATATATATATAAGATGATAATATATTTCAGTGTTAGGGTTACCATGGTAACTAGATAACCATCAACACAGATGTATATTATTAATGTATTTACCGACTGTATAATGTCTCTGGTTGGAAATGATCATTGGTATGATACATTACCAGTAACTGTATTGATTTGTTTCTAGGTCTCCTGATAGGTTTTAATCATGGAATAGATCTGAAAGTTCAAAGTAGAAAAGTCTACTTTACTGCATCTGTGATAGGTAAGTTGAATTATTCACTCAGTTGTTTACATGTTAAGTAAGGTAATACCATGGCATTACAGGCCCATTGATCCTCTTGTTTAAACCATGGCATTACAATCCTATTGTTTCAAAGTGGGTGTAATGAAATAGGTTGATAGCTATTGCTGTAATCTCATTCGTCTTGTTGTAAAACATAAATAAAACCATCACCTCAATACAAGTATAACACCAGGTTTACGTGCGCAATTTTACGAAATGTTAGATTATTAGTCATCATTTATGTTATATATATCATGCAGCTTGTATCTTTGTTTTACTAGGTCAAAGGCCAGATAGAAATTTTTCTGTATTTTCGGTTATTTGATAATAATTTTTTTATGATAAGGTGATGTTGAACTTTGTTGTGACAGGGTATGGTGTGGGGCTGTTGTTCACATTTGCAGCTTTATACTTTATGGAGACTGGCCAACCAGCACTCCTGTACCTTGTGCCTTGTACACTTGTAACAACAATGGTGATTGGTTGTTGTCGGGGAGAATTCAAACTCTTGTGGAACGGTGATAAAAAGGTGAGAACTTCAACCTCTGATACTACAAGCTATGAATTCTATACAAATACATATTATAAAAACTGATACATGAGGCAGGGAATTCTCATGAAATTTCTGATTCTTGTATGTCTCTTTCATGCCATTGGTCACTTTTACTATTAAAATTATGTCATAGAAAATTTACTATTACTTGTACTAGTTAATGTCAGGCTGGTACAGACATTTTATACAAATTTAAACAAGTTAATGTCAGGCTAGTAGACATTTTATACAAATTTAAACTAGTTAATGTCATTCTGGTACAGACATTTTATACAAATTTAAACTAGTTAATGTCAGTCTGGTACAGACATTTTATACAAATTTAAACTAGTTAATGTCAGGCTGGTACAGACATTTTATACAAATTTAAACTAGTTAATGTCAGTCTGGTACAGACATTTTATACAAATTTAAACTAGTTAATGTCAGGCTGGTACAGACATTTTATACAAATTTAAACTAGTTAATGTCAGGCTGGTACAGACATTTTATACAAATTTAAACTAGTTAATGTCAGGCTGGTACAGACATTTTATACAAATTTAAACTAGTTAATGTCAGTCTGGTACAGACATTTTATACAAATTTAAACTAGTTAATGTCAGTCTGGTACAGACATTTTATACAAATTTAAACTAGTTAATGTCAGTCTGGTACTGACATTTTATACAAATTTAAACTAGTTAATGTCATTCTGGTACAGACATTTTATACAAATTTAAACTAGTTAATGTCAGGCTAGTAGACATTTTATACAAATTTAAACTAGTTAATGTCAGTCTGGTACAGACATTTTATACAAATTTAAACTAGTTAATGTCAGGCTGGTACAGACATTTTATACAAATAGTCTGGCACACAAAACAGGTTAGACATACCCAACAATATATATTATTGTACAGCTAACCCAGAATGACACACAACATACATTATTTTACAAGCATGTTAGACTTACTCAACAAACAATTCTTAACAGCTTGGTTTGGTGAACCCTTAAACACACATACATTATTGTACAACAGAGTTAGCTTAACAAACCACACATCATTAAACAGAGAGTTTAACCTAACACAACAAACACAGGATATTAAAAAGAAGGTTTAACCTAACACAACAAACACAGGATATTAAACAGAGGGTTTAACCTAACACAAACACAGGATATTAAACAGAGGGTTTAACCTAACACAACAAACACAGGATATTAAACAGAAGGTTTAACCAAACACAAACAACACAGGATAAAAACAGAGGGTGTAATCTAAAACAACAACACACAGGATATTAAACAGAGGGTTTAACCTAACACAACAAACACAGGATATTAAACAGAAGGTTTAACCTAACACAACAAACACAGGATATTAAACAGAAGGTTTAACCTAACACAACAAACACAGGATATTAAACAGAGGGTTTAACCTAACACAACAAACACAGGATATTAAACAGAGGGTTTAACCTAACACAACAAACACAGGATATTAAACAGAGGGTTTAACCTAACACAACAAACACAGGATATTAAACAGAGGGTTTAACCTAACACAACAACACACAGGATATTAAACAGAGGGTTTAACCTAACACAACAAACACAGGATATTAAACAGAGGGTTTAACCTAAAATAACAACACACAGGATATTAAACAGAGGGTTTAACCTAACACAACAAACACAGGATATTAAACAGAGGGTTTAACCTAACACAACAAACACAGGATATTAAACAGAAGGTTTAACCTAACACAACAAACACAGGATATTAAACAGAGGGTTTAACCTAACACAACACACACAGGATATTAAACAGAGGGTTTAACCTAACACAAAAACACAGGATATTAAACAGAGGGTTTAACCTAAAACAACAACACACAGGATATTAAACAGAGGGTTTAACCTAACACAACAAACACAGGATATTAGATGGGGTTTAACCTAAACCAACAACACACATGCTATTAAGCAGAGGGTTTAACCTAACAAAGCTAACATAGGTTATTTAACAGAGTGTGTAACCTTACACAACAAACACATGTTATTGTACAGCTGGGTTTACCATACACATATTCTGCTGTGTATTTCTCTAGTCAGTGATTTTCTAATGGAATGTGAGATCTTTTCTTAATTCAGTGCCCAAAAAAGGATGACGATCTGCGGGATGAAACTACTGATAGGGTGATTCCTCCCACTGAACCTCAATCTGCCAATGTTGATGCTGACAGTGTCAGAATCAGTATCTCCAGTTCATCCAGTACAGATGAACTGCTGCGATGACTAGGGTGGTCCCAGCAGAGGGAGAGATCTGCTGTGAGAAGACAAGGAGAGGCCCCAATATCTGGGGTTGGAAGAAGATCTACAAGTATGGAGACTTGGGCACTCCTTGGGGACAAGTACAATGACGAAATATTAGATGTATGATGTGTGTTATGAGATCAATCTGTGATTGTTCAATGTTCAAACATGGTCAGAATTATACACTGTTCCAGCAACATATCTACTTCACACTGAACTCCCAAAGAAATGACATTTCTTATTACCTGTAAGTAATTTTATGAGTGAACCCATAAACATATAGATAGATGTTTTACTGGAATAGCACTAAACAAAACCTGGAGTCCTGGGGGGATAGATGGAGTCCTTGGGGATAGACGTTTAACTGGAATAGCCCTAAACAAAACCTGTAGTCCTGGGGTGGGATAGATGTTTTACTGGAATAGCCCTAAACAAAACCTGGAGTCCTGGGGGTGAAATAGATGTTTTACTCGAATAGCCCTAAACAAAACCTGGAGTCCTGGGGTGAGATAGATGTTTTACTGGAATAGCCCTAAACAAAACCTGGAGTCCTGGGGGGATAGATGTTTTACTGGAATAGCCCTAAACAAAACCTGGAGTCCTGGGGTGGGATAGATGTTTTACTGGAATAGCCCTAAACAAAACCTGGAGTCCTGGGGTGAGGTAGATGTTTTACTGGAATAGCCCTTAACAAAACCTGGAGTCCTGGGGGATAGATGTTTTACTGGAATAGCCCTAAACAAAACCTGGAGTCTTGGGGGATAGATGTTTTACTGGAATAGCCCTAAACAAAACGTGTAGTCCTGGGGGATAGATGTTTTACTGGAATAGCCCTAAACAAAACGTGTAGTCCTGGGGTTGGGGTGTTTTACCTAAATAGCCATTATGTGGATTATATCAAAGTCTGCATCTGAGAAACAAGAGATAATTGGTTTTGATCTTGATTGTGTTTTACCTAGTACATGCAACATTTTGTTATACTATCAAGTTTGTCATATGGAAATATAAAATATGATTAGATTATTGTAAGTAATTGGGTTGTTGAAAGCAAAGCACAGGTTATTCACTTTGAAGATTGACAGAGAATAACACTTTTGTATGAAACGTTCAAAATAGAACAGACAATAATGTTGATGAGTGTAAAGAGCTGTGTAAGTAACTTCTGTGGAGGAAACTCACTTGTCTACATTTGATTGTACATTCCTTGTGGTGACACTCAAAATGAAGATGAGATCTCTTTGCTTGCTCTATCACCTTGTTTACAGCTCTAAGATAAAAGATGTTTGGTGATGCTACACACCTGTAGCCCACTCTTCTGTATTATAGCTGGAATAATGCAAGTGTATGGCAATCAAGCACTTTAACAATAAACCGGGAAATTAGAGCATTATTATAATTGAAATTTGCCTGTCAACTCTTACCAAGAAATTATGGATGAAAACTTAAGAACTAACATGAGGAAAAGAAGAAGATCTAAACATGTAAATTGTCTATTTTTAGCCTACCATCATCAGATGGTGAGCTATTCAAATCGCTCTGCCTTCGTGGTCTGTGCGTCTGTATAGTTATTGTTGTCATTATTTCTTGAAAAATACTGGATGGATCTTTCTCAAATTGCGTATGTAGGTTCCCCTTGGTCCCTAGTTGTGCCAGTTGTATTTTTGGACTGATCAAATAAACCTGTCGGCCATCTTGGATTTTTATTCTTTTAAAGAAGTTTGTTATCAGTTTTTTTATAGAAGTACTTGGTGGATCTTTCTTAAATTTCATAGATAGGTTTCCCTTGGTCCCGTCCCTAGTTGTGCCTGGTTGAGTTTGGGACTGATCTGAAAATAATTTCCACATAGGAATGTTCAAATGTCTGATCATTAAGAGTAAAAACAGAGAAGAGAAAAGAAGGGAAAAAATCCAACTTTCAAAGAGCAAATAAAGATCAAACAATGGTGGGTGCCAAGATCCCTCTGGGAACTCTTGTATCTGTGATAAAGGGAGTAAAAGGGAAAGAGTTTTGCAAAATGATTATGTCTGTATATATCTTACTCGAATCTGTGATCTAAAAAACCTTTTTGAGGCAACTAAATTGTGAGTTGAAATAATGTAATAAATTCTCAAAATCTACTGTGTTTGATAAACTATTTTAATTTTATGCGTCTTTTCTATTTTAGGGGAGGCATATAGTCATAGCTTGTCTGTTTCATCATGTCCTATTCCAAATCCGTTTCATATCTAGAAAAACACTGGAAAGATTTTGCCTATATTGATTTCCAAATAAGATCTACTCCTGGTCATTTATCTTTAGCGGCCGCGTGTCACTTACTGAACAATTCGTGACTCTACATTTTCTATTCTGTATTCATTTCAACAGATGTTTGGTTTTCTATGAGATTTGCTATGACTAGGAAAGGATGTAAATACTGTGATGTATTGCACAAACATTTGAAAAGATAGGTCATCATTCAATACCTTGCCTTATGCTTTTTTACTCATATAAAGTCACTGTAACAGGTTGACAATTCTAAATTGTGTGTTCTCTGCTGGCCCTGATTTACTGGTACAGTCAGTATATCCTAAGTATAATGACCAGCAGGTTGTTTCTGGAAAAATAACGATCAAAGTAAGACTTACACATTAAAGTGAAAATTTCACAAAAAATCCATCACAGACTCTTTCTGTTAATTAGTTGGTGTTAGATGAATATGTTACATCGGTATTTTGTGAATATTCTTTTTGAAAACCAATTTTCAGTTAGAATTGACACTATAGCCTTTGAATACAGTAAGTTGGGCATCTTATTAGTTTGTACAATAACACAGCCTGATAGCTGTACTTGGAGCATGAATTGTCAAAACAGAAAACACCATACACTCATATGTCAGAGTTGAGAGCGATAGTTTTCTTATGATTTATATTTCAATGCATTTTTGTTTTGGTGTTTACTGTTAATTGGAAGTTATTGGGATACAAATCTTCATTTTACAGGGAAATAATTATATGGGTGTATGGTAGACATCATTATTACTATTGATTCTTGAACAATTTAATAAAAAACAGTTTTCACACAAATGTGTGTTAAAAAAGTCACATGATCACAGAATCATATATGCTTTTTCAATTTCATATGAAACTTTGAAGATTTTTTCCCATTTTATCAATCTTGGATGAAATTGAAACTCATAGATGTACCTGTATTTCTACTTTTCTATACAGTACTGTGTGGATGTCTCCTGTTGCAGTATCACACTAGTATCATATTTATTTAATTATGTTGTCATGCTTGTATTTTTGTGTAAAATCTGATTAATGTATATTTTATATGTTGTGTCCTGTTAATTCAGCGCTTGGATTCAATAAACTTGGGTCAGAGAAATCTGTATCATGTACCAATAACACCCAGTATATCAGATCTAAAGGTTCTCCGGAAAACCGAAATCCTATAAGACCTGTATTGTTCATCCGTTTTAATTTGTTCATAATTACTTTATCCAAACAGAAGGAATTTGAAACCTTACCACCCTTTACCCTATTGGAGCCAGATTTCTCATATTGAGGCCAGCCCAAAGGGTTAGAAATATACAGTTTTACTCTTCGTTCAAACTTTGCTCATTTAAAAAGCTATCTTGATCAATTGCAGGATTGTTAGGTGTAGGTCACCATTGCTCTTTTGAGAAAAAATCTGTCCGTCGTCGTTCATCGAGGGATTCTCATAAACTTTATCACCATCAGGAAGCATCAGCAATAGTAGTGTTCATCTGTTAAATCAATTTCATCAATGAATTCTCGCCAAATCAATTAAGAATTCCAGTGATTGATGATGATAGTATTTATAATGTTACAATTAGTCAGATAGTAATTTCCTGTGACTCACTAGCTCCTAGTCATCACCAAATTATTAAACATCTATAAAGTAGTACTAAAGTCAAATGATGCAAGGACAACCATGTCCCATCATGTCCGACTTCATGGACAGTTTGTTGTCCTGTATGATATCAAAATGTATACCTCAAAAGTAATCCTAAAAGTGTTTCCTTGCCAGGAATTCAAAGATAAGGTCCAAAAATTCCTGGTCGCTACATCTTGTTTCCTGGGGAGGCAACATTGCACATCAGTCTTTGGTTTAGTTTCATTTCCTTGTAATGTTCTTGGGTGAGTCTGTTGTTTTTCTACACCAATACTTGGAGACAGCATAAGGATATGAGCAAGGAACTGATATCATATGAACCTTCAGCCATCAGAGTGACAGCATACAACAATGTACAGTTTTACTGTATGTTTGCATTGTTCAATGACTTATCAACAGCTATCGTCATTTAAGGACAGCCTCTTTTTTTTCAATACTAGTGCATGTGTTTTCTGGAGTTTGCAACATGTTCAGGAAAACCTTGTGATAGTATGAACTGCAGTTGACTTTGAACAGCACTCCAACGCAGAGTTTTGATTGACATTGATTGCCGTCCTATCATAAACTTAAATATTCATGAACTGATAACCATTGTATTGGTTTATATATTTATATATATATATATTGTGTATGGCTTCACGGGTGAGTGGACTTGTTGGAATGCGGCTGGTATTAAGGCCGGATACGCCATCATTTTACGAAAATGTAGAAATGGATGTATTTTAGGAAATTTGATAGTAAGTCTAACGTACTTATATTTCAGCTCGAAACCCAGTTATTAAGAGATTGCCCATATTTACTTATGACAAGGTTCGGTTCGGTGTAATCCATGTATGAGGCAGTGAGGCTGTCATTGATGGTCCTGTAGGTTTGAGGAGAATGACTTTATACTCCATGGAAATCAAGTGCAATGAACAGTATTGTTCCAGTATGTACCCATCTTTAGGTACATACATGTATGGACATGCTACTGAAATACTGTTTGATCCTGACTGTGTTCTGTGTGACCACTGTATGGACATGCACCCGAAATACTGTTTGATCCTGACTGTGTCCTGTGTGACCACTGTATCTACATGTACCCGAAATACCGTATGATCCCGACTGTGTCCTGTGTGACCACTATATCTACATGTACCCGAAATACTGTATGATCCCGACTGTGTCCTGTGTGACCACTGTATGGACATGTACTCGACATGCTGTATGATCCTGTGTTCTGTGTGACCACTGTATGGACATGTACCCAATATGCTGTATGATCCTGACTGTGTTCTGTGTGACCACTGTACAGACATGTACCCGACATGCTGTATGATCCTGTGTTCTGTGTGACCACTGTATCTACATGTACCCAAAATACTGTATAATCCTGACTGTGTCCTGTGTGACCACTGTATGGACATGTACTCGACATGCTGTATGATCCTGTGTCCTGTGTGACCACTGTACAGACATGTACTCGACATGCTGTATGATCCTGTGTCCTGTGTGACCACTGTACAGACATGTACTCGACATGCTGTATGATCCTGACTGTGTTCTGTGTGACCACTGTACAGACATGTACTCGACATGCTGTATGATCCTGTGTTCTGTGTGACCACTGTACAGACATATACTCGACATGCTGTATGATCCTGACCGTGTCCTGTGTGACCACTGTATTGACATGTACCCAACATTCTGTATGATCCTGTGTTCTGTGTGACCACTGTACAGACATGTACTCGACATGCTGTATGATCCTGTGTTCTGTGTGACCACTGTATGGACATGCTGTACCACTGTAATGTACTGTATGATCCTGTGTTCTGTGTGACCACTGCTGTATGATCCTGTGTTGATCTGTGTGTGTGACCACTGTACAGACATGTACCCGACATGCTGTATGATACTGTGTTCTGTGTGACCACTGTACAGACATGTACTCGACATGCTGTATGATCCTGTGTTCTGTGTGACCACTGTACAGACATGTACTCGACATGCTGTATGATCCTGTGTTCTGTGTGACCACTGTATGGACATGTACCCGACATGCTGTATGATCCTGTGTTCTGTGTGACCACTGTATGGACATGTACTCGACATGCTGTATGATCCTGTGTTCTGTGTGACCACTGTACAGACATGTACCCGACATGCTGTATGATCCTGTGTCCTGTGTGTGACCACTGTATGGACATGTACTCGACATGCTGTATGATCCTGTGTTCTGTGTGACCACTGTACAGACATGTACCCGACATGCTGTATGATCCTGTGTTCTGTGTGACCACTGTACAGACATGTACTCGACATGCTGTATGATCCTGTGTTCTGTGTGACCACTGTTGTACTGTGTGTATGATCCTGTGTTCTGTGTGACCACTGTATGACATGACATGTACCTGTGTTCTGTGTGACCATGCTGTATGATGCTGTATGATCCTGTGTTCTGTGTGACCACTGTACAGACATGTACCCGACATGCTGTATGATCCTGTGTTCTGTGTGACCACTGTACAGACATGTACTCCACATGCTGTATGATCCTGTGTTCTGTGTGACCACTGTACAGACATGTACCCGACATGCTGTATGATCCTGTGTTCTGTGTGACCACTGTACAGACATGCTGTATGATCCTGTGTTCTGTGTGACCACTGTACAGACATGTACCCATGCTGTACATGCTGTATGATCCTGTGTTCTGTGTGTGTGACCACTGTACAGACATGTACCATGTACCCGAGCTGTATGATCCTGTGTTCTGTGTGACCACTGTATGTACCTGCTGTATGATCCTGTGTTCTGTGTGACCACTGTACAGACATGTACCCGACATGCTGTATGATCCTGTGTTCTGTGTGACCACTGTACAGTGTACTCTGCTGTATGATCCTGTGTTCTGTGTGACCACTGTATGGACATGTACCCGACATGCTGTATGATCCTGTGTTCTGTGTGACCACTGTACAGACATGTACTCGACATGCTGTATGATCCTGTGTTCTGTGTGACCACTGTATCCTGTGTTCTGTGTGACCACTGTACAGACATGTACCCGACATGCTGTATGATCCTGTGTTCTGTGTGACGACTGTACAGACATGTACCCGACATGCTGTATGATCCTGTGTTCTGTGTGACCACTGTACAGACATGTACCCGACATGCTGTGTATGATCCTGTGTTCTGTGTGACCACTGTACAGACATGTACTCGACATGCTGTATGATCCTGTGTTCTGTGTGACCACTGTATGGACATGTACTCGACATGCTGTATGATCCTGTGTTCTGTGTGACCACTGTACAGACATGTACCCGACATGCTGTATGATCCTGTGTTCTGTGTGACCACTGTACAGACATGTACCCGACATGCTGTATGATCCTGTGTCCTGTGTGACCACTGTATGGACATGTACCCGACATGCTGTATGATCCTGTGTTCTGTGTGACCACTGTATGGACATGTACCCGACATGCTGTATGATCCTGTGTTCTGTGTGACCACTGTATGGACATGTACCCGACATGCTGTATGATCCTGTGTTCTGTGTGACCACTGTACAGACATGTACCCGACATGCTGTATGATCCTGTGTTCTGTGTGACCACTGTACAGACATGTACCCGACATGCTGTATGATCCTGTGTTCTGTGTGACCACTGTACAGACATGTACCCGACATGCTGTATGATCCTGACCGTGTCCTGTGTGTGACCACTGTACAGACATGTATGCTGTATGATCCTGTGTTCTGTGTGACCATGATCCTGTGTTCTGTGTGACCACTGTGTGTACCACTGTATGATCCTGTGTTCTGTGTGACCACTGTATGGACATGTACCCGACATGCTGTATGATCCTGTGTTCTGTGTGACCACTGTACAGACATGTACCCGACATGCTGTATGATCCTGTGTTCTGTGTGACCACTGTACAGACATGTACCCGACATGTGACCACTGTGTTCTGTGTGACCACTGTACATGTACCCGACATGCTGTATGATCCTGTGTTCTGTGTGACCACTGTATGACATGTACCTGTGTTCTGTGACATGCTGTATGATCCTGTGTTCTGTGTGACCACTGTACAGACATGTACTCGACATGCTGTATGATCCTGTGTTCTGTGTGACCACTGTACAGACATGTACTCGACATGCTGTATGATCCTGTGTTCTGTGTGACCACTGTACAGACATGTACTCGACATGCTGTATGATCCTGTGTTCTGTGTGACCACTGTACAGACATGTACCCGACATGCTGTATGATCCTGACTGTGTCCTGTGTGACCACTGTACAGACATGTACCCGACATGCTGTATGATCCTGTGTTCTGTGTGACCACTGTACAGACATGTACCCGACATGCTGTATGATCCTGTGTTCTGTGTGACCACTGTACAGACATGTACTCGACATGCTGTATGATCCTGTGTTCTGTGTGACCACTGTACAGACATGTACCCGACATGCTGTATGATCCTGTGTTCTGTGTGACCACTGCTGTATGATGTTCTGTGTGACCTGTGTTCTGTGTGACCACTGTACAGACATGTACCCGACATGCTGTATGATCCTGTGTTCTGTGTGACCACTGTACAGACATGTACCCGACATGCTGTATGATCCTGTGTTCTGTGTGACCACTGTACAGACATGTACTCGACATGCTGTATGATCAGACATGTACCCGACATGCTGTATGATCCTGTGTTCTGTGTGACCACTGTACAGACATGTACCCGACATGCTGTATGATCCTGTGTTCTGTGTGACCACTGTATGTACCTGTGTATGATCCTGTGTGTGTGACCACTGTATGGACATGTACACATGCTGTATGATCCTGTGTTCTGTGTGACCACTGTACATGTACCCGACATGCTGTATGATCCTGTGTTCTGTGTGTGACCACTGCTGTATGATCCTGTGTCCTGTGTGACCACTGTATGGACATGTACCCAATATGCTGTATGATCCTGTGTTCTGTGTGACCACTGTACAGACATGTACCCGACATGCTGTATGATCCTGTGTTCTGTGTGACCACTGTATGGACATGTACCCGACATGCTGTATGATCCTGTGTTCTGTGTGACCACTGTACAGACATGTACCCGACATGCTGTATGATCCTGTGTTCTGTGTGACCACTGTATGGACATGTACCCGACATGCTGTATGATCCTGTGTTCTGTGTGACCACTGTACAGACATGTACTGCTGTATGATCCTGTGTTCAGTGTGACCACTGTACAGACAGGTACTTGACATGCTGTATGATCCTGTGTTCTGTGTGACCTCTGTATGGACATGTACCCGACATGCTGTATGATCCTGTGTTCTGTGTGACCACTGTACAGACATGTACCCGACATGCTGTATGATCCTGTGTTCTGTGTGACCACTGTACAGACATGTACTCGACATGCTGTATGATCCTGTGTTGTGTGTGTCCACTGTATGGACATGTACCCGACATGCTGTATGATCCTGTGTTCTGTGTGACCACTGTACAGACATGTACCCGACATGCTGTATGATCCTGTGTTCTGTGTGACCACTGTACAGACATGTACCCGACATGCTGTATGATCCTGTGTTCTGTGTGACCACTGTACAGACATGTACTCGACATGCTGTATGATCCTGACTGTGTTCTGTGTGACCACTGTACAGACATGTACTCGACATGCTGTATGATCCTGTGTTCTGTGTGACCACTGTACAGACATGTACCCGACATGCTGTATGATCCTGTGTTCTGTGTGACCACTGTACAGACATGTACCCGACATGCTGTATGATCCTGTGTTCTGTGTGACCACTGTACAGACATGTACTGCTGTATGATCCTGTGTTCTGTGTGACCACTGTACAGACATGTACTCGACATGCTGTATGATCCTGTGTTCTGTGTGACCACTGTACAGACATGTACCCGACATGCTGTATGATCCTGTGTTCTGTGTGACCACTGTACAGACATGTACTTGACATGCTGTATGATCCTGTGTTCTGTGTGACCTCTGTATGGACATGTACTCGACATGCTGTATGATCCTGTGTTCTGTGTGACCTCTGAGCCTCAAAATCCTGTGTTCTGTGTGACCACTGAAAAAACTGTGTTCTGTGTGAAAGATCCAACAACCAAATTATAGATAAACCAAATGCTTAATCAAGAGCTTTAGGACGCAATAGATTAGAAGTTTTTTTCATCACAAGATTGAGAACCACAAAATTGAAAAATAACAGCAGTATAATGGTTACAGATATCTCAACAGACTACACGAACTGTGGAACAGAAGAGACAATATATCACATTTTTGAGTCACCTGCAGAGCTGGCAGACACTTACGGATCACTTTGTCTGTCGTCACACGTTGGCATCAGCGGTGTCCATACAAAAGTTTTCCAGACTTTATTTCGGCCATGCTTTGAGCTATCAAAATTCAATTTTGTATACGAGTTCTTGGTCAAAAGTTACGCACCAAGTTCGCTTCTTGGCAGTCTGTAACCCTTCTTGGCAGTGATATGTCCCTTTGAATATGGACATTTCTCAGGAATATTGCTTTGCACAGTTTTCCCTTTATGCTTTGAGTTATAGAAATGAAATTTGGTATTACAACTTTATGGTTGGACATTGCACATCCAGTTCGGTGACCGTGACACTTTATGCAGGCGACACATACAGTTTCGAGAAACTCTTGTTCTATATCACAATAAATTCGATCATGAAATAAAAGTCCTCATTGCCAGATTTAAAAGAATAAAAATCCATGTGTACTAGTGTTCATTACCTTTTGGTATGTTCTTAAAGGAAAATGAGGTCCTTATAAATGTCTTAAATTATATTGAAGAAAAACTTCTAACCCCGTGGCTTTTTGTTAACCCAATCACATCCAACATTTTATTAGTTTAGTCAATTTTCTTTATAGCAGTATATTTTCCACTCTCAAACTGTTTAGTATTGCCAGTTTTATGATCGCACTGAATGCCACTAGCAAACATGGAGCTAAGTTGATCTTTGATAAAGAAGTTTTACTCTATGTCATCTGATAAAAAATTCTATGCCAAGCTAAATAGTAAAGATTTGGAATCTTGTGTTCATCACAATCACATTTGACACTGTGATAATCATCTAGTATTTAGGAATGATACTCATAATTCATGTCTCCTAAATTATTTTCATGGCAACATAAAAGCAATCAATCAAAATTATATATTTCATTTTCAACAAAATTTCATTGCTCCAAAAATTTTAAATCTGAATTCTTCTCACTTCCTTTAAATCAAAATTTCCAGTTTTAACATGGAGTGTGAGCATGGTAAGAAGAGATATGAAGGATGCTCATTGTGTACTATTTCAGTTCCATGTAAATGTTCATTAACAACAAAATCATTATTTTTACCAAAACATTGGTTTGGATGGAAGAAAAATCAAATACAAGAAATAACGATGGTTAACACAGTTAATCTGATTCTGATTCAGCAGTTTTTAAACCACTCTTTAGATAATCTGACACCTGACTCATCATTTTTTAATCTTTCAATATCAATGTACCACATTTTCAGTTGTTTTCCCACAATTTTACAAATTTGCTAGCAGCTGAGAGAAAAGCAACTCTCGATATAAAGAATATTTCTGAAAGCGCTAGGTAGAATAGGGTTATTTTTCAAACTCTATCAGAAACTGTGCTAGATGATCAGGCTAAGTTTACCCCAAGTTTTGATTACACTACTATGTTTCCAGCCCTTTGCTCTGTTGTAGCAGTTTTTTGTTTTTTTTAGCTAGTATCTTTCTGTTTAGACAGTATCACAAACTCTCAGCAGTAGTTACTGCACAGAGCTCATTACACTCATTCCCTGCCTATATTTCATTATTCCACACCCTCTGTTTCAGCTACAACAAGTGATCCATTTACTTTTCCCATCCAACATATGTGTTCTGAAATCTTTGGCACTTTAGCTGTCACTAGTCTTGTGATCTACCTCATATATAAACATAAGCTTCAATAAATACTTGAGTTATCAAATGAGCAATCCACAGTTCTTATTCCATATGGTCCTAACTCGTTAGTATTTACTTAGAAAAGTCCACTGAAAGATTTTAGAGTTACCTTTTGATTGTGATCATTATTGTACATTGACTGGGCAGGGTTGATGTAACACAGTGGCGTCACAACACATAACTGTTGGTAATAGTCATGTTTATTTAGATGTTAAATAATAGTCATGTACATAGGCAACATCTCATCAACATACACATATATTAACTCCACTTCACATTGTGTCTCATAAAACAGTCTCTGTATCAAAACTGTCCTTGTATAAAAACAGTACTTCTAGGTATATACTAACATAACCACTCCTTATACTATCCATCATGGTATAACCTGTCTGTGAGCTTGTCTGGTGGGCTACCTAGGGCCGATCTATTGGGGTGTCCCAATCCCTTCTCTAAGCCATCTATGACCGTGCAGTCGGTTGTCCAAACCTCTTCTCTAAGGCATCTTTGACCGTGCTGTCGGGTGTCCAAACCCCTTCTCTAAGGCATCTTTGACCGTGCTGTCGGGTGTCCAAACCCCTTCTCTAAGCCATCTATGACCATGCAGTCGGGTGTCCAAACCCCTTCTCCTAGCCATCTATGACCGTGCAGTTGGGTGTCCAAACCCCTTCCCTAAGCCATCTATGACCGTGCAGTTGGGTGTCCAAACCCATTCCCTAAGCCATCTATGACCGTGCAGTTTGGTGTCCAAACCCCTTCTCCTAGCCATCTATGACCGTGCAGTTGGGTGTCCAAACCCCTTCTCCTAGCCATCTATGACTGTGCAGTTGGGTGTCCAAACCCCTTCTGTCCTATCTAGCTTCTATTTATCTCATCTTGACCGATTCTGTCCTGCTATCCCCTTTCATGGACTTCACTTGTTGCAAGCTTATATGACTGTTGAAGTATAGCCATCCACGCTCGAGGTGCGAGGTTGAGATTCCCCCTGCTTAGTTTGTTACTGGAAATAGCCCTTGATAATTACTCTAACACCTAGTGTCCGAAATGGCAATCGCATAAGTTTAATTATCAAGGAAGCTATGCCCGTTCTGTCTGATAGTATAATTTACACCACATGCTCTACAAACCCCGAGTTACTGCACTCCTCGCCTATCACCAGTAATAATTAGCCTATTTAATTGATCTACTACAGAACCATGACTTAGCTACAGGGTCTTACTTCCCAATACCAATCCTACAATAAGGTGGATAACTTAATATATAAATATCAATACCTTATTGTGTAACATTAAATGTAGAAGTAATTGGACAGAGTACAAAGTGGAATTTGCCCAGTGAAATAAGACTAAATGTTCTTCTAACATATAGAAGCCACAGGATCATTTCAACGCTTTTTAATGCATTGTTGTACAAATGAATAGGTAGCATTACCAGTTAAGGTTCATGATCTTCAGGTTTCAAAACACTGACTTGATATATCCCCATTTGTCCAATGTAGTAACATGAACCCAATGTTCATTCTAGGTTGTATTGTAAATATATCCATTCACTTTTTTTTCTTTTTTTTCTTTCTTTTTTAATCTTCTCTTTAGTGGTTTTGTTTAACAATTTTTATTCCATTTTGCCACAAGCCTTAACCCACTAGATCTTATGTACGAAGAATTATGCATAATACTTTGTGTTTTTGAAACTGGAACGCACCACAAATAGGCATAAAATGATAGAATATGACATTATATTTGTAACACAAGTAACATATGCTAATAATTATTTTCACCTGCACCCACTAACTATAGTACGGCCAATGGGACTTTAAATGGTGGCCCATGTGAGGATTGTCCACCTTAAGATCCCCCTGTTCGTTAAAAGAGTAGGCGTGATAAGTGATATGTCCAGCGGTCTAGGGATAGTATCAGGCAGTACATTTTCATAAAGATATAAGACAGACTTAACAACACATTTTTATAAAGATATTAGACGGACTTAACAACACATTTTTATAAAGATATAAGACAGACTTAACAACACATTTTTATAAAGATATAAGACAGACTTAACAACACATTTTTATAAAGATATAAGACAGACTTAACAACACATTTTTATAAAGATATAAGACAGACTTAACAACACATTTTTATAAAGATATTAGACGGACTTAACAACACATTTTTATAAAGATATAAGACAGACTTAACAACACATTTTTATAAAGATATAAGACAGACTTAACAACACATTTTTATAAAGATATTAGACAGACTTCAAATTACCCTAACACAGACCAAATATAGATAGGCCCCCAACACTTCCTCTCAGCCCCTGGACATGTTCTAACTGTTTGAGTTAGGTTAAGGCAATATTAGGCTGTGGAGCAATCTTCTAAGACTAGTATAATCAAATGATCACAGCTACAGACGGTTCCATCCCAATGAGGGGGATGCAGGTCGCCCCCTCATGTTGCCAGAACTCCGACGTTCATCGTTGAGCATTGTGTACTTTTCTATATGATTGAATACTTTTAATATCTACAAGAATAATTAAAAAATGAAAACAATGAAAAAATTGAATTGAATTGATGTTATATGTAACCCTGGTAAAATACTAGCTACAAAATACCTCTCGGCTAGAGAGAACTTCTCTTTTGCTTGATTGGTTGAGCATCAAGACTAGTAAGCCAGGGGTCCTGGGGTTCGATTCCTAGCGAAGACATTGAAATGAATAATGACCTCCGTTATATTGGATGCTCTACCGACTGAGATAAATGATTGATGCTCCATACCCTTGAGCAGGACCAAAACTGGAAATCATATGTAGCACCACTGGTGCAAGCCTAAAATGAGACCAAAAATGATTCCACCTGGTATTCTCCCCATTTTGTGATGTTTAGGTGGCAACCACGCCTATCAATTGATGCTTTCTTTGCCACTGAACCTAGGAGTGAGGGAGCTGTGGAACCTACTTCATACGTCGGCAAGCTAAAACCTAGGATGGAGTACGCCTATAAAGAACCCTGAACATAGACCGGTATAATCGGTTCATACAGGATTCTCGACTGGAGATTGGAGACCGTGTTCTTGTAAGGAAAGTTAGTCTGCAAGGGAAAAACAAATTGGCTGACAAATGGGAACGGGAACCCTATTTGGTTTTGGATATACCAGATAGTAATAATACAGTCTACAGGCATACATATAAAGAGCATGTTTCTGTGCAAGGTACTATGTTCCTCTTCCCAATTCATCTTAACCTGGTAGACTGGAATATCGCTATCTGGTATATCTTTGAATATATATATGTAAAGCATATAAGATAATTGTATACCTGGTTGTTGTGGTTATTGAGTACTGATCTGCAGTGGTGGTTGTGAACTTTGTAGTGAAACTGTAACGTGCAGCCTAGCTTTGCACACGGTGGGTAAGTCTCTGATTCCTTGCAGAGATACTAGCTAACAAATGCCGATATATACATATAGCGTGGAACAGCAAACTCTACCTGAGTTAACAATAAAACTAACGAACGAACTAGTATTCACATGGACTGCTGTCCCGACACAGACTGTTCTGACTAGCATGTGAGCGTGAGTGCAAGCTCGACACCCAGTGACTTCACCTAACCCTAGTTCCAACTACTGAACTAGTCGCCGAGCAATACCACTTAGTCGGTCCTGACTAAGCACTAGGTTGTCCTACCAACTAAGTCAACCCTTGCTCGTGTTCCTAGCTCGGGTTCTAACCTCACCCTATAGCTAGCTACCCACAGTCAAAAGTCCAAGCTTCGGTGAGAACTAAACAGCTCTCGCACCAGCTTGACAAGCGGTTTCGGAAAAGCCACTATTTCAGACTTTCACCCACCACCTGTTGCAAATGACTGTGTTACCTGCTTAGTAAGAAGTCTTTCGTCGTCTGTGTATCTCTGAAAGCTTCACCAACAGTCAGTATAACAGCGCTCGCAATTATGCAAAGTAATTTCTATTTACATGTCTAATAAACTCTTTCATTAGGTGTGACAATTGTTGATATTTAATTTACCATAAATGATGCATACTAAAATATTAACATAGTACAAGATACCTTTCCATATCTTACTACATAAATATAAACATTTGTATTAATCGACAAAAATAATTAGATGAACAAATTAACCTTTATGTAATTAGCTATAATCATATTCAAGGGACATAAATCTTATACTTCAATTTCCATTGCACAAGTCATATTCAAGGGACATAACTCTTATACTTCAATTTTCATTACAAAACTGAGGCATGTTGACTAGAGTTGTCACTCCTATCGGAGTGGTTTCGTGCCTCTGACGGGTGATTAACGAGTCTTCGCCTTGTCACCTGAGAGAGCTACACGCTTTTACTACTTGTGTTGATACATATCATTCTTCGTTCCACATATTACTGTGTACTTGCTGAACTATAGATCTGGTGAGTATATCTTATACAATATCAGTGACCATCATTGTATTGTAACGTTATGCCTCTGTACACCTTGTCTCTGATGTTTTAATAATAGGTAAGAGTTATTTCCCTTGTAATGTTGTCATTTAGATAGTTCATTGTTAATTACTGGATAATCTTTAGGTATAATTTAGGTGTAGTTATTTCAGAATTATAAGCGTATGCACCTCTTACATAATTAAGCATTAGGTTAGTGTTAGGTCTTTTTGTACAAGTTTGGACAGGGCTGTAAAGTTAATAAAGTTAGAGTAATCGACGTATTGCTGTATAAGACGACGGCCGTATGGTGGTCTGTAGGCTTCAACTCCGGCAACCAGGTCACGTGTTGGAAGCACGGCTACTCTGTGTAGTACTGTACACAGCTGTAAGCTGGAGCCTTGGACCGCCATACCCTGCCGGTATCTAGAAAGGGGCTGCGCCCAGGCAGTCGATATCCCGCTTTCCGGGCTGTGACTGTCAGCCAACAGCCTTTTCCAAACTTAGCGTATCGCCGCCGGTAGGGTCAATTGTACCTGGGGTGCTGTTCCTTGCTCAATAAACTGTTGACTTGATAACTGTCTCCTGGTCATCTTTGGCTCGGCCGGGCCATCAGTCCTAAAAGATCCCACCCACTAGTGTCCATAGTGGGGCACGGAAACGTGGCGTGTTTCGGGGCCCGTTCTGCCAGCGCTACCAACTAGGGCAGACCCCTTTACTACAGGTCCTCCTTACACATAACTGCCAAAACGTTGCCATTATACAAAAGAAAGAAAGCAAGCATCAGAGACGAATAAGAGTATATAACACGTACCCTTGTCGAGTTAATGCAATGTCCCGATAGAGCACTGACCACACCAGAAAATTTATCTAATTGGAATGCCACAACATCGGATAAGAAGTATGGTCGATTTGACATTAAAGGCACCACACCTCTTGAAGAGCATTCGGCCCAACTTTAACACAGCAATTTGTTGGATAAAGGACATCATTTAGATTGTATCTACATGGATTACTAGAAACCCTTTGATACAGTTCCACACACCAGACTCCATAATAAACTAAAAAGGATATAATTTCTCCCACCAATTGTTCTCTTGGATATCGGCATTCCCGACAACAAAGAGTTCCTGTAAATGGGACAGATTCCGATTGGGTGAATGTTACATAAGGAATCCCTCAGGCTCAAGGCGCCATGCTAGGATCATTGGTGTTCGTAATATTTGTGTAGTGAAATTAGGTCCAAGCGTGTCGGTGACCCAGGGTCGTCACGGGTGGCCGGGTTTTTGCACACGGTGCAAGAGAGTAAAAAAAAGACTAGACAGATTGATACATACACGTGCTCCTAGCAGGAACTAATTTATAACCAACACTGATTGACAAAAGTGTCCACACTTGTCCCCGGTAAAACGGAGACAGTAATTCTCTTCAGGAAACGGCTAACCCCCGGAAACAACGCTGAAGAGAAATCCCTCGTATCAACTGAAGAGGTAACTAATTAGTGTTGAGCAGACGACAGTCACGCTTGACACAACATTTGTAAATGATGTACCTGAAGCAGTTCTAGTCCTTAAGCTGACCATAACCCCTGTACCCTCCTTTCCCGTGGGAATTTTAAGGATTATGATTTTCTGAAACTTATGGAAAATATTTCAAGAAAATCCCTGTTTACCATCTGCCCGTTGGGGCTTTCGGGCGTGGCACCATTGTTAAGTAACCCGCTCAGTACGCGTAGCCTATTGCGACGGCCTTTCAGACAAAATTTACCGATCCTGGCCTTCTCATTGGCTGAAATATAGAAAAGAGTTAGAGCCCTCTAGCGTCAATTTTCTGCGTAAATAATGCCGCGATCTTTCAAATCGCTATTTTAAAAGCATCCAAAATTTTTTTAATAACAATACGATTACTATATTTAGTTTTTATGTTTTACAATAAGACGCAGTCTAGGTTATAACGTACGTAATTTTAATGCTAGAACCATAACAATGGTCTCAAATGAAAGCTTATGACTTTTGTTTTAATTTGGTTCCAAGATATGTCCACCAGGTAATCTGCATATTTATGAATATCAATGATTTTGTTCAAAACGGCCGACATTTTTTAGTAACTTAATGCATATTTTAACTATAGAGTGTCAAATTCCCTATTGGCATGGCTTTTATTAGTTTGATATTAAAGTAAACGTCATCACAAATATTTTAAGCTATGTTTGAACCTTAAGTGTTGGGCCGCTTAGGTGTGACGTCATTTTAAATCTACCCTCCCCTAAAATTTTGCAAAGGTGCAACAGAACATAAAGACATAAGATTTTGTGATATCTTGATTGATTTCAAAACTAGAGTTGTATCATTTGAATGGTATGATGTCTGGTTTAATTATTAATGCTAATATATGTAAATTAACTCATTTGTATCATGTTGGCATGAGGTCCACAATACAGTAAGAATGCTTACACTAATGAAGCAATATGCATTGATATGCAACTCATGCATTCACTTCAAATGAAATCGAGTGGAGATTCTTAAATGGTATCCTAAGCTGTTTAAAGGACGTAAAGTCCATAAACCAAATCACTGTTACCATCACCATATGTTTATTAGTAACTTAAAATAAAATACATAAGTTCTAACAATAACATAGGAATAAATGGTCAACCTTTGCGAACGCCAAACAGAAAACGACACCAAAAATAAATTGAATCAAACTGAAATTGTACAACGAATAAAATTTTGGACAAATGCAAGAAAGGTTTTATTTTGTGTCTTAACATTTCCCTTTTCAATTGTTTCTGTCATTTTCATAAATCAGAAGCAAAATGGAGCGACCTGTGAAACTTAAATGCAAAAAATAATCTGTAAGGAAATCGTCAAGACGCACTAGTCAAAGGCAGTGCTCGGTACATTTTGAAGATTTAAGATGTGATGAAGACGTCGGGGAACTTACGGAGATCGGATGTAACAAGATCAGAGAAAGTTGCCAGGGAAAGACCAATGTATGCATCACCTAAAGACAGGCTGGAAAACTTGTCACTAAACCTTCCACATGCCCTTGAGCCCGTCAGACATGGGACCAACAGAAAATGCTACCAAACGATATACAAATATAAATACACTTCAGAAAAGGAAGTTGGCTTCCTTCATAGATATTGAATGTGCAGCAAATTTATCAAAGCGCCCATGGCCCTCCTCTTCTTGCACAAATGTGCTGTTTTCAGCTGGAAAATATTTTGCATATTTTGTGATAAGGAAACAATTAAAGTAAAAGGTAAAAAATAAAAACTGACAAAGTGTGAAGAAGAGTAGATTAAATTACTTACAAATGTGATGATAATTGTGTGGTAAGTGAAGCTTGGTACCACAATGTTGGTAGAAGGGAATACACTAGAAGTGTAACTTTGTGTTACTTGGGCTCTCCTTCGTTATACGACAACTCCAACTCCATTTCAACATTTATTGTTGACGGGTAAAAATACCCTAAAATAACAAATAACAATACATAGTAAAATATACGACGAAACATACATACTTTAGTTCATAACAATAATGGAATAATCCGTTATTAGAACTACATACATTTACGCACCTGGCTCAAGTTACAAACTTTAGGCCTGATTATCAAATCCCTACTTATATATTATTCTGGATAACCCATTCGTTATCACTATCTTTTAAAATAGCACACAGTTATATACACTCATCAATATATCGCTTATAGTTAAAATACGTTAATAATAATTGAAATATATTATTATTAGCACAATAAAAAGGAAAAATTACCTCTTCACAAACGAAGAGGACGTAGGAGTGACTCTCGTAAATAAAGGACAAACATATAGCAACTGGATATGAGAAACTGAAATCTTGTAGGAAAACCACTAAAACACGTCTGTCCTATTCAGTGTCTTATACAAGACTGAGGTTGGCGGGAACGCACTGACCCACGGTCAGTTTGACACATCAAAAAATAGATCTGACCTATGAACCTAGACAAACACACAAATGACCTAAAATTTCAACAAAAAATTCTGTATAACCCTATCTCCACCTCTTCTTTTTAATGAAGATGACCAAATCTTCAACAGAAGTACAGCATCAAAAATAATTCCTCATTACAAATGAATGAGAGTACTGATTACAACATTACACATAATGTACATATAAATAATAGAACGCCAAAATGTTTTAAACAGAGTTACAAGTAAACGTATACAATATCCAGGCAAAATCATTCAAGACTTTAAAATGTGAAAAAGAGTGTCCCTGGCAACATCAGATATCTTGTTAAAACTATCACCAGCTGTCAAGTTCATAAAAAAGGTAGCCTTCTTCTCCCATTCTGAGACCACAAACTGAATACATGCTTGCTTACAAACATAATCCCCTGATCTCGTCACACTGGGTGGCTTCCTTTCACACGTTGACCTTCTTGGCATTGGTGCTGGCGGCTCAGCTCAATGTGAAACTGGAGTGACGGATGGTGCTTCTGCACTCTCTGGCTTCAGCTACCGGTTCTTCATAACTTGACTCCTCGTCAACATCAGACCTCGAGTCTGATCCATTATCTGAAGAATCTTGTGCCTCAACACATAGGTTCCTCCGTCTTCCCCAAAAAACTCCAGAGTCGTCGCTAACACTCGAAGAATGACGATCTTCAACAGACTCGTTCCTAGCAGTTCCTCACTTCCGGCTCTGCATAGTCCTTGTCCGCGGTGCTGGACATGGGCGAGCCACATCCACAGGATTCCCAGTCGTAATCGGTACCAATCCAATAGGAAGCAAGTGATTCTGATGCAATGTCCTAACTTTCCCGCTCCCATCTTCCTTCTTCACTTGATACACAGGGATGTTAGGATTATCCTGTCCCTCGACGACAAATACATCTGACCCCTATCTGTTCGATAACTTAAGTCGTCCCTCAAATGCAAGGATCTTCACAAGCACTCTATCACCGATGTCAAAGTAGGTAAGACGTAGCTGGCCTTCTGTCGCTGCTGAGCATCTCTGTACATTCTGCTTGCTAACTCGAAAGACTGGCTCATCCTCTTGCGTAGGTCTTTAACATATTTGGGTACCTTACATGGAGCATTGTCTTCTTCAAAACCAAAAATCAGATCAACAGGCAACCGCGACTGGCGTCCAAACATCAGTTGAAATGGCGACAGGTGGAATTATAGGCGAAGGTAATGCTTCCAGTCTTTATTCTGATCTGCATCCAGTGTCCCAAGGATTTTTATTAATGTGAAATGTTCGCAGACTCCCGGTAGGGTGGTATGGCGACGTCCTAGATTTATCGATTTCCAGCAGCTGACACAAATGACAAATGACATCCCCACAGAAGTTAGCTCCCTGGTCTGAGTGAAAGCGGCCAGGTATTCCATAGCGCTGGATGTAACCAAGCAATGCATCGGCGGTCGTCCTAGCTGACATGTTGCGGGTTTGTATGGCTTGGGCATACTGCGCGAAATGGTATATCACCACTAGCACGTAGGAATATCATCCTTTACAAGTTTCCAGGTTGAGGTAGTCCATACATACTAACTCCAAGGGTGGTCACTATGCTAAATATAAAGGCACACGCTGTGATGTTGGGGTCTTCTCAAGCAGACATCTTGGGTACTTCTAGGCCTAGGCATACTAGGCCAGAAGAAAAGATCCCTCAGTAGCGACAATGTTCTGTCTCGTCTAGGGTGTCTAACATGATCATGAAAGTATGTCAGGATCTTACCCTTCACTTCGCTGTCGTCCTGCTGCAGACAACGGTAAAGGACTCCTCTCCTCAACTTCAAGCTATCCCAGACCCTCATGATGGTGGTACTCTCAACATTCTTCGGTAATGACTTCTTGCTTGGGCGCTCATTACGACGAATCAAGGGCAAAAGTTGACCAATGAGCGGATCCTGAGATTGCAGTTGTCTCCATGTGCGAGATGTCATAGTATGTGCATCCTGCACATCATCATCTAGGACACCAGTAGCTTCTGCTGACATACAGAGACTGATTGACGTCTGACAATCCCATGCCTTTACACACAGCATGAACAGCTTCTGACAAAATCTCTTCTGTATGCTCGGCACTGGTATCCATAGTAACAAGTAGTCTCGATAAGGCATCAGCAGCTATGTTCCTTTTACCAGGCCGGTATTTGATGTTGAAGTCGTATGTCGCCAAGGCAGACAACTAACAGTGACCTGTTGCGTCAAACTTTGGTGAAGATGTATGTCAGTGGTATGTTATCGATGTAGGTGGTAAATCTCATACAGTTTGTCAGGGAATTTCTCCGTAATGGCCCACTTAAGTGCCAAAAACTCTAATTTATGGAATGGGTAGTTCCGTTCTGACTTGCTGGTTCCCCAACTGGCGTAATGAATAGGACGAAGTTGACCAATAATAACTCCTTCAATCTCAGGAATGCTCTTCCCTCCATGTCCATGGGACAGTACTGGGTGGTGGTGTCTTCCTTGACTGTTGAGGGTAACAAATCGTTGAGTGGTCTGGTGATTTGGCTAAAATTCCTAACGAACTTACAATAGTAGCCCGCGAATCCCAAGAACTGTCAAAGTTCGCCTATGTTGGAAGCGTTGGCCAATCGCAGACCTTCTCTATCTTCATGGTATCTGCTTCTATCTGTTCACAGAGACAACATGGCCAATGTAAGTTACTTTGTTGCGGAAGAAGTCACACTTCGTTGGAGATAACTTCAAACTACTCTCACAGAGACGTTGAAATACTCGGCGAAGTCTGTCCAAGTGTTCATCATAGGAATCAGCAAACATAATCAGGTCATCAATATACACTAGGCAGAGGGTTGAGATCTCCCATACACTACTCCATTAGTAGCTGGAATGTGACTGGCGCATTTGTCAGACCAAAGGGCATGCGGTTGAAGTTTAAGAAACCTAGTAGATCCATGGTGAACTGCTGTTCTTTCCTTATTTTCTTTGATCAGGATCTGATGGTAACTAGACTTCAAGTCAAGTTGGTGAAATACTTGGATCCAGAAAGGCACTCAAGGATGTCGTCTATTCGTGGCAAGGCATATGAATCACAGATGGTACCTCAATTCAGTCGTCTGAAGTCCATACGCATCCGCAAAGACCCATTCTTCTTACGAACAAGCGCGATGTTACTAGCAAATTGGCTGTGATTCGGTCGAATAACACCAGCTGATAAGAGCTGCTGAAGATGAGTCCTGACTTCTTCATACATGGAGGGGGTATCTTCCAATGTCGTTGATTGAATGGTAGATCATCTATCAAGACATGTCTCTCACAAAGTATCCAGAACAACCCATCCATAGATGCTCACTAAAGTGCATTTGAGCATATTTGCAAATATATAGAAACACACATCATCGAAAGCCAGGGTGTCGAGAGACTAACAATACTTAGAGAACGTTATCTTTACAAGAAAATGTTTCCAGCAATCTGCAATGAAAACTACAAAACATGCAAACTATAAGAAAAAGTTAGTAAAGCATTTTCAGCAAAGAATTAAGTTCTGGAGACTGGAATCATCCCAAACTACATCATAGTTGGTTTACAGCGCAGATGTTCAGGGTAGTGGTGTTGAAAAGGCATTTGATCTTGCATCACCTGATGAGAGTCAGCAATGATATAAAGGAGGCGCATCAATGATGCTTGCATAAACTCCAGAGCGATGTCATGGCCACCATCTTCGGACTGGCTTCTCTCTTGAGAAAGCAATCCCCCCGAAAGCCCTGTTAACTTCATTATACAGCTGATTGGAGGTAAATCTGAAAAAAAAGGGAGTGTTAAAAGAAGACGAATTGCTCACTCTATCTCGGAGGACGTTTGCTATACTGCCTCTGAAGGTGATTGGGTGATACCAAAGCACATTTTCCTACCAATGACAGTAAGGTATTTAACTGGAAATGCTAAACTCGTCACCATGTTGAATCGTTTGGTCACTTTCAATCGTACATCAAAGAGATGGAACTTGAAACAGCTATGTGCAATGCAGTAACAGCATCCGAATCAGCATACATTTCACGCGACAACAATGCTGTACTCCATCTTTGTTGGGACAATTTTGATCTGAACGAAGAGACTTCATCCGGTTCTGGCACAACGCACTTGCCAGCTGCCCAAATCTGGTGAGGGGTCAGAGAAGCCAAAAGTAGTGGAAATAAAACCTTGTTATGCGACCTCACTTTGAGGTGGGGATCAGTAAACTCAAACATAATTTTAAGAAGACTGAAATGTTTATCTGTTCTTCTGCAGGATGGACGGAATATCCAGTACAGCAGAAGCAGTAGACAGTCTCTAATCAATTTTTCCAATAATAAGACCTCAGCGGTTCAGCATATCCTTGAAACATCTATTGCGACAGGTGAGGAGGTAGGGCAGCCATATGCAATTGTGACCTTTGACCTAGCTGTTGCAACAGAATCCTACTCTTTGGTTTGGTAGTACCAAGAGAAATTCAGCAAAGCAATTGTTAGGATGGGTTTTTAGCTCACTTGGCCCAAAGGGCTTATGCCATAGCGTGGCCTCCATCGTCCATCCGTCGTCCGTCCTGCGTCCGTCAACTTTTTATTTAAACAACTTCTTCTGAAATACCGAAAGGCGTAGGGTTATCATATTTGGCTAGAAGGTTCCTTTCATGAATCCCAACAAAGTTTGTAAAAAGAAATGACCTTGACCCATATTCAAGGCCACAGAGGTCAAATGTATTAAAACATTTAAACGACTTCTTCCAAAATACCGTAAGGCCTAGAATGTTTATATTTGGCCGGGAGGTTCCTTTGATAAAGCCCAACAAAGTTTGCGAATAGAAAGGACCTTGTCCGATATTCCATGTCACAGAGGTCAAATATGGTAAAACATTTAAACGACATCTTCCGAAATACTGGAATGCCTAGAATCATTATATTAGGCTATTATGTTCCTCTTATGGTGTCCTACAATATTTGCTTAAAGAAATAACCATGACCAATCTTCAAGGTCATAGTATTAGTCATAGTCATAGAAATTATGAAAAGCCTAGAATCATTATAATTGGCCAGTATGTTCCTTTTATCAAGCCCAAGAAAGTTGGCAAAAAAAAAAAAAAAAAAAAAACCTTGACCCATATTCAAGGTCACAGATGTCAAATGTGTTAAAACATTTAAACGACTTCTTCCAAAATACCGGAATGCCTAGAATCGTTATATATGGCTGGAAGGTTCCTTTGATGAAGCCCAACAAAGTTTGCGAAAAAGAAATAACCTTGACCCATATTCAAGGCCACAGATGTCAAATGTGTTAAAACATTAAAACGACTTTTTCTGAGTAACCAAATATCTAGGATATTGTGCTAAATTAGGTTCTCAATGATGCCCGATGATATTTGAGAAAAGAAATGGCCTTGACCCATATTCAATGCATTAAGCCTTTGAACAACTTCTGCTTTACCAAATGCCCTAAAATCATAATATTTGGCCGAAAGGTCCCCTTTATAGTGCCCATATAGTGTATGAAAAATAGCTTGACCCATAAAAATATTTAAAGTCCTGGAGTTAAATTTGGTGAAATCATTAACAACTTCTGATTGACCAGGCTGTCATATTTGGCTAGTAAAAGTTTCATAAAGGCTTATATACAAATATGTAGAACCTTCCAATGACTTACTAAAGGAATATATTTGGCTGGGAATTTTCTTGGCATAATTTGGAATAAATTATAAAGTCCTTTCACAGTAATGTCACATTGTTCCAAAAATAGATTAGGCCAAGCCCCCTGGAGGTCTGAGAGGCTTAAGCTAAGTAATGTGAAAAACTGCATGTTAGCCAATTATTTAAGTTCTATTCACAGCATTGAAAAACAGAAAACATGATTGGAAAGAGAATTGCAAGAGCTTCATTTTGATCGAAGATTCTTCATAAATTTAGCACAAATAAATGAGAAATTCTAAGTTGATTCCATTTACTATGCAGTGCTTATAAGCCTACAGGAAACTGTTATATCTCCAGTAACCGGGCTTAACTGACCATGGCGACATCACTAATGATACTATATGAAACGTTTTATTATTGGTTTTGCAATTTACCTCGTGAAAAAATAAAAGATAATCCTTAAATATAGATTTCGTATGAAAAGCCTATGGTGTTATTCCACTTACTGCTAGATGAAAGTCCATCGACTCGTAAAACACAACCATATTGAAATACACAGGAACCGACTACACCAATACTGCAACAGGCAAAATAAATATACATAGATAAATCACAACACCCTACATTCCTACCTAAGACACAATAAAAAAACCCTCAAGTCAAAAGTCATACAGGCAAAATTCAGATATTCAGGATACTATCACCCGAGGAGTCAGAACATCATTCATTTTTGTTTACGCTTTCTAATCTACGGTCATTACATTTGGCCAAACGTTCTGTCCTTCCTTTTGTTGAATGTACGGTTCATTCTAATTTATACCCCATTAATATAAGTACCCATTGTATTGTTGCTCTTTTTGTAGATAACAAATTAAACATTAATAAATGTAACGCGGAACGAGCATCTGTTTAGAATTCGAGAGGAAAACAAAGGAACACCAGTATGATTTTATATATATATATACAAATTCATTTACATTGAATGAACCTTAATACTGACCAGTTCACACTCGCTCTCACGCTCGCAATCATTCGGTCACTTGTCTATACTAGTAATGATACACTCTCCAGTCTCTTCACATATGGATTGGTTGTTGTAATATTTCACTTAACAGTATTCGTTGACAGTGAATGATGCATCTCCGGTAGCACAGACCGTGATAGCAGTATACAAGGTACGAGAAGGTAGACTCATCTAGTGATGAGGCCAACAACGTCGGTACAATAACGTTGGCCATCAAACCAGAAGCTTGGTACAATCCTGAGCTCCCCACGTAGCCTACCCGAGAGCGTGACGTTCCTTTTAGTAGCTGACCTTGACCCAGATGACATATAATGCTAGTCGGTCCTGACGCCACTGTCTGTCCAGGTGTTGCTCATGTCATCCTAGTCAGAGTTCTGGTCTCCGTTCCATAACATAGTATGGCCACAAAAACTGACCCCAACACGAGTAAACAGGTACCATACACACTGAACGTCGTTCTTACCTTCCCAGTCACACACCACCCGTACTCACTCACGCGTTCACACATACGCTCACGTGATCCCTTTCCTAACAAAAATATGTTACTACACACTTGCGTTCGTAACAATAAATATTGCGTAGTTATAATTGCCCCTGGTCTACAACTCCCTTAAGGTATCATATTGCTAATGGTTCTTGGGTCATTGCCTCAAACATGGAAATGCAATTTTCAATTTGATGTCATGATATTAGTATAACTTCACATTTGATAGTTTAACCCCCTTTTCAGTTTGTTCGTGTTACAAATTCCTGCTCAGCATCCAGTGATCATCTTACATGAGCTTCTTTCAGGACATCCTTAGTGACACGTTCCTTGAACATTACGTTTTCGCCATACTATGATTTAAATATTTCGATAGGCTCTTTATGGAAACCTTTTCAAAACAAGGTTCCTATCTATTCTACTGTTGTGGTTCTTGATGCATTAAGAAATGGAAAAAAAATATTAATGAATTCACTAATTCAGAAATGATCCGAAATTGAACTCATTGGAAACATATTTTTGGGATTATAAACAATATTTCATTCCTATATTTTCTGTTATCCTTTCTATTATGTTACTTTTAGTTCTACTTTGTCTTTGGTATAAATGCTAACAAAGAAAAAGAAATAAGGCTAGATCTACAAAACATGAAACTGATAAAAATGATATACAAAGAAGTCAACCTCTTGTGACGTTTACACCAACGCCTGTAGCAACACCTACAGAAGTACCACTCGTTCCAAAACATACCAGCATACGCCAATAAATCCGCGTCTCCAGCCCATTATGCTACCTCTATTGATTGAAGAGGATTCATACCTGTTGTTCTTCATTGCAGCTTTTTCGATCATCGACAGAAGTTCCATCAACGACACATTGACGAGACATAACATTTACTTTCATTGCAACGACATAACAATGCAACATATTTCAACGGATTTGAAAATTTTCGAAGCAGTTTAATGCCGAAGAAAAAAACAAGATGCATTGTTTCCTGATCCAAAGAAAAACTACACTCTCTGCTACAACATCCTCATTACAACATTGAACTTATGACAAATTTACATCAACATTTTACAGCGCAGCCGAATTGGTGTGCGAGGTAATATGCATGGATTTAAGATGGAAGTAAATCATCCGCGCAACATCATTTATCATTTCATGAAAATGAACACGAACACTTTTCTTTATTGCTTTGGACGTCAATATTACATTGAAAGAACTTTATCAACAAAATTGTTAACAATACTGTATGTTATCATCAGTGTAATGTATGTTATTTCTCACTTTATTATAAGAACTATTTACTTTTATTTCACAAGAACTATTGACAAAAGACTTTGTCCTTCAATTTGTTAGTATTAAAATATGATCTGTACTATCCATTTATTATTGCCTTTCGTTTCCAAGTTTTTCATTAGTATGAATTACTTTTATTTTCCATCTAAATAGTATATTAAACCCATACAATATCTACGTAAGTTACATTTTAAGCAGTACTTTGTATTCATGTCCATTATTAATAAGTGAACATTCCTTAACCAGGTAGTGATAATAATTCATCTGTTTGATTTAACAAAAATGTTCTTGATTACTAGTTTTATCAGATAAAATTGTGTAGTTTTGAAACATTATCTTGAAATGTTAAAAATTGTTCTGTTTTATATATCATTATCCTCAGAGAGATCCAAAATCAATTACGTTTTTCAACATGTTCACACAACTATTATTCACACATACGCCGAGTTTTGCCGACGTGATATTACACGAGGATTAAAATGTTTAAACTCGGAGTCAAAGTCAGTGACGTGGTTGTACACGCACAATATTGGTATGAAAGACTTTGTTGTTCATAAGACATATTTACATATAACACAAATACATACTTCTATTCGGATGAAGCATTCCCGACACATTTATATATCAACAACTTAATTATCAGGAACTTTCTGATTTTATTTCATCATCTCGTCAATTGTACTAGTCACAGTCATAGTGATCGTGGCGTAATGGCTTAGTTACGACGTACCGCCGTCTTTAACACTAAGTATATTTATACATTTTTATTAATTGTAACACAGCACAATGAAAACATTTCTTGATTAGTGAAATTTACCAACGTCCAGCGAAAGTCAACATGATTCCGGCTGTAATCACAAACAAATACTTCATACAGGGACTACAAAAAAGCAGGAGATAATGATAAAAACACTTTATAATCTAAATTGCCGGGAATAATCTATCAAAAAAGACCACTGAACGAATACTTCTGAGCAATGGACACTATTTTAAACAAACATACTGCTTGCTAGGAGCACAAATTGAATAAATAAATGATATAGATCTAATAATACAATGATATAAACGTACCAATTACTTTCATCTCGTGATCGTAAACAATAATTCAAAAAGACGTCTTGTCCAAATGAAAGAATGGAAAGAAGTGTGTGAAAGTGAGCTAACAATCATGCAGGAGTTAATGTAAACTATCCAATGAAAAGCCTCTGTACAGGTCAGGTGACTTACAAGCTCACCTTTCTTACATTCTACTCACCCTTACCTGTTCAGATCATTTACATGCAGACACAGGGTCTTGACACAAACATTTACATCACATCTAATATTTGCATTTAATTTTATTAATTGATTAAACAAATGCAAACATACGAAACAAATCTATATATTCAAATAACACTTAAATACAGTAGCTTCTCTAGATTTCCTTCTGAAATTGACATCAGCAAATATGTGGCACGTATCATCCAATCTGAAGGCAATGGCGGGGTCTGCCACTTTGGTTGACGACACGTACTTTTAGTCCTTCTTGGAACAGGTGCTGCCTGAATCATGACAGGAGAAATTGAAGTCTGTCATAGTCGAATATTGGTGGTCCTCAAGAGTAGAGGTAAAATCGTCATCAGCACCTTCCTCAACCTCAGTCACTTCAGATGACGAATCGTCACCTGCAAATGGAGAAACTCCTTGGTTCATGACTGAATCCGTAGCATTGTCAGTACTGGATGTAGCACTTGATATGTCATCTGCTGTACCAACCCCTTCAACATCATGTGCTTCATCTTTGTCGCTTACCCTAGACTTGTGTGTAAGTTTCCGCTGGGTAGGGTCCTATGGAATGATTCACTATCTGGCAAGAGCAAGTTCTTGTGAAGCGGTTCCTACTTCCAGCTTGATAGTAAACACTGGTACATCTTCCTTCCCCAGTTCTGTCACAACATAAACTTCCTCCTCTCAACTGTTTTTCAAACTTAGGTTTCCGTTCATGTGCAAGCTTCTTCAACAATACTCCTCAAACTATGCTTGCACCTAGAACTCTCTTGTCATAATGGTCTTTCTGATTCTCCCTTGCTTTATCTGCATTCCTGGTGAAAACGTCATAGGCTGACTGCAATCTGCTCCTCAGTTCACCTCAGTTCAGCTCCACAGGCAACCTCTGTAACACGTCTGCTCATGCCGCGTACAGTTATAAGCTTGAACCAGGGATCCAACATGTCTTTTCTAATCAGACTTCTGATCTGGCACCAAGGTTCCAAGCATATTACGTACCGTCCTGTTGAATCTTTCACACATTCCATTACAGTTAGGATGGTATGGCTAAGTTCTTTATTCCAGGAACCTGGCACAGCTCATGAATAAACTTCCCATCAATGTTTTGATTGGAAAGAAGCCTGATAGGAAAGCAGTAATGGAGGAAGAGATTGTTGAATAACACTTCTGCTTGGTCTTGGCTGTCATATTACGTGTTGGATAAGTCGTGGCTTATCACTTGAAATGATCAGTTAGAATCGATAAACGTTGATAGCCACCTCTTAATTCCCCAGCATAAGGAAATCAACACATACTTATTCCAAGGAATGACAGGTTCTGATGTTCACCAATGGTGCTCTTTGAATAGTGGGTGTTTTCCTCGAGTTACAACATTGACAGTTTGATACCCAGTCATCAACGTCTCTGGTCATTACTGGCCAAAAACTCTTTTCGATAAAACGAAAGGGTATGGTCCCTGCTTGGGTGGCCAACTTTATCGATGATGGCAGGACCAGTTGACATTTTCGTTTGTAGTCTTCCTGTGTAAGACGCGTTTGTCCATTATGAGCTGATATAGCTAATGTGTTTTCTTCCCTTCCCCAACAGCATGGATGAATGACTGAAATAACTAGTCTTTAGACTGTATATGTCGCCAGTCTCCTCTAGACATCTGCTCCATATCAACAGAGTAATCATCCAGTATAGCTGTAGAGAGGATCTCTGCTCGCTCGTCCATCAGTCTGTAAACTCCCACATATGGCTTTCACCGACGCAGCATCCAGCTTCTCTGGAAGTCGGGATAAAACGTTAGCATCTGTGTTGTAACGTCCAGGTGTATAATTTAGGGTGAAGGTGTAGTTAGACAGGGCAGCAAGCCATCGGTGTCCATTTGCGTCCAGTTTAGCTTTTTTTAAAAATACGTGAGCGGATTGTTATCCGTCAAAACTGTAAACATTGTTTCATACAAATAGTCCGACAATTTATTTTATTATTATTATTTTGACCTCCTTAATGGCACGTCAACATATAAAAAGTCATTAGAACCATTAACCGATAAAAATGCACCGATCCAAAAAGGTTTGTTTTAAAACAAGGTTTTATATTTTGGATCAAATACAAGTGAAAAAGCAGGATTTGACCTTAGCTGAATGATGTATTGCAAAGCCAATTGATCTCTAACTCTCAGATTAAAAAGTATTCGCAAAACTTTTCTATCAGCTCCTCAACCAGTGTGGGACACAACCTTGGCAGAAAAATTAATGCTGAAAATGATACGTAATTCGGCCATCTACAGGCACCCAGAAAACTGTCTTTGTTCGAAAACACATATTACTGGTAAGTTTCAATAATACCATGCGCATTTTCCAGGACAAACAGGACAAACTTCGTAGGGAGGCGAAGCAAAGTTAATGATTCTAAACTTGTCCCAAGGATAACAACTAGTGTTGCCAAGGAGTGTTTACCCTGGGATGCGACCAGACAGTTATTCCGAGACCAGTTTCATTTGCTCAGTGGACAGTCTTTATTTCAGGAACCCTATCATCCAATAGATGTAAACTTTGAATAATGAATAATTTCCCACTTAATAGACAATTATTAGCTTTCAAAACCTCATTTGGAGGCGGGAACTTTCTTATAGACAGGAGAGTGCTTGTTTATTTTGTTTTCCTTAGTTGACCGTGTATGTGGAAATGTTCCTCGTTTTTATTTTAATGTGTGCCATGTTGAACAAGGGATATATTACATTCTGGTACCAATATGTTATAAATTTAAATATCAATGTAACATTTTCATCAATTGAATCGTTGGTAATTAGAACAGTGCAGATTTTACTTAATTTTCTATGAATTAATTCATCAACAATTTTTAGTAATTAATTTTTCCCGATGACTTTTGGTGATCTTTCTTCCTAATCAATCGAGATTTTGAATTTGAATGTAAATGTTCTTGAAATGTATTTGATTTCAAAAGAAAATCTTGTTTTTTTGGAACTTTGTTTTGTGGTTATACAAATAATGTTGTGGTGCAGTATGAGTGGTTTAGCAGGGGAAGAATATAAGAGATGAAATTTCCAAATTTCAGGAATGTTCGAACATTTGTCTCAAGGGGGAAGAAACGTAGAAGTTGAGGAAATCGGTTCACGAGGAATATTTCTCATTAGACAGTGTTTAATATTTCGCAGTAAATCTGCATGTGCGACTTGCCATAATCTGTCTATAAAAGCCGGTGTATTCATATAACTCCGCAGTCGATTGTAATATCATCGTGAGTCGACGCTCTCTTTCCTGTGGCGCTAAGTAGAGTATGTAGGGGCTGTACTATCATTCTGATGTTTATCTGGTGTGTGTTTTATTTAGGGTGCGGCTTATAGTGTGTAATGTAAGAAAATTGTGTTGTTGAAATCTTCCCTTTACACTTGTTGATGTTAATAAAATATAATGAAGTTTATATTTCCATATCCATGCAGTTTTGCCATATAACTCGCGTTTCCAATTTGCAAGACACTAATGGAAACCACGATCAACGAACCTGGGTTGATGGGTACATAGAGGGAACTCTCACGCTTGTATCATACATAGAAGTTAGTTGTTTACATTCCAGATACAATTAACGGAAAACATGGGCACTACACGAGATGATAGATTAAGGCCTATTACAATAACAATCGAATTTACCGTCATTAATAAAAGGGTCTATAACATCATGTTCCATTGGTGGATGTAAAAATCAAGTTGACCTGTTTCTGTGCAACACGCTGGCACCCGCCCACTCGCTCGCTTCATTAGCAAGAAACATCAGGATATATACGGAAATTTCTGGTTAGCATTATTATATCAGAACTATTACATATATAAGTTCATGGAAGAGTGTAGATGCATATTTCAGGTATTGTCACGGGCAACGATTTGTTGAATACGGCAGCGTTAACTCGCACCGAGAGGGGGACCGTGCTGATAGCCGACAGACTGACACCACAGAGTTTAGTCAGGGAGTTTGACCTTCTACACCGGAAAGACCCTTTGTGTAAATAATCAATTATGATATTTAGGATGGTTGAAATCTGCTTTATTTTGTTGTGTTGTTCATTTTTTTGTGTGTGTTTAGTGTAATGATTGTATGTCGAGATATTCAAATGTGTATATAATCAAGAAAAGTTTATATTTCGAAAAAGTAGTTATTTTAGGAGAAATCCAGGGCTGTGGAGAATACTGGTGATAAGAAAGATTTTTTCATTAAAAGTTAAGAAAAGCTAAATTCATTTCATTGTTTCTTTTATTCTTCTCTCTTTGTGTAAATCCAGGTATGGTTAAAGTGATTTCAGTTTTAGGGGGGAGGAGGAGGTATTAAAGTCACCGTCAATAATTGCACCAGTTGCACCATGAACAGTTTCTGTTTTCTTTGTTTTCAGGTAAAAAAAAGCACAAACAAACAAAAAAGAAAAGATGAGTGCAAGTGGAGACTCTGAACTGCTCAGGTTTGTCGTTGACATAAAGGATATAGAGGAGGTCCAACAACATGAAAGGAGGCTTGATGCCCCAAAAAGGATATGGCATGCCCGGTGGACGGGTGCGGGGATCAGAGCTTTAGGAGGCTTGGTGGCCCCAGGAAAATATGACTTGCCTGATGGACGGGTGAGGGTAGCAGAGCTTTAGGAGACATGGTGGTCCCAAGAGGATATGGCATGGCCGGTGAACGGGTATGGGGAGCAGATCTTTAGAAGTTTTAGTGGCCCAAAAGGGTATGACTTGCCTGGTGGACAGGTGCAGGGAGCAGAGCTTTAGGAGGCTTGATGATCCCAAGAGGATATGGAATGCCCAGTGAACGGGAGCGGGAAGCAGAGCGTTAGGGGGTTTGGTGCCTACCTGAACCATTGACCATTCGCCTTCGGTTAGGCTACACTAGTGCGGTATGAGGAGCCGTGGACGCCCCCGTGCAAAGAGGCTCTCACGCCAGCACCCTGAAGGGGATGGAGAGTTGACCATGGTTTCGGTGTTGAATAGGGACTACACACCCCCGGGAGATGTCCTTCTTCCTGCCCGGCTTGGGAATGTGATAGATGCACTGAACGTTTTACTCCGAAGAAAGTTAGTAACAGGAGAATTATAAATGAAAGCCTTTTTTCTCTGTTCTGTTTTGATACTGTGTTAAACTTTGTTATGTTTAGTTACTTTGTTTACTTTTTATTTCATTTCACTTCAGTTACTGGGTTTTTTTTTCAGATATCGTGTTCTGTGACCAATGACATTTCAGTAATCAGTTCAAATCAATTTCTTTGTGATCGATCTGGCAGTTCGAGATCTGACAGCCGACGGTTAGTACCTGTTTCCAGTCGTTTGATTTCTAAGTAATATATCTGCTTATGATTTACTATTACGTTAACATCACTTAATATATTTGTGGTCACTGATAAATATTTCACCTGTATATCTACATATCTTATAATATTGTGAATCAGTGGATTAGCTCCATTACTATTTAATAACGTCTGCGATAGTGTAATGGGTAAGTCGTGGTGCTGTAATTTGAGATGAATCTCGAAAGTTACTGTATTTTATTAATGCATTTTCATATATCATAAGTTTCTATTGAACAAAATTGTTTGTTCATCTCAACGAGATTTGTCATACACCGAAGAAGGATTATGTGATTATGTCTCGTCTACTTTACTTAAGGTGAGATATTTTCCAATAACAAATGTTTAACGAAGAATTGCTCGTCACTTCCTATGCACCAAGGATTATCTTCGCCTTTTAGCATATATGAATATGTAAGGTAAGTATGACCTATCCCAAGACGGGCAAGGACAACTTCGTTCCGATGGTTGTCTCTATAGCAAGGCGACCATGCACCGATGATCACAATGATTATTGAAAAATAAAATCAATTCTAATGTCGTACTTGAACGGTCATGCAAAGTTTAGTAAAATATACTTACATGTTTTATGTATGTTGTCAATTATGTTCGACAATATAAATTATCATGTAAACCTATACGTTTGCTGTTTTACTGTATATATCTGATTGATTTAAGGTAGTGTCCTTTCTGTCTTTTTTCTTTTTCTATAGCTGGGATGTCCTTGTTAATTTAATATGTTGGTGATGATTTAAACCTTACATAGTGTTGTAAGAATAGGGAATTTGAGATCTGTAGAAGAGAACATTCTCCCTGGAAAACTAAATCCATGAAAATATCTCTTCATGTTTTCTTTTATGTTCTTAAACAACCAATATCTGACAATTTACGGAAAATAACAAGGCTGTAAAACACTGATAAGGAAATAAAGCATTGTGTATTAATGGATTGAAGCAGGAAATAGTCAAACTAAATAAAGTAATATATATAGAGTAAACAAGGACAAGTTTACATTTACAAGTTGTATAATTTAGTTAATCAATAAATTCTGAAATCCTTTTTCTATTAATTTTAAAACAGTTTCTACTCTGCAATCAGTTAAGTAAAGCAGACACTATAAGTCCTACTAGTGTTACAAAATCCAAAACACTAACAAATCACTTCAAAATCTGACAAATATAAGTTACTTGTATTCAATAATATGTATATATAGATATATAAAAAAAATTGTTTAAAAAAACACACAAGAAAAAATTGATAGCATTTTGCATAACGTGTTCACAGCTTAGCTGATCCTCAGTGCAATGTAACTATGCAAAGAATCTATTTTCTTTATATTATCACTTGCGTATCGTCATTAACTATATATATATATATATATATAAGTCGAGGAAAGCTTTCACGCAACTAAATCACACAAGGAGCAACATCGATTTTATTTCATCTACTAAGAGTTCTTACCTAAAGTGAGATTTAGTAAAATATTATATTCCCTGTGATTTTAAATGTTCAATTCATAATATAGGAAAGAAATCTGCATTTCTATGCTTTCATGAAAATGTATGTGGGGCGGATTTTGACAGGTGCTGAATGTCTTGTTTTTCCCCAAGTAGGTATTTAGTTTCACTTGTTAACTTCTGAAGGCAATGACAATCCGACATGCCACTTAACATACTCAATAATGCCACATGTAGCCTTTGGCAGGTTTCTCTATTTGAATCTAGACAATTGTCACTTATGTTGAAATTTAAGAATTAATGCTATTAGCTTAAATGATAATAGCAGATAGTGATTCAGTTGCGTGAGTCTTTATATATCATCTACAACGTGTTAGTTACGCTTCTTATTGTACATTCGTTTTTATCACGAAATCAATCAGATCAATAATATAAAATCTCATAAAGAGATGCTTATGAAAATGTTTCCTTCATCTCATTACTGGATAATGGTATATGCACGACAAATATAATAATGAAAATATTTTCAAAACCAAAAAAGCAAAATACAGATATTGCAGCTAAACTTAAACTTTCATTTGATGATACCAGGGCAAGAAATAAACAAAAAACAAAAGCAGATAAATAACATGAAGGCAAAACCTTGAAAAAGACAGAAGAAGATGAGGTGTTCCGGACGAGTAAGCGTCTTCCGCTACATGGACGACATCCGCTACGTTTAATTCCCGATGGTATAATTGTGATTGTAAAACATCCCTCAAAATGTAACAAGTTTACATGTTTTGGTGTCTTTTAATACAAATCTTATAATCATTGAAAGGTTCGTACCTGATTACAAGAAACGATGTTTATTCCCACGAATTGTGGCCCAAGTAGAATGTCAACTGAAATGTTACAATCATGTTAATTCAAATTTAAAATCAATAAACTGAAGGGAAAAGATAAATTCAAACTAAAACATTCAACACGAATAAGTTATGTATTGATCTTAAATAGATACAAGAACATTGGGTAAATAACATTTTATGACTACATAATGTTTACATGTAATATCTGAGAAAAAATGACCATAAATACCACCGATTATAATATGTACTATATGTAAGTAAAGTGCAGCTTCTAGTGCATATTATACTTTGCAACATCAGCTGAAAATAAGTTACATCACATTAAAATTAAAGATCAAATGACATATTGCCAAGGGACTATGATTTACAACAACAAAACGTAATAACTATATACAACAATTGTCGGTTTTAAGCAATGAAAGCAATCGTCTACAGACATCAGTCTACCAGTACAAAGATGTTTAAAAAGAAAATTTTAAAAATGCAAATCTAAATAAAATACGTGGTTAAAACTGTTATGAGACTGACTGTAAATGGTTACACACAATCACGTGTACTAAACATGCATTTAGTAATTAGATCTAAATTTTGGAAAGAGATTTCGCTTAACATTTAGATATTCATATATCAATGAGTTCATGATGATTGCAAAAATGCAAAAATGATATAGCATTGCTGTAAAATACAATACAATGAGACGACCTGTATAGCTCTCCAATTGGTAACCTTGTAACCACTGTCGTTTCTTGTTTCTGAATGTTGAGATGATGTACATGAATGAAAAGCAAAAAGTAAATCGAAACAAGACCTAAACTCTATACAAGACAGTTTGATATTATCATCATCGTATCCATTTTATTTCTTATTCTTGTATTAACGACCAACTTGGCGCAGGATTTGTTCTGAAGTCATCGTATCCATGTTATGTCTTTTTCTTGTGTTGACTACCAACTTACCGCAATATTTGTTCTTCTGAAGTAAACAAGCCAATACTTGCGTAAATTATAATCAAAAACCCATCCGAAGCTACCAAATATCAAAAGTTTACATTTTTTTAGTGAATACACCTCTATGGAATCACGCCTCATATTTTAAATGTCAAAACGTCGATATATTGGTATATTAACTTTCAAAAACATGAATATTGCATTAGACGATAGAACATTTCCAGAATAAGTGACGAGAAGGAATCTCATCATCGATGCTGTCCTCACAGTTTAACAAGTTTGATATTGAATACCAATCCATCTGGCAAAGTTTCATTGCTGTCAATAACTTCCCTATGGTTGCTTCCGTCTGGGATCTGTCCACCCAGTGTTGAAGAAGAGCACTCAGTCTTGCCTGGATGGTAACAGGATGGCCAATCGCATGTTGATCAATGATTGGTGGTGGCAATCCTAATTCAATAAAAAGGTTGAAATATGTGTTGCCAATTTCGGTGACGATTGCCTTTATTTCAGCCTTAGTAGGGGGTCTGTTCCAGACATCATTTGGAACCATATCTGTGAAGAATCATTTGATATGATTTGTAAATTAGTGCATCAAATATCATCTACATGTAAATAAATGATACTGATAACTATGAGTATTTGGAAAATATGACCGGAAAACACCTACCAGAAGATCTAAATAGGAATTATTAAATGTTGACACATTTCGGTATACTAGGTATAACATCATCAGACACCCGATATATACTCGTATAACTATGAGTATATGTTTTATACTGTCATTATTAAATCGCGAAGTATAAATCACATGATAATTATCAAAACCGTTTCAAAGTAGTATTTACGATGTCGACATACGATTACCAATGTTTACATCATAATGCTATCCCAATACATGTGATATGTATGTAATTAACTAATTGCCATTCCATTGGTATTGGTTTCGATTATTATGAAAATATTATCTTCTAACCTTGAATATCGGTTTCCTCGTTAATCACTAACACTTCGTTGATACGGCCAGTATCCATGCCAGTATCCTCCATTGCCTTCTTGATATGCTGAATTGTCTGGTTCGGGTAGTCATTTGTCCATTTTAGAAACATCTTGGTGATCTGTGTGATGACCGCCACGTTTTGTGATTCCAATTTCGTATTCTGGATATCGGGGTAAGGGAGACCAAGAGTAACAAACAAGCGCTCACAATCAATACCGCAAACTAGACGTGACAGGCGACCAAGTTCACGTGGTGTTGGTCTTCTGTTATAGATGTTGTCAATTTCAGTCGTACCTTAAACACCAGGAGAATGAACAATTGAATAAACGCAGTTAAGTACTACTTGTATTGGAATAAGGAAGATCCTTAGAAAGAGTATTTTCGATATCTCAAAAATAGACATTTATATACATATTTATTATTTTATATAATGTTGAATTATTCCCGAACAAAATAGCATTCCTTCAAAATAATTTAAATCATAATATTATAATTTACAAAGTCAAAAGATGAAGTCAATTAGTATGCATGCTGAAAAAGACTGCGAGTAGTTTGCATATGTATGGAAAAACGGCGATTTGCCTATACTTTCTAGGGAGAAAATATTAATGTATTTCTTTAAGACGTTTACTCACCATCTTGCTTCAGTCTACTGTCATTACTATTATCACCACAAACTGTCGCATTGTCCTGTCCTGGAGCCTTTCAAGAATACGATCAGGAATACCATTAGTGTAACATGAATAAACAGATCCAGATTCGCAAAAGTCGTCTGGTAAATCGGAATTTCAATAAAACTTTAATTGATGATGGCTTATCCCATGACTAGAGAGGCTACACAAAGCTACCGTATTTCGACGGTAAGTTTACACAATACCATTATACACTCTATTTTCACTTTAAATATCTAGGAGGGTAACTAGGAGACTAATTTATACACATACATCTAGAATGCTTAGACATGGTGAAATTGATTTCATTCTACAGCATAACGTTTAATAATATATGTTTGTCAAATAATACTCATAGAGAGAGAGCCAGGTAATGTCATTAACCATCAACATCAATTCACAAATAAATATTTTTTTTTAGAATTTGATACGAATCAAGAATTCATATGGTTTCTCTTAAACTGGATAGATAAGAAACAAACATTTCAGGGAATATAGAGATTACCTCTGTGACGTCCCAGTATTCAGCATCCGTTCTCGAAAGTCGATGTCGACCTTGACAATCTTCACCTTTACAAAGCACGCCCCTCTCTGAGTGAATGACGCTGTGCAAGTCTACGGGCGTGTCGTACGGACTCAGGTGGAAGTTGCAATGCAGTTGATATGTGAACAGAAAGTGTTGCTGGTTACTCATTTTCAGTGCCTCACGTACAATTTGTTCTATTGTGCGCCTGATATGTCCGCCTGAATCTGGAAGAAGCCTGGATTCTGTTGGACTGAACATCGTCACAGCTATAGTTGACCGTACTGCATGCATAGACAGGATCATTCTGCAAAGTTCATTGACCTCGAAACATCCAAAACCCCTATAGAAGCAAGCGCTGTCATTTATATTCGTCTGGCTGCCGGTAGCCGTTTCCTGGAATCTCTGCCGTGAAAACGAACCCGATATGTAAGTTCTAAGGATATGTGCAAATATTCTGTTGAACAACTCATCAGGTATGTATTTATCTTTGAATACCAAGCACAAAGTGCTAGATACAGCAGCGTTTCTCTGTCGGATGCATTCCATTTCTTCAGTAATGTCTTTGATGTTCTGTTCCTGCAGCTCCCTCAACTTGCAAGGAATAGTATACGCTTGACTGAAATGAGATATGTCGGTAGCGTTGACCGACACAAGCATTTTCACTATGAGTCCAAACTTTTCCATCAAGGCCAGAAGAACTTCGGCGTGTTTAAGAAATTCTTCATTCTTTTCGCCAATGAGCAGATGAGTTATTAACTTCTGAGTCAACTCCCCTTTAGATTTGTATAACTCCATATCTCGGATCAACAACAGGTCAGCCTCTGGGAGAAACTGGTCATCAGTAATGAGGATACTACAGAAATCGGCTAGCCACTGGGGGTCTAGGAGCACATGGTCCAACTCCCGGAAATAAATCACGGACCTCGTACAGTGTAGGTATCTGCACAATATATACATAATGAGGGTATTAAAGTGTCGCATTTAAAATGTATAATATTTAGAGGTCTCCATTTCCCATTGGTCTCATATGAGGTGAATCTACGTCCAAACTTAAGTACGGTAATTATACATGTACGTTCTTGTAGGTTTTAGTTTATAATAAACTAGACTGATACTTGGAATGAAATCCCAACTATCGGTCGAGGTATATGTATTATACTGACACGAGCTGTAACTCCTGACAAGGGAAAACTGAATATATTTCTTAACTATGTTTGATTTGTTAATGTAAAGGTTGTAGATCTTAGTGACACTTAAGAAGTGACTGTTTACAGTTTGAAGCGAAAGTTTTTCCTCAATATCTAAATAAGATGGTTCCTTTATTCAATTTATGCATCAGCATCAGCATCTGAAGTATGTATATATATGCCTTTGTTATTGGAGTATGGTGATTTATCTTCAATTGAAATCATTGTTATTTCGTTGCCTTTGTTAGAGTTAGGTTTTATTCCCGTCAATAAACTAATATTCGATTAATGGATGAGTAAACCAATTTGACCACAGTATTTGTCATTGTAATGCTTTGATATTGTTCCTAACAAATATGTACTAACACTTTGTGGGTCTCTTAATTTCAATATATTCACATCCAGTGTCTTACTTATAACATGATTTAAAATAATAAGTGAAAGCTGAGTGATGAATGATTTAGTCTAAACAACATGAAATTTAACTCCCAGAAATATAAATCTGAGGGAAAAAACGAATACTACTGGTTGTTTACTACACACAGCGAGTGAAAAATGTATATGTAATAAAAACAACCATTTCAAATACTGGTCATGTTTCTGAAAATGCTCATTATCAAAAGGATACAGATAGCTTATGTACCCCATTTTATCAGAATGAAATATTATAGCTAAATATAATACTTCTTTAGATTATTACTTACAGTTACAGTGAACATTTATCATTATTTAAGAACAACGTGTAAGTAGTCCACATCTGACTGAATAGAGATTTACAGTCAACTTCCAATGTGACGAAAAAACTCATTTCCATAAGAATGTACATGATTGATTAACATCATTAACTATTCTGATAATTTTGAGTATAAAAGAAATGACTGACATGTAGTACAGGTGGCCTTGAAATTTATCTATGACATATCCGTTTTCGTCACCAACCAAATGTGGTGTCCATTGCTACAGACAGTGTAGACCCTATGAACTGCTACTATAGCTAATATATAAATATATAAGTGGAATCAGTTAATAGTCAGCTATAAATAGAACAGAACTACAATATGTTTAGAAACCAACGATATTTGTTAAAGACATACTCACGCCAGCGCAAGTTTGATTTCATCTTCATCTGACAACGGCGCAAAAGAAGTTTTGTTCATTTCAATCACCTCCGACAATTTCAATATTTTCTGTCCGTTCTCTCTTGCTTCAAGTAAATCCTTCTCGAGCTTTAACCATCTAGTAGGTAGTTCTCTGCCCCACTGATCTTGGTGCTCAGCCGCTTCTGTGATGAAACCTCGCAATACTTCCAGCTCTTCATGATCATCGCCAAGGCTATTATCGACAGTGCAGAATTTGACGAAGTTGAACGCTGACAGTTCGGGAAATCTTGAGACGCTGAACCTTATGTCTTGTACTTGTTTTCCGTAGTTCTGCAGTAATAATAAATATGTGTTAATATTAGTAAGTTGATATTATTTTTATCTAAAAAAATATTGAGAAGTTAATCAACAAAAATAACCAGTTTGGGTGGTGTGTTTGTTGACGATACAAATTATAGATAAACTATACTATATCTGAAAAATACATGCATTTAGTACGTTGCATTTTCTGTCTTGAAATTTTATAATATATTACATGATGAATACTTATGATGGATGTAAGTACTTTATGTAATCATCACGTTGGATGTATTTTGATTTCATTTGAAAATAGTATCACTTACCCTGTTGTTTTTCTTCAATTCATCCAAAAATGTGCCAACAAATATTATTGGCGGCGAATGTATGCTGAGCTTTTCAGGATTCAACGTAACTGAGGAATATGTACCAATCAGTCGAACCCAGTTTTTAAGCCGATCTGTATATAAAAATATGTTAAACCTTCAAACAATATAATCTTGAATTTTATTTCCGATCACGATATATAAAAAAATTAAAACGTAAGAAATAAGTATGATTAATTACAGATACAAATTTGTTAAAATCACCTGATTTGTATGGTAAACCCTAAGCCATCAAAATAATCACAACAAATATCTCGTCTTGTTCGACCTAGCCGTCAATAAAAATTACATTCCAACTAATCCACAAAAATGTCAAATTGTGAAAATGTTGCTTATATTATTATTATCATTATTATTATTCCCGAATACCACTAGTGGTAAAGGTGTTACGTCATCATGATATTATGCTTGTCAATTATCTATTAATGATCACTGGAATCATGATTAGTCAAACACAATATCAGTTGATAGTTAATCAAGATTGCAAATTTTACGATTGCCTCTAAGATACCTTTGATAAATCTGATATAACATGTATGGATAAGAACCAGATTTATTGGCTTATATCGTTATATTCAGGAAAACGTACATTATTTGTTGTTTTTTTATCTTTTGTTCTCGTTTATATATTTTATATTGCTGTTACTATTGTCGATCCTTCGGAATTACTTTTTTGACATAAATACGCAGATAAACATAATGACCGTGACCTTTGCATTTCAAGGCTTTATCATACTATATGTACTTATACCCGTTTTATTGCTCACACCAAATCAGTAATAATTAATTACGTTTAGGTATGCATAACAATTCCTGGTTCTTCGAAAACAGGGACTAACGCTTAGAATGATATTCTCTCCCGTTACATATTTTTTTCCTCTTGCGTCTCTACTGCTCTATTTGCCCATTAACAACTTGAGAGACAATTCCTACTTATATTGCTTGGTTTTCAATTAGCAGTACTCCACGAACGGTGCTTTTATTCTTATAACTCAAAAACCATATACTTGTTTCGAAGTCATCTTTGGTTACCGTTGCCCATAACGATGCAACTTATTATTTTTTCCTTTTTTTTTTTTTTTTTTTTTTTGGTACCATACAATCTTTTTTTGTTTTCATATCCATTTCTGATGTCAAGATAAAAGGGACACGTTCTATATAAGTAAAATATAAAGAAGGGTGTGGCTAACAGAGCTCGTTGTGAGATATACTTTTTAGCTTCACAATTTACAAGTTTCGCAAATCATTAGCCTGCGGGTTATATACATGAAAAATACTTACGATTATTTAAAGTGCATACTTTAAAATGTGTAATACACACATTTCAAAAATGCTCGCTTCTACAGACAGGTGAACATTTTGCTTAGAGATATAGAAATTAGGAAAATGTAATGGTATTTTATTCTAATTACATAGTAAGAACATATTTAATAAGCTCAAGCAATAAGAAAGTGTTTCTATGTTTATCATGAATATAACATACAGAGAAGGTCAATTCACCTACCAGTTTCCAGCTTGTCTCTAATGAAATCTGTTAGTCTGAAGACTAAAAGGTATACTCCGTGTGATGAAATGAAGATGTTGTGTGAAGCTTGAAACGGCGCATGGCCACCCATATCCCATAAAGAAAGGAACACCACATCAGACGGGGTATCAGATGAAGCCACGTGGACTATTTGTGCCTCATCTGCAATTTCTATTTCTCTTTGGTGCGATACCTGTTTTGTTTTGATGTCTTGAGAAGCCATATCGAGTGTTCCTGCCTCATCATCACTTCGTTTTCGTTTTCCGTGTGTCGAACTATGAGGCGACATCTCTGTTTCTGTGTCTTGAAGTGATGACAAAATATGACATTTCATTTCTCGTATTTCTTCATAGCTATGGAACATGTAATAGTAAACTGGGGAATATAATTATGTTTAACAAACCATACCTCTAATTTGTTACTATCTCATTGTCATGAATACAAAATGATTGGATAACAGGCATTTCCTGCACAAGGTATCTCCTAAATTCGCTCATATTATTGTTAAAGATCAACGTACCAATGATGGTACAAAAGACAAACAAGCAAATAACATCTTAACTTTTGAGTTAGACACAGTTAAGCCAAACAATGAAGTAAAATACATCATAAGGATGTGTCGTCCTTATAGGACTCGGGCGTAAGAGGCAATTGAAAAAAAAATCAAAAGTGATCCGAAACAATAATGTAATTACGACAATTTTAACTATCAAAAAATCTACTGTATGAAAATCGGGATAGACACAAAACGATGAAACTTTTACAGGCATCGTATTGTCCCCAAAGAAATTATGTACAGTAAAAATTCGCCCTATCTTTGAACAAATCATTATCTGTATCATGCTTAATGTTGAATATCAACTTATATATTGTTTTTCGCAAAATGGTGAAATCCGGAGATTCAAATCGTTTCTCCACAGAGACATACAGTACATCACATTAATTTCGTCATATCATTTAATGTATAAATTTATCTCAAAGTCCTAGCCAACTACCTGTCTGTATATTAGCTAATGTTGCTGTTTTGGTCATCATCGCTCCCATTCGTGCGTCTATCACTGTACTAGGAGATCGATTGTTACACTGCCAGGTTTTCAATTTCCAGTCAATGGAGAACCATACCGGATGTAAATCAGCACCAATGGTTGGTCTGCGCAACTTCAGATTTACTTTTTTTTTCTGGAGACGGCGGCATACGGTAGTTTTTCCGGCAGCATCCCTGCCAGAAAATACTACGCGTACATGTCGATAACTTTCAGTTTCTCCTTTAAACAGTGCTAAATATCTGCTGTAGTTAAGCTCTCCTGAAAATATAGGATTATACCAACACACAATAACACTAACAATGGAAATGGTCACCAAACGACAGATAAGTGAAACAAATCCCCGGGCTTCTTGTAATATATATGACATTTACATGTACGTGATTACACTTTGTTAGAAAAGTAAACGGTTAAACAATAGATTTTTAAAAACGGAGCTAATGTTAAGAGAGAAATTGCTCGGGCATAAAATTAACAGCATGCATCTGTGTAATTTATATTGTTGTTGTATAAGCAGTGAATGTATATCCAAACCAGACTTGATGAAAATGTGCTGATAAATGATGAAGGTAATTTCACATCAATGTTTTCAATCCATTCTAAGTAGGATATAAAGGGAATATTTTTTTCTATATCAGTAGGATTCTCAAACAATGCTTTTATACAGATGCATATATTGAAACCCAAATTGAAATTATTGAAATGAAATTTGTTTGATTTAAGTCTAAGTCTGAATATGCAAAATTAGCATTTCAAAAAATCTCATTTTGCAATAAAATCACGTCATCATCAATTCCAAAATAATATCAGCATATAAATGATTCAATGATATTCATATACATGCCGAGTACCTATTATCTGAGCAAATTATGCAAACTTCCAATAACACATATAATTCATACACTGAGTAATCAAATTATCTTGAATGTGTTACAGTTATATCATAGTCATCAAATAGAAAAAGGAGGAAAGGAGAGTAAATTCTTAAAAACAATGATAACAAAATGACTACTTACGTTCTGTTGGTAGGATCATTCATTGCGGGAAAGAAATCAACATATTTATACGTATTAATCATATGTAGGAGTAAATTATTACACATCACAATCAACTATTGAACAATAAACACGGATTCGTTAGGAAAGTTCATCATGTCAATTAATTTAAGATAAAAATGTTCATTAACTTCTATTTCAACATCATGACCATTTTCACCGTTTAATTATCAAAAACAAACAAGTACCCTACGAGTAGCCGGTACAATTACTAACACATGTAGCTGAAGCATTGATCGGGAAAAAACAACTAAAGAATAGACAATGATGTACTTTTTCAATTGATACTGTTACTATAGAATGTACATGGTATATCAGTCAATCGGAAACATATATTGTGAAAACCTTTGACTATGTAGTGTCTCCAATACATTAAGAATAAACTGCTAATTCACATATCTTTCCTCTGATAACATAAAATACAAAAGCATGAAGTCTCATGTTATGAAAATCATTTATGCATACAACAACAAAATCAACAGATATATAGAACTGATGCTGTCTAAAAATCAATATTTTACGAAAGATGAATTGATCACCTATTTCAAAAGATATATTACAAAAGTTTTTTTGTCAATAGCATTACTGTTATCATGTCATGTTTCAAGTTAATATAAAATGCAATAACCAAGGTATGTGAAAACGTTATAGATTAATACTATTATATATAGTTTAATAATACAAATTTAATTAATATCAAATTGAAATTATTGAAATGAAATTTGTTTGATTTAAGTCTAAGTCTGAATATGCAAAATTAGCATTTCAAAAATCTCAATTTGCAATAAAATCACGTCATCATCAATTCCAAAATAATATCAGCATATAAATGATTCAATGATATTCATATACATGCCGAGTACCTATTATCTGAGCAAATTATGCAAACTTCCAATAACACATATAATTCATACACTGAGTAATCAAATTATCTTGAATGTGTTACAGTTATGTCATAGTCACCCAATAGAGAAAGAAGGAAAGGAGAATAAATTCTTATAAACAATGATAACAAAATGGCTACTTACGGACTGTTGGTAGGATCATTCATTGCGGGAAAGAAATCAACATATTTATACGTATTAATCATATGTAGGAGTAAATTATTACACATCACAATCAACTATTGAACAATAAACACGGATTCGTTAGGAAAGTTCATCATGTCAATTAATTTAAGATAAAAATGTTCATTAACTTCTATTTCAACATCATGACCATTTTCACCGTTTTATTATCAAAAACAAACAAGTACCCTACGAGTAGCCGGTACAATTACTAACACATGTAGCTGAAGCATTGATCAGAAGTTTTTTTGTCAATAGCATTACTGTTATCATGTCATGTTTCAAGTTAATATAAAATGCAATAACCAAGGTATGTGAAAACGTTATAGATTAATACTATTATATATAGTTTAATAATACAAATTTAATTAATATCAAATTGAAATTATTGAAATGAAATTTGTTTGATTTAAGTCTAAGTCTGAATATGCAAAATTAGCATTTCAAAAATCTCAATTTGCAATAAAATCACGTCATCATCAATTCCAAAATAATATCAGCATATAAATGATTCAATGATATTCATATACATGCCGAGTACCTATTATCTGAGCAAATTATGCAAACTTCCAATAACACATATAATTCATACACTGAGTAATCAAATTATCTTGAATGTGTTACTGTTATGTCATAGTCATCAAATTGAGAAAGAAGGAAAGGAGAGTAATTTTTTAAAAATAATGATAACAAAATGACTACTTACGTTCTGTTGGTAGGATCATTCATTGCGGGAAAGAAATCAACATATTTATACGTATTAATCATATGTAGGAGTAAATTATTACACATCACAATCAACTATTGAACAATAAACACGGATTCGTTAGGAAAGTTCATCATGTCAATTAATTTAAGATAAAAATGTTCATTAACTTCTATTTCAACATCATGACCATTTTCACCGTTTTATTATCAAAAACAAACAAGTACCCTACGAGTAGCCGGTACAATTACTAACACATGTAGCTGAAGCATTGATCGGGAAAAAACAACTAAAGAATAGACAATGATGTACTTTTTCAATTGATACTGTTACTATAGAATGTACATGGTATATCAGTCAATCGGAAACATATATTGTGAAAACCTTTGACTATGTAGTGTCTCCAATACATTAAGAATAAACTGCTAATTCACATATCTTTCCTCTGATAACATAAAATACAAAAGCATGAAGTCTCATGTTATGAAAATCATTTATGCATACAACAACAAAATCAACAGATATATAGAACTGATGCTGTCTAAAAATCAATATTTTACGAAAGATGAATTGATCACCTATTTCAAAAGATATATTACAGAAGTTTTTTTGTCAATAGCATTACTGTTATCATGTCATGTTTCAAGTTAATATAAAATGCAATAACCAAGGTATGTGAAAACGTTATAGATTAATACTATTATATATAGTTTAATAATACAAATTTAATTAATATCAAATTGAAATTATTGAAATGAAATTTGTTTGATTTAAGTCTAAGTCTGAATATGCAAAATTAGCATTTCAAAAATCTCAATTTGCAATAAAATCACGTCATCATCAATTCCAAAATAATATCAGCATATAAATGATTCAATGATATTCATATACATGCCGAGTACCTATTATCTGAGCAAATTATGCAAACTTCCAATAACACATATAATTCATACACTGAGTAATCAAATTATCTTGAATGTGTTACTGTTATGTCATAGTCATCAAATGGAAAAAGGAGGAAAGGAGAGTAAATTCTTAAAAACAATGATAACAAAATGACTACTTACGTTCTGTTGGTAGGATCATTCATTGCGGGAAAGAAATCAACATATTTATACGTATTAATCATATGTAGGAGTAAATTATTACACATCACAATCAACTATTGAACAATAAACACGGATTCGTTAGGAAAGTTCATCATGTCAATTAATTTAAGATAAAAATGTTCATTAACTTCTATTTCAACATCATGACCATTTTCACCGTTTTATTATCAAAAACAAGCAAGTACCCTACGAGTAGCCGGTACAATTACTAACACATGTAGCTGAAGCATTGATCTACAATTACTAACACATGTAGCTGAAGCATTGATCAGAAGTTTTTTTGTCAATAGCATTACTGTTATCATGTCATGTTTCAAGTTAATATAAAATGCAATAACCAAGGTATGTGAAAACGTTATAGATTAATACTATTATATATAGTTTAATAATACAAATTTAATTAATATCAAATTGAAATTATTGAAATGAAATTTGTTTGATTTAAGTCTAAGTCTGAATATGCAAAATTAGCATTTCAAAAATCTCAATTTGCAATAAAATCACGTCATCATCAATTCCAAAATAATATCAGCATATAAATGATTCAATGATATTCATATACATGCCGAGTACCTATTATCTGAGCAAATTATGCAAACTTCCAATAACACATATAATTCATACACTGAGTAATCAAATTATCTTGAATGTGTTACTGTTATGTCATAGTCATCATAAAAGGAGGAAAGGAGAGTAAATTCTTAAAAACAATGATAACAAAATGACTACTTACGTTCTGTTGGTAGGATCATTCATTGCGGGAAAGAAATCAACATATTTATACGTATTAATCATATGTAGGAGTAAATTATTACACATCACAATCAACTATTGAACAATAAACACGGATTCGTTAGGAAAGTTCATCATGTCAATTAATTTAAGATAAAAATGTTCATTAACTTCTATTTCAACATCATGACCATTTTCACCGTTTTATTATCAAAAACAAGCAAGTACCCTACGAGTAGCCGGTACAATTACTAACACATGTAGCTGAAGCATTGATCAGAAGTTTTTTTGTCAATAGCATTACTGTTATCATGTCATGTTTCAAGTTAATATAAAATGCAATAACCAAGGTATGTGAAAACGTTATAGATTAATACTATTATATATAGTTTAATAATACAAATTTAATTAATATCAAATTGAAATTATTGAAATGAAATTTGTTTGATTTAAGTCTAAGTCTGAATATGCAAAATTAGCATTTCAAAAATCTCAATTTGCAATAAAATCACGTCATCATCAATTCCAAAATAATATCAGCATATAAATGATTCAATGATATTCATATACATGCCGAGTACCTATTATCTGAGCAAATTATGCAAACTTCCAATAACACATATAATTCATACACTGAGTAATCAAATTATCTTGAATGTGTTACTGTTATATCATAGTCATCAAATAGAGAAAGAAGGAAAGGAGAGTAAATTCTTAAAAACAATGATAACAAAATGACTACTTACGTTCTGTTGGTAGGATCATTCATTGCGGGAAAGAAATCAACATATTTATACGTATTAATCATATGTAGGAGTAAATTATTACACATCACAATCAACTATTGAACAATCAACACGGATTCGTTAGGAAAGTTCATCATGTCAATTAATTTAAGATAAAAATGTTCATTAACTTCTATTTCAACATCATGACCACTTTCACCGTTTTATTATCAAAAACAAACAAGTACCCTACGAGTAGCCGGTACAATTACTAACACATGTAGCTGAAGCATTGATCGGGAAAAAACAACTAAAGAATAGACAATGATGTACTTTTTCAATTGATACTGTTACTATAGAATGTACATGGTATATCAGTCAATCGGAAACATATATTGTGAAAACCTTTGACTATGTAGTGTCTCCAATACATTAAGAATAAACTGCTAATTCACATATCTTTCCTCTGATAACATAAAATACAAAAGCATGAAGTCTCATGTTATGAAAATCATTTATGCATACAACAGCAAAATCAACAGATATATAGAACTGATGCTGTCTAAAAATCAATATTTTACGAAAGATGAATTGATCACCTATTTCAAAAGATATATTACAAAAGTTTTTTGTCAATAGCATTACTGTTATCATGTCATGTTTCAAGTTAATATAAAATGCAATAACCAAGGTATGTGAAAACGTTATAGATTAATACTATTATATATAGTTTAATAATACAAATTTAATTAATATCAAATTGAAATTATTGAAATGAAATTTGTTTGATTTAAGTCTAAGTCTGAATATGCAAAATTAGCATTTCAAAAATCTCAATTTGCAATAAAATCACGTCATCATCAATTCCAAAATAATATCAGCATATAAATGATTCAATGATATTCATATACATGCCGAGTACCTATTATCTGAGCAAATTATGCAAACTTCCAATAACACATATAATTCATACACTGAGTAATCAAATTATCTTGAATGTGTTACAGTTATGTCATAGTCACCCAATAGAGAAAGAAGGAAAGGAGAATAAATTCTTAAAAACAATGATAACAAAATGGCTACTTACGTTCTGTTGGTAGGATCATTCATTGCGGGAAAGAAATCAACATATTTATACGTATTAATCATATGTAGGAGTAAATTATTACACATCACAATCAACTATTGAACAATAAACACGGATTCGTTAGGAAAGTTCATCATGTCAATTAATTTAAGATAAAAATGTTCATTAACTTCTATTTCAACATCATGACCATTTTCACCGTTTTATTATCAAAAACAAGCAAGTACCCTACGAGTAGCCGGTACAATTACTAACACATGTAGCTGAAGCATTGATCAGAAGTTTTTTTGTCAATAGCATTACTGTTATCATGTCATGTTTCAAGTTAATATAAAATGCAATAACCAAGGTATGTGAAAACGTTATAGATTAATACTATTATATATAGTTTAATAATACAAATTTAATTAATATCAAATTGAAATTATTGAAATGAAATTTGTTTGATTTAAGTCTAAGTCTGAATATGCAAAATTAGCATTTCAAAAATCTCAATTTGCAATAAAATCACGTCATCATCAATTCCAAAATAATATCAGCATATAAATGATTCAATGATATTCATATACATGCCGAGTACCTATTATCTGAGCAAATTATGCAAACTTCCAATAACACATATAATTCATACACTGAGTAATCAAATTATCTTGAATGTGTTACTGTTATATCATAGTCATCAAATGGAAAAAGGAGGAAAGGAGAATAAATTCTTAAAAACAATGATAACAAAATGACTACTTACGTTCTGTTGGTAGGATCATTCATTGCGGGAAAGAAATCAACATATTTATACGTATTAATCATATGTAGGAGTAAATTATTACACATCACAATCAACTATTGAACAATAAACACGGATTCGTTAGGAAAGTTCATCATGTCAATTAATTTAAGATAAAAATGTTCATTAACTTCTATTTCAACATCATGACCATTTTCACCGTTTTATTATAAAAACAAACAAGTACCCTACGAGTAGCCGGTACAATTACTAACACATGTAGCTGAAGCATTGATAGGGAAAAAACAACTAAAGAATAGACAATGATGTACTTTTGATTACTTTTTCAATTGATACTGTTACTATAGAATGTACATGGTATATCAGTCAATCGGAAACATATATTGTGAAAACCTTTGACTATGTAGTGTCTCCAATACATTAAGAATAAACTGCTAATTCACATATCTTTCCTCTGATAACATAAAATACAAAAGCATGAAGTCTCATGTTATGAAAATCATTTATGCATACAACAACAAAATCAACAGATATATAGAACTGATGCTGTCTAAAAATCAATATTTTACGAAAGATGAATTGATCACCTATTTCAAAAGATATATTACAGAAGTTTTTTTGTCAATAGCATTACTGTTATCATGTCATGTTTCAAGTTAATATAAAATGCAATAACCAAGGTATGTGAAAACGTTATAGATTAATACTATTATATATAGTTTAATAATACAAATTTAATTAATATCAAATTGAAATTATTGAAATGAAATTTGTTTGATTTAAGTCTAAGTCTGAATATGCAAAATTAGCATTTCAAAAATCTCAATTTGCAATAAAATCACGTCATCATCAATTCCAAAATAATATCAGCATATAAATGATTCAATGATATTCATATACATGCCGAGTACCTATTATCTGAGCAAATTATGCAAACTTCCAATAACACATATAATTCATACACTGAGTAATCAAATTATCTTGAATGTGTTACTGTTATGTCATAGTCATCAAATGGAAAGAAGGAAAGGAGAGTAAATTCTTAAAAACAATGATAACAAAATGACTACTTACGTTCTGTTGGTAGGATCATTCATTGCGGGAAAGAAATCAACATATTTATACGTATTAATCATATGTAGGAGTAAATTATTACACATCACAATCAACTATTGAACAATAAACACGGATTCGTTAGGAAAGTTCATCATGTCAATTAATTTAAGATAAAAATGTTCATTAACTTCTATTTCAACATCATGACCATTTTCACCGTTTTATTATCAAAAACAAGCAAGTACCCTACGATTAGCCGGTACAATTACTAACACATGTAGCTGAAGCATTGATCAGAAGTTTTTTTGTCAATAGCATTAGTGTTACCATGTCATGTTTCAAGTTAATATAAAATGCAATAACCAAGGTATGTGAAAACGTTATAGATTAATACTATTATATATAGTTTAATAATACAAATTTAATTAATATCAAATTGAAATTATTGAAATGAAATTTGTTTGATTTAAGTCTAAGTCTGAATATGCAAAATTAGCATTTCAAAAATCTCAATTTGCAATAAAATCACGTCATCATCAATTCCAAAATAATATCAGCATATAAATGATTCAATGATATTCATATACATGCCGAGTACCTATTATCTGAGCAAATTATGCAAACTTCCAATAACACATATAATTCATACACTGAGTAATCAAATTATCTTGAATGTGTTACTGTTATATCATAGTCATCAAATGGAAAAAGGAGGAAAGGAGAGTAAATTCTTTAAAACAATGATAACAAAATGACTACTTACGTTCTGTTGGTAGGATCATTCATTGCGGGAAAGAAATCAACATATTTATACGTATTAATCATATGTAGGAGTAAATTATTACACATCACAATCAACTATTGAACAATAAACACGGATTCGTTAGGAAAGTTCATCATGTCAATTAATTTAAGATAAAAATGTTCATTAACTTCTATTTCAACATCATGACCATTTTCACCGTTTTATTATCAAAAACAAGCAAGTACCCTACGAGTAGCCGGTACAATTACTAACACATGTAGCTGAAGCATTGATCGGGAAAAAACAACTAAAGAATAGACAATGATGTACTTTTTCAATTGATACTGTTACTATAGAATGTAATGGTATATCAGTCAAAAAACATATATTGTGAAAACCTTTGATTATGTAGTGTCTCCAATACATTAAGAATAAACTGCTAATTCACATATCTTTCCTCTGATAACATAAAATACAAAAGCATGAAGTCTCATGTTATGAAAATTATGCATAACACATATATAGTGATGCTGAAAAATCAATATTTTACGCATTTTCAAAAGATATATTACAGAAGTTTTTTTGTCAATAGCATTACTGTTATCATGTCATGTTTCAAGTTAATATAAAATGCAATAACCAAGGTATGTGAAAACGTTATAGATTAATACTATTATATATAGTTTAATAATACAAATTTAATTAATATCAAATTGAAATTATTGAAATGAAATTTGTTTGATTTAAGTCTAAGTCTGAATATGCAAAATTAGCATTTCAAAAATCTCAATTTGCAATAAAATCACGTCATCATCAATTCCAAAATAATATCAGCATATAAATGATTCAATGATATTCATATACATGCCGAGTACCTATTATCTGAGCAAATTATGCAAACTTCCAATAACACATATAATTCATACACTGAGTAATCAAATTATCTTGAATGTGTTACTGTTATATCATAGTCATCAAATGGAAAAAGGAGGAAAGGAGAGTAATTTCTTAAAAACAATGATAACAAAATGACTACTTACCGGCTGTTGGTAAGATCATTCATTGCGGGAAAGAAATCAACATATTTATACGTATTAATCATATGTAGGAGTAAATTATTACACATCACAATCAACTATTGAACAATAAACACGGATTCGTTAGGAAAGTTCATCATGTCAATTAATTTAAGATAAAAATGTTCATTAACTTCTATTTCAACATCATGACCACTTTCACCGTTTAATTATAAAAACAAACAAGTACCCTACGAGTAGCCGGTAAAATTACTAACACATGTAGCTGAAGCATTGATCGGGAAAAAACAACTAAAGAATAGACAATGATGTACTTTTTCAATTGATACTGTTACTATAGAATGTACATGGTATATCAGTCAATCGGAAACATATATTGTGAAAACCTTTGACTATGTAGTGTCTCCAATACATTAAGAATAAACTGCTAATTCACATATCTTTCCTCTGATAACATAAAATACAAAAGCATGAAGTCTCATGTTATGAAAATCATTTATGCATACAACAACAAAATCAACAGATATATAGAACTGATGCTGTCTAAAAATCAATATTTTACGAAAGATTAATTGATCACCTATTTCAAAAGATGTATTACAGAAGTTTTTTGTCAATAGCATTACTGTTACCATGTCATGTTTCAAGTTAATATAAAATGCAATAACCAAGGTATGTGAAAACGTTATAGATTAATACTATTATATATAGTTTAATAATACAAATTTAATTAATATCAAATTGAAATTATTGAAATGAAATTTGTTTGATTTAAGTCTAAGTCTGAATATGCAAAATTAGCATTTCAAAAATCTCAATTTGCAATAAAATCACGTCATCATCAATTCCAAAATAATATCAGCATATAAATGATTCAATGATATTCATATACATGCCGAGTACCTATTATCTGAGCAAATTATGCAAACTTCCAATAACACATATAATTCATACACTGAGTAATCAAATTATCTTGAATGTGTTACTGTTATGTCATAGTCATCAAATTGAGAAAGAAGGAAAGGAGAGTAAATTCTTAAAAACAATGATAACAAAATGACTACTTACCAACTGTTGGTAGGATCATTCATTGCGGGAAAGAAATCAACATATTTATACGTATTAATCATATGTAGGAGTAAATTATTACACATCACAATCAACTATTGAACAATAAACACGGATTCGTTAGGAAAGTTCATCATGTCAATTAATTTAAGATAAAAATGTTCATTTACTTCTATTTCAACATTATGACCATTTTCACCGTTTTATTATCAAAAACAAGCAAGTACCCTACGAGTAGCCGGTACAATTACTAACACATGTAGCTGAAGCATTGATCAGAAGATTTTTGTCAATAGCATTACTGTTATCATGTCATGTTTCAAGTTAATATAAAATGCAATAACCAAGGTATGTGAAAACGTTATAGATTAATACTATTATATATAGTTTAATAATACAAATTTAATTAATATCAAATTGAAATTATTGAAATGAAATTTGTTTGATTTAAGTCTAAGTCTGAATATGCAAAATTAGCATTTCAAAAATCTCAATTTGCAATAAAATCACGTCATCATCAATTCCAAAATAATATCAGCATATAAATGATTCAATGATATTCATATACATGCCGAGTACCTATTATCTGAGCAAATTATGCAAACTTCCAATAACACATATAATTCATACACTGAGTAATCAAATTATCTTGAATGTGTTACTGTTATGTCATAGTCATCAAATTGTGAAAGAAGGAAAGGAGAGTAAATTCTTAAAAACAATGATAACAAAATGACTACTTACGTTCTGTTGGTAGGATCATTCATTGCGGGAAAGAAATCAACATATTTATACGTATTAATCATATGTAGGAGTAAATTATTACACATCACAATCAACTATTGAACAATAAACACGGATTCGTTAGGAAAGTTCATCATGTCAATTAATTTAAGATAAAAATGTTCATTAACTTCTATTTCAACATCATGACCATTTTCACCGTTTTATTATCAAAAACAAGCAAGTACCCTACGAGTAGCCGGTACAATTACTAACACATGTAGCTGAAGCATTGATCAGAAGTTTTTTTGTCAATAGCATTACTGTTATCATGTCATGTTTCAAGTTAATATAAAATGCAATAACCAAGGTATGTGAAAACGTTATAGATTAATACTATTATATATAGTTTAATAATACAAATTTAATTAATATCAAATTGAAATTATTGAAATGAAATTTGTTTGATTTAAGTCTAAGTCTGAATATGCAAAATTAGCATTTCAAAAATCTCAATTTGCAATAAAATCACGTCATCATCAATTCCAAAATAATATCAGCATATAAATGATTCAATGATATTCATATACATGCCGAGTACCTATTATCTGAGCAAATTATGCAAACTTCCAATAACACATATAATTCATACACTGATTAATCAAATTATCTTGAATGTGTTACTGTTATGTCATAGTCATCAAATTGAGAAAGAAGGAAAGGAGAGTAAATTCTTAAAAACAATGATAACAAAATGACTACTTACCATCTGTTGGTAGGATCATTCATTGCGGGAAAGAAATCAACATATTTATACGTATTAATCATATGTAGGAGTAAATTATTACACATCACAATCAACTATTGAACAATAAACATGGATTCGTTAGGAAAGTTCATCAAGTCAATTAATTTAAGATAAAAATGTTCATTAACTTCTATTTCAACATCATGACCATTTTCACCGTTTTATTATCAAAAACAAGCAAGTACCCTACGAGTAGCCGGTACAATTACTAACACATGTAGCTGAAGCATTGATCAGAAGTTTTTTTGTCAATAGCATTACTGTTATCATGTCATGTTTCAAGTTAATATAAAATGCAATAACCAAGGTATGTGAAAACGTTATAGATTAATACTATTATATATAGTTTAATAATACAAATTTAATTAATATCAAATTGAAATTATTGAAATGAAATTTGTTTGATTTAAGTCTAAGTCTGAATATGCAAAATTAGCATTTCAAAAATCTCAATTTGCAATAAAATCACGTCATCATCAATTCCAAAATAATATCAGCATATAAATGATTCAATGATATTCATATACATGCCGAGTACCTATTATCTGAGCAAATTATGCAAACTTCCAATAACACATATAATTCATACACTGAGTAATCAAATTATCTTGAATGTGTTACTGTTATATCATAGTCATCAAATAGAAAAAGGAGGAAAGGAGAGTAAATTCTTTAAAACAATGATAACAAAATGACTACTTACGTTCTGTTGGTAGGATCATTCATTGCGGGAAAGAAGTCAATATATTTATACGTATTAATCATATGTAGGAGTAAATTATTACACATCACAATCAACTATTGAACAATAAACAAATGTTAGGAAAGTATCATGCAATTAATTTAAGAAATAAAAATCATTATTCATTTGAACAATTTATTACAGACAATGATGTATTTTTTTTAGATAAACTGTTATTAAATAATATACATGGTATAGCAGACAATACATTGAATTGTTAAATAATGAAACACACAGTTTGTTCACTAATGATTATCCTTCAGTCTAGAATGCTTAAGACTAAATTTCCGTTTTGCATACAGAACAAATATTATTTCAGAGAACTTACTGTAGTTTCCCCTCCCGATCTAGAATTATCCCGAGACGTACTTTTTTTGATAAACGCCTTATCCATTCCCACGAAGGATGTTACGGCAAATCTGGGCAAAATCCAATTTTTCCTACAGGTGGATTTTTTTTCCTTTAATATGATCTACCGGTCCCCGCCTCTCCCGACCCAGAAGAAGGACTCAAAGTTTACACAAAGCTGATCCCCCTTTTCACAAGCCTGCTTCAGGCCCAATATGGACCCAATCACAATTATTCTACAGAAGATGTAGGATTTACAAGAATTTGCTTTATTTCTCCGATTAGAAACCAGGAAAGAACGTAAATTTTATTTATTTTCAAATAAGCCATCAATGTCTCAGGAGAACCAGCTCAACACTAGATATATCAAACTTGGACATATTTTACATCGCGTTCTACCCGTAAAGGATGCTAAGATAACCAATTAACTGGAAAATCTAGACAAATCGGACAAATGACAAGTCTCAATGTGAAGAAGTCACCTCAGAAACGTTCTCTTGTAACCTTATTATCAGAGTATTGTAACCTTATTATCAGAGTATTGTAACCTAACAGTCTAAAAGTATTTGTTCACTGCTAGAAACATCCACAAATTACTTACTTTTTTTTCTGTTTGATCCAGAGGCCATATCAAGTGATGGTTTAGCTGGCTTTCTATATAGATTAGTTAATAGCGTTGCTGTAATGAGAATTTCGACACGTTGATATAATGGTATTAAATACAATTGGGGAAGTCACATTCCTTCTGGGTAATTGGATTTAACATTCACTAATTTATAAGTTATATATCAATATATATGATTTTTGGTGATCTTATGTTTACCTCTACACCTTTCAGATAAACTGTTGTATCGAATTGTCACAAATTACAATGCAATATGGTAAATAACAGGAATTGGACCTAATCAAACAGATAAAAGATTTAAAATTTCATATAAAAATGCAGAAAATCATTAGAAAACGATATTCATTATGTAAATCATTGAACAGTTGTCCTATGATCCTACTGCAATATTGATGCCAGATAAATAATCAATGCCTATGTTATTTCATTTGTTTATTATCAAGAGTGGATTCAAATTTGAACTATCTCTGTTGTCTTTTATTTCATCATGTTACAGAGCTAATAATATTAATAACCTTGGCCTTAATATTATTGAGAATAATTCCTTTGGGGATTTCGACATATTGATCTTAAGGGTGATTCAAGGATAACATTTAAAAGGTCTTACAGCACTTCATGCCAACATTCTACAGTGATAATATCAGTGCCCTTGACCTTTTGCAGCGTGACCTTGAACGTGGGTCAAAATTAATCATTTGACCAAATTTGTCGTTTTTGTCAAATAACTAAATCAATTTGCAAGGATATTATAGAAAACTGGCCAGACTAGGGAAAATAACTGATTGATTGCATTTCTCAAAACATGGATGATGACGAATCGGGAATAGAAGATAAAGTATAGACTCCTCAATTTTCTGCCAAAATTAGTACTAGAAATAAAGTTAAAAAAGAAAATACTAAAATGTGAACAATCAAAAATAAGTATGATTGTCTTTTTTTGTTTTAAGGCCTGCGGAGGCAGTGTATTATCCTATTCTGGTTGTAGTCATCGTGGTCATTTTGAGGTTTATAAGTGGATTTATTTGGCTCATTTCTCCCCCCAAGCTCACGGGTGTTATATGTGTTCACTTCACTATATTTTGAATTATCAAGATCTGCTAGACATGGATATCCAATGGCACCGATCGCGTACACACTAACTTTCTTTTGAGGTTCTTACAATATATGAAAAGTCATTAGACTCAAAAAATACAATGATTATTCAATTATGATCTTTTGCAAATGACAAAAAATAGGCCAATAATGCAGTGAAATATCTGGGTTTCTTGCATGAGCATAGGTTCAGTCAGTTTATAGAGGAAAAAATCAAAATGTAAGGTGTTTTTCAATGGATCACAAATCACAAAAGCAAGAGGTCTTCTAGAGAAGAACAATGATGAAATTAACTTGTTGATGGAATTCTGTGTGGGAATATCAAAATTGTAAATAGGGAGACATGCTGTAATGGAGGTATAAATATGGTTTTTTTATATATATTTTCATATTTAAGGAAGCCAGATTTGGAGCAAATAACCAAATGAAAAGGACATCTATGTCATTCCCTTTTAAAGTTCCTTCTGTTGCCACTTCGGTGAACATGAATGATTCCTTCCTTTACTTTTTGTATGTAGTAGATCTGATGTTTATGAGGCCTGAGCCATTTAGTTGACTTAAGACTTATCCATTTGGTTTATGCATTTGATGATATTTTCTAATTAATATAATTACTGTTGTATACTGATCGATTGTAAACTAATGTTTTGAGAAAGAAGAGAAAAGACAATACTTCATATTAGGTCCCTTCTTACAGACCTTGTACTTGGGTCTTCGGAGTCAGACACGGCGTGTTATCGCATTCTTGTAGTTGTCATCGTCGTCAGTTTGAGGTTAATTGGTCAGGGATGTTTATGGTTCTTTGTCTAAAAATAAAGTAAACTGTATAAACTCTACGAAAGCCTTTTTTTGTTATTCTGTTATCTAACGGTGAATTACGGTTATGTTACATAACGTTATTACAGGGGCAGCATTAACACCGCTTTTAACAGCACTACTTTCCCGGTATATTGCATATAACTTGATTCCTATTTGCCTTTTTGAATTGTTAAAAACAAGAGATCCCAGAGAAATCTCAGTGCCTATCTGTGTTTCGTCATAATTTAATCTTTATCTTCCCTCTCTATTCTTGTTCTTAACTATATTGAATTTCAAAATTCCTTTTAAGAAATATTGATAATAACAGTGATAATACTCTTTAATTGTGAAATAAAAGATGAACACCAGCCAGCCATTTGCCTCTCTCATCAGTAGGCTGGGAAAGATTAACCCAGTATTATCCAAAGATTTGTCCAAGGTGTCCGTCTGTCAAACGTCTTTTTTTCTTTTTTGTTCTGTCCTCAAATCATCCATTTATAGTCCAAATTCAAGATGGTCGCATCTCAGCCATTTTGATTTCATAAACAGTCCCAAAATCAAAGGAAAAATCAGTAAATACAGGGAAGGCAAACATGGGTAAAAAATACATGCTATGAATTTCAATAAAACGCCAGATGAAAGCCCGTCGGCCATTTTTTTTTAATAATGGTGAGATAATAATGTGCAACTATATCCCAATCATTATCGTTTCTGATAAGGGCATATTAATCACTGAATAAACAGAAATTTAAAAAAATAAGAAAATGGTAGACGTCATCTAGGTATCACTGTGTTTGTTATTTTCTGCTGTTTTCCAATTAGCATTACTTTAAAAAGTTTGCGAAATTAAATTACCAAGACGGTCAAAAACGTTGATTTTATACATTTTAACGCCAAGTAGAAGGCATATCATCATGGTATGTGGCTGGTTGTTTCCTAAGGATAAATTTAGATAACTTGATACTAAGATGAAACATTTAAACGGTTTCTTCTCATTATCCCAAAGGTGAGCTACTTGTTATTAAATTCAGAAACAATTACGAAGAGAAATTGCCTTGAGCCATATTTAATGTCACTGTGGTCATTTCTGTTTAGATATTTAATCGGTTTCTTATAAACAAAGTTGTTTTGAACATTAAAATTGTGCTGAAAGTTCCCAGTATTAATGTCAATGAAAATTTGAAAAAAAAAACTTGGCCCTTAATGTCACATAAGTCTTTGTTAAAATCAATACATGACTTTTGGTGAATCAAATGGTGTAGATTCCTGAAATCCTGACAAAACTATTGGCAGCCTTGTGTTAATTGTATATTGGTTTTAATTTGTTTTCTAATAATTTAAGCATGAAATCATCTCTAAGCGTAAAAAAGCGTTGTCAAATGAAGTATCAGTCTAGTTGACATTCGATGTGATATTTCAGATAGTTCTGGTATTTCAAATATGTCTGGTATTTCAGATAGTTCTGGTATTTCAAATATGTCTGGTATTTCAGATAGTTCTGGTATTTTAGTTAGTTCTGGTATTTCAGATAGTTCTGGTATTTTATATATTTCCGTATTTCTGGTATTTAAGGTATTTCTGAATTGATGAAGGCAGAAACGACACATAGGTATACCTAAATCCGTAGCCTGCATAACGAAGCCTGATTTTTCATATATGAAAAAACATATGTAAATAATACTACATATTTATAAAACTCCAATAACAGAATTTCACAATCTCGTATTATGAAACGTTACGGTAATCAATTCGTTGTGGTGTTTATAAAGTAACAGTCACCATATCAATAATTTAATGAGTGGTTACCACGAAAGGTTGAACACTCTTACAATGTTCAAAGTATACGTCACTTACTGGTAATATTTCATTAATCTTTGGTACAATTTCAGATGTCCTGCAATAAGGAACACTCGCAATCTTTCCGATAATAACCCGTCGTGTATCATTAGAATATATCATAGTGCTATCTGGTCCGTTCTACTGATCCCAAAGAAATGCCGTATCTCACATAGAGTATCAAACTGCGTAATACCCCTTACACATAACCCAATAATTGCCTCTCAATACACCTATTATGCTAACGTCTTTACGGTGGTTCATCGGAATGTAAATAAATGTTACCTGTACGTCACACAATTTTCACACACACAGGTTAGGAACATATGTGTATTTTAGCTAAGTCATTAAGGGGTTAGTGCCCTTGGATTGCAATGTTGACGTGAGATTATGTGAATATATTTTTGCAGAACTTAAATGGTTATAACAAAATTTGTTCCGTATAATTTTGCTTTCTTAAAAAATAGATTAATATCAATTCATTCAAAAGAAGATTCGTAGATGTATTGTATATATACTATCCCCATAAAGTAGCATTACTTTATTTTGCTATCAATTAATTATCCCCCTGGTGGATTTGTATCACTCGTACAACAGGTGTCAGTAACTTCGGGATTTTTTACTCTAAATAACACAGTGTGCCCTTAGAGTAAGGTGTCAGCAAAGTCAAGTTTTAAACTTATTTCAGAGGATGACCATACAATCAGGTGTCAGTAAGATAAGGTTATAATGTTTTAATTACCACAGCGTTTCATTAAAGTCATGTATCTATAAAGTCAGGTTTTTATGTTAAATCAGAAGATGTCCTTACATATATTTCTCTGCAAAGTCAGATTTTAATGTTAAAGCACAGGATGTTCTCGGAGTTGGTATTAATATCTTAATTACAATAGCATGTTCTTAGAATCAGGTGTCTGTATTGTCAGCTTTTAAGAAGATAAAAGTATCCCCTTGTATGCGCATGTCTGATGTTGGAAGGTAAAGAAGTGGACGGAAAAAATAGATATCTGGTCGATAGCAATGACTGTAAAGATCTTTACATATAGAGTCATGTTTGATTAAAGTGCATAGTCTTTTATAAATCTGTAAAAAACACGTCTACTAAATTTCAGATTTCCTTCCTACCGTTCGTATAGGATTGTTTCATATATTGACAGCAGATAATAAAGTTCTGATCGTCAGTGCACAGTATTACTATAAGAAGGAAATACATGAAGGACATTTTCTTTTCAGTGAAACCATACCGAAATGACAAGAAAGATAGAAGTGAGATGGGTATATTATTACATACATCTTTGCATCTGTGTACTGTTTTTGCACAAGCCAATTGAAAGTGAAACTGGTCACGTTGTTGTGTTTCATTTTTGTACTTTCTATATAAGAATTGTTTTATAATACGTGTTATTGGAGTCAAGTCTTTAAGATTCAGTTGGTTGTAAAGTTGCTTACTATTCTTTCTCAATCAATACCCAATTTCCACACTGATATTCCATCCACATTATTTTCAGTTTTCCACTACTGGTGAAGTGAAGTGGCGAGTGACAACTCCAGCCCAATTTATCGGTCCATCTTGTATATCTAAGTTGACTGTCAGTACATTTCTAAAACAAGCACCTGTCTTAAAATATTTCTGCCCATTAAATTCCCATCTTTGCCATGTGCACATTCGATAAAATTTTGTTTCAAGTCATCTGACACATCACAAATACCTTACTTTTTCTCCTGAGTAATTGTCAAAAAGAAATGTGTTATCTGTCCCTACTGTGCTTCAGGACACGCGAAGAGAGCACTTCAGTATAATTAGTCTGTAGCTTTTCTTCTCGGATTTAGAATTGATATTTCATCTCGTACTCAATGTAAATGGTTTTAATTTAAACGATAAATCACTTTGAATTTAAGAACTTGGCATCACGGACGAGTACTTCAACGTGATGTTCCATCTCTAAAATTGCATATAAAGGTGATATTTTCTTTGTGTATATCTTGTAGAAATTCCCTTATAAAACTTCGTCTATTCATATGTCCTCTGTTTTAAACCTTTTGACGTTGGTTTATTTTAATCAATATAGAAAAAAAAATTACAATGTTTAAGTATTTTGGTAAATTAAATACATCCGTTACATTTTCAACGTAAGTCTAATACCCATATCAGAAGTACACGATAATGTCTTACAAAAATTATACTCATATCAGAGGAACACGATTGAGTCTTAAACAGAGTATATTCATATCAAAGGTACACGATTGGGTCTTAACGAGAGTATACTCATATCAGAGGTACACAATATAGTCTTAACAAGAGTATACTCATATCAGAGGTAAACAATATACTTAACAAGAGTATACTTATATCAAGGTAAACGTATGCTCATATTAGAGGTACACGATTGAGTCTTAACAAGAGTATGCTCATATCAGAGGTACACGATTTAGTCTTAACAAAATTATACTCATATCCGAGGTACAACATTGAGTCTTAACAAGAGTATACTCATATCACAGGTATACGATTGAGTCTTCACAACTATATACATTTTTATGGAAGCCAGATTTAGGAACAAATAACCAAATGAAAGGAACATATATAATCATTCCCTTTTGAAATTCCTTCTGTTGCCACTTCGGTGAACATGAATGATTCTTTTTTTTTTTACTTTTTTATGCAAAATATCTTATGTTTATTAGACACGAGCTATTTCGTTGAATGTAGACTCATGTGTGTTATTTATGCCTGTTATGATATATTCAAATTAATATGATTACTGTGGTAAACTGATGCTTTTAGAAAGAAGAGAAAAGACAATACTTCATATTAAGTCGCTTCTTACAAACCTTGTCCTTGTGTCTTCGGAGTCAGACACAGCGTGTTATCGCATTCTTGCAATTGTCATCGTCGTCAGTTTGAGGTTGATTGGTCAAGGATGTTTATGGTTTTTTGCCTAAAAATAAAGTGAACTGTATATAGTCTACGAAAGCCTTTGTTATTTTGTTATCTAACTGTGAATTACGGTTATGTTAGGACAGCACATACTACATAACGTTGTTACAAGGGCAACATTAATACCGCTTATAACAGCACTACTTTCCCCGTACATTGCATATAACCTGATTCTTCGTTGCCTTTTTTAATTGTAAAAACAAGAGATCTCAAAAGAACATTTTGTTTGGTCTTTATTCTCTCTCTCTCTCTCTCTCTCTCTCTCTCTCTCTCTCTCTCTCTCTCTCTCTCTCTCTCTCTCTCTCTCTCTCTCTCTCTCTCTCTCTCTCTCTCTCCTCCCCATCCCAACTCGAAAGATTGAACATTGTTAACAGTATACGTTAATTGCTGGTAATATTTCACTCGCTTGTAAAACCATCAGTGTGAGGCATAAAGGAATGACTAGATGGGTTTGAAAGCTAATCGAATTAATATGCAGCTATGTTAAGTACAGGCTCAGATGTCCTGTAAAAAGTAACACTCGAAATCTTTCTGTTCATAACCTGTCGTGTATCATTAGAATATATCATAGCGTTATCTCGTCCGTTCTACTGATATTGAAGTCAAAAGAAGATTCAATAAGTTCAGGTGTTAGATTGTTCATTAGTTGACAGCTAGTGGGAGGACGTCAAAATTCTGCAAACGTTCAGGAGCTAAAACATTGAATGGTGATAGATAAATTCTATCAGAGATTTATCCGACGGTTTACGAGGTGACGATTTTTTTCCCCTTAATGATAGGCATACCGGTAACTATATTTACCTCAACATTCTTTAACGTCGAATAAAATCAGCTGATGGCAAATATTTGCACTGAACCAATACGGCAGTTTTTACTTTATATGTACATGAATGATATTAATCCATCAGGGCAAAATTTAATAAATAGCAACAGAAAATAGTGCGACTTTATGGTAGATAGTATATGTACAATACATCTACAAAACGTTTTTTGCATGAATTGATATTAATATATTTTTTAAGAAAGCAAAATTATACGGAACAAATTTTGTTATAACCATTTAAGTTCTGTAAAATGTATTCACATAATCTCACGTCAACATTGCAATCCAAGGGCACTAACCACTTGACGACGTAGCTAAAATACACATATGTACCCTACCTGTGTGTGTGAAAATTATGTGACGCACAGGTAACATCTATTTACATTCCGATGCACCACCCTAAAGACGTTAACATAAGAGGTACATTGTGAGGCAATAATTAGTAAATGTGGAAGGTGTATAACGTAATTTGATACTCTATGTGACATACGACATTTCCATAGGCTCAGTAGACCGGAGCAAATAAAAATACACTGCATTCAAGTTGGTTAAGGACAACCGTAGGAAAATATTTTTTAACAATCTTTCTGATTGCTGAAATGAAATTTTCCGCTGATCATTATAGAATATTTTATTATTTCTTCGTAGAATGTACCTTGTCGTGGTATAAGTGTATTGAAAACATCCCCTATATTAATGTTTAATTCAATATGAGCCCCATCACTCTCCATCCCACTCCCCTGACCCCACACCAAAGCAAATATGATGAATGGAATTAAATAAGGGAAGCAGATATTGGACATTGTCTTCAGCTTTTTCATTAGTCTGTTAAGTTTTTAACGTTGTGCTTAATACTAACATCAATATATAAACTTATCATATCAATAAGTGATATTCTAGTCTATTCTTTATCTTTATTCTTCCCGTTATGTCTTCTACTAACTTCTGTTTTATATTTATTCCCAAAGTTGATAAGGTAATAAAACAACGCGGTGATGGTTATGAAGACATTACGTGTGATAATGTGATCGTTCGGTTCATAACAAGACGTCCTCATTAGGAATATATCTGTCTGGTAGACTTGATCTTACACCCGAGAAAAAAAATAAGTGAATAAAAAGGAACTAACAGAATATAGACATAGATCATGACGTCAACCTTCTGTTGGAAAAAAATCTGTAAGTGGAAAAATCGAATTTAATAATGTGATACGATTTGCCAATTACAGCAAGAAAAATGACAGAGTACACCAATGTAAGGAGAGATTAATGTTGTACTACCGATGAAGGAATGAAAGTAGACTAATGGGTGACTGAAAATATAGAACTATATGTACAGTTGTCAGAGAAACTAGCAGAAGTTGAAATAGATTCTTTTAAACAGTGAAGCGGATGATGAATGTATTCATGCTCAGTCAAACGTGCAGAGAAGAACGGTAGACAAACATGTAAATATTGATAGGATAACATTTAAAATTTGTTTACACAATATGCCGTTGGCGATGATATAGGGTGTCAAGGAGAAGCTGATGTTAGGTGCTTAACAAGATACTGTATCTAGACCTTTTGCGTCATTATAACTCAGGAGCAGGTGCCAATCCTGAAGAAATTATTGAGTTCTTTACAGACCCAGCAGGAAGCGCATCGTATATGATTGGTGGTACAACAATACACAACAATAGCCTGCTATCGGGACATTTTGAAACCATTAAAATTCAAAATGTAAAACGAAAAGCGAGATATTCTGCCACAAACGTATTGATGACAATAACTTCCTTTTTGCATGTGGTGTAGTGGTATGAGGGTTGGCTCAGGAGCATAAGCACCGCAATTATGGGTTCCAATCCTGATGACCATTGATTTTATTTTTTTTATTTTTTATTTTTTTTTTATATTCAATTTAAGATACAAAACTATAATACATATTTTCTAGCGAGAACTTTGCAACACATTATTATTTTTAACATTAATCAAAATTATTTGTGTAATTAATTAAGCTCTGACTTCAAATCCTGTTGACAACTATTGTTTATTTATTTTGATTTCAAATAAAAAAGATACCTATTCTTAATTTAATTTAAAATGCAACCATGTAGTCTGTTCTTGAAAGTGCTTAGCAACATTTTATTTTTTCACATTAAGAAAATAACATTTGTAATATTAATTAAACTGTGAGTTCAAATCTTGTTGACAATCCATATTTCACAAACATTTATCGACATTTGTGTGAGTTACAGTTGTGCTGGTGCCTGTTCCTTTTTATTATTTTTTCTTAATTTCATTGTAAAAAACTTAACAACATATTCACTAAATAATGTGTAATTATTGATCAATTATGACAAAAATATGTTATGTAATTTAAATATGAATATAATATCTATGTTTACAACTTTTTATTTCTTATACAATGTATAGAACACACATTCTTTTGAGTTCCACATAAAAAGTTGTCACTTTTATGTTTACATATTCTTTTTATACTTTTCTACGTTACCGTGATTCATATGGTTGGTATAAAGTATTAATATACTTATCAAATATTTCTTTCCAGATGCCAAAAGACATCCCATGTTGCTTGTGCTTCAAAAGATGTAAACCAAATTCCAGAAGGCATATCCCAAATGGCGTGGCCTTTAAAAGATATGTGGAGCGATGTGTTGGCAGGGACGTGAGTAGCAATGACATGATATGCGGGACATGTACGGCATGAGTGTATAGGAGTCTTCCAATATTTCACCAGACACCTGTAAATACTAATGATGACGAGTACATTTCTCAGCCGCCAAAGAAAAAGACACTGTCGAGTCCTAAAACTATTAATTTGAACCTTCCCGCAACATCAAAATCTCATAAATCATGTATTGTATGTCATAAAGATGCAAACCAAAGAAATCATTTAACCAACATCCCACAACAAGGATCTACTCAGGCCTTCATAGTATGTGGTATATTCATACACCCCCATAGTAGATGTTGTGAGAGCCATATTGAGAACAATTATCTGAATGAAAATGCGTTGGCATTACTTGGAACCAAGAAATCAAATGACTGGTTTTCAAGAAGTGATATTACAGGTTTTCTCTCCGGAGTTCAAAGGATGCTGTCTACACATTCTGGACATTTGAATTTCGATGTGCCATCATTTTTAACCAATGAAGATTATGTAACATTGACAGGATTTACCAAACAGCAGTTTGACGAAATTGTCACTCATTTGACATCACTTAATAATTCAGCAGTTAGGTCAATCCGGACATGTCAAGCTGTGTTTCTCTTCAAATTACGTAGTGGATTGTCCAACAAGTTAATTGGTGTGTTATTTCATTTAACATATTCACAAATCCAGCGCATAGTGAACAGCACAAGGAATGCCTTAGTGGAAGATTTTGTACCAGATAACCTTGCTCATGGAGACTTTTTCAAAACCACACTACAAATATAGCAAAATCATTGTTCCAACCAGGCGAAAACGAGGCTATTGTTGTTGCTGATTGCACCTATGTTTACATCCAGAAGAGTGCAGACTACAAATTCCAAAGGAGGTCCTATTCTATGCAGAAGAACAGACCACTGATGCTTGTAGGAACAGATGGCTACATTCTGGATGTGCTCGGACCTTACCTGGCTGATGGCTCAAACAACGATGCCTCCATTACAAAACACATGCTTAAGGCAAATGAGGAAGCTAGCAAGTGGTTCAAACCCGGCGACATATTCATTGTAGACAGGGGGTGTAGGGACGCTGTGAGGTTTTTAGAAGACCGAGGTTTCGATGTGAAAATGCCCTTCTATCTTCAGAAAGGCTGCAAGCAGCACAGCACCGAAGAGGCGAACCTTTCACGTTTAGTCACAAAAGTCAGATGGGTGGTAGAAAGCGTGAATGGCAGGATAAAACAATGGAAACTGTTTGACAAAGTTGTTCCAAATACCCTGATCCCTTCTATTGGTGACTTTGTGAGAATCATCTGTGCTCTTATCAACAGGTTTAAAGAACCACTTGTGAAAACTGACGCAACATCAGAAGCACATTGCAGGGCAATGCTTGCAAAGTCCAAGGAACCAAATACAGTGAAGGCATTTTTGGAAAGCAACAACTTACTAAATAAGAGAACTGTTTATCAAAAGCTGGAAGCAGAAGACTTGATGGACTTCCCTAAACTTTCCATGGATGACTTACGAAACATCACCATGGGAGTTTATCAGCTTAAACAGGCTCCAAGTTATACAAAGGAGCACTGTGTTGAAGATGGACTGTATGAGTTGCTGGTCTTCTCAGAAAACCCTAATCTGTTCAAGTTAAAAATACAGTCTCGACACTGTAACAGCAGAGCACATTCTTTGTGGATTGAGTATGACTCACTCTCTGATGATCCCATCAAAGGTTGGTACTGCACTTGTAAAGTAGGCTCAAGAGTGGTCGGTTGCTGTGCCCACATTGCAAGTGCATTGTGGTTTCTAGGATATGAACGCTTCCAAGGCAAATCATCTGGGGCAGTGACTATTTCGACAAAGTCTTTGGCTGATGCAGCTGACATTCCAACAACAGATTCCGACACGGATGAGGAGTATCCAGAGGAATAAACTGTAACACTATATGTATTTAAAGTAGATATAATTTGAAGTCGCTTATCACTTGTTCATTTTCATGTTTGTTAAATTCTGTGAACAAAACCAAAGGTTATACATTGATTATATGCTTCGAATATGCTTTGCTTTCAAAAGCACCAGTGCAGAAGTATGAAGCAAAATAGAAACCGATAACAGCTTCAGGTGATGTTCTTGCTATGTGATAGACTTTGTTGCACACTTTGATTAATAATCATTTTTTTATATTGTGTACACTAGTATACCTTTCTAACAAAAATGTTTTACCAATGAAATGATGTGATAAGTGTTTCGCTTTCAACAAGTAACAAGTGGAAAAATATTGTAACAGAAAAGAATATGTTAACAATTACAGGTATGCTATGTGATAGACTCTGTTGCTAGGGTACTAACTTTGATCTGTATCAAAATGTTTATATTATACATATTTCATAAGAAAAGGTTAGTCCATGTAAAGTGATAATGATCTGTTTTCATTAAATAACGTACAATAAAAAAACAGTGCAACAATATAAAAAAAAATAACAGTTTAGGTCATATTCTTGCCATGTGTAAGAATACTTTGCTAGGGCACCAACTTTGATCAATACTCTAATATCTATATTGTGATACCTTTATTAGAAAGTTTAGCTACTGAAAACATGAAAAATATTTTGTTTTCATTAAGTACAGCAGAAGAAAAATCTTGAAACTGGAAAGAAAATGTTGTTATCAATATAAGGTATTGTTGTTGCTATGCGACACATTCTGTTGCTAGGGAAATTATTGTCACTTCCCAAATGTTTGCATTATAATACCTTTGTAAAAAAAAAATTAGTCCATATAATTATGTCACATATGCTATGATTTGTTTTCATTTCACAAGTTCGGACAATAGAAAATGTTGTTACCAGTAATAAATCTTATAGCCATGCCGTTGCTATGTGATATAATTCGTTGCTAAGGTACCAAATGTAAATATATTAAAAGTTTAATTTAAGCCTTTGCTAGCAAAAGCCATTAGTTGATAACTTCCATAAGTGATTTAATTACATCAATATTAAGCAGCATATTTGTATGATAATTAAAAGTTACAGAATCTTTTTGTAATGCTTTGTGTCATTTTTCTCTTAAAAAATACTGGTGTGACACCTATATTTGAAGTGCCGCTACGCATGCGCCGAGAAAGAAAACATGCTAAAATCCCCCAATTCATTAATTACGTTACTATCCTTACTCAATATAGGTATTTCATCAAATTTGAAGAGGGGGCCAAATTTGACCCAAATCATACATACTCCTTTATACATGTTTGAACGAACACAAAAATGCTCCAACGATATGTCTTACCTTAGATATGCACTGGGTGGAAATTCCTTCCTTGTTGTACTAGGTAAAACGCCATTCCTAAAACACCATTAAAATTGTTGGTTGACAAAATGTAATAAGCCTTTTCAAGAATATTGCGCCGGAAAAGGATTTGTCGCCGTGCATTTATATATATATGTACAATGTTAAGATATACGTTGTCACTGTTCATTCGTTAATTATCTAAGGTGTCTGACTGTAAATCCTGTCGTCAACAGGTATCCACGTATACTTAAGTTATCTCCTTCTGACACATATGTATTTCACAACCTATCCTCGTATACTTCAGTTATCTCCCTTCTGACACATATGTATTTCACAACCTTACTTCGTATTTTATGACAGTAGTTTATGTTTTGTTTGTACTTTGACTCAACGTCCAACCTATTCGTTCTCTTGAAGTTTAGATTCTTTGTTTTACACACCAAAATTACACTTTGTCATTGTACATAAATTCATGCAGACAATTAAAATACGTCCAACACGAACTGGACTTCTTCATTATCAACTCTACGACATCTACATCCTTACATTCAACATGTTTTCATCATATCTGGCGCCGTGACTCAAACTGCCGGTGAACGACGAAGGATCTTCCACCACTATACAATCAACGAGCCACAGCAAAAACACCAACTTATGACCATTATGTCATGTGATTTGTCTGACGAAGTACCCTTTAAAGAGTGATTATGAATGATACTGTGTCTTTATTATTCATCATACTTTTCATCGACGCAGATATCCACCTTACATTACAACATGGAACATTTTTATTTACTAATACTCTATCATATGCTATGTATCCATCACATTTACAACACGCTGATGAATGGAAATTAGACACGAAGTAGTTATAATGCAAGGAACAATCTACAATCCTTTCTTTCGTCTGAAGCATCAACATATTCATTTACAAGGAACTCTAGTGAACATTATTAGTCATTATCTATCTCCAGCCTTATAGTGTGCGAGGAATCAACTCTGACAGAAAAGACGGCAGTACGTCAGATTCGGGCCTTTCATTATCTTTCATCCTTTGTTATAATTGTAATCACACAGTAGACTTGTTAGCTGTTTTATGGAATTACCATCTTATGACATTTCCATTGGATATCGGACACCTGGAATGGACATTTTGAATTCTTAAAATTGCACTGTTTTTTTTTATATTTAGGTTCATGGTAACGTATTTCATCATTAATTGATGTCTAATTATTTTTGAACATATCTCTAATTTTACCTTTGCATTTGAGAAATCATCTGATGTTATCACTTCTGTATTCTCTACTGTTAAATTTTGAATACATGTTTGCATATCAGAGGATTCTATACATGTATATATCTATTGTTATTAAAAAGGGAAAAAAACTTATACAGAGTTAAATATGTATTTCCAATCATCTATTGTTACATGTATAATGCATTTTTGTCCAGAAATAGTACGTATATACAGTGTTTTCTTCGAATGATATTTTTAAAGTATTATTCAATTAACATGCATTACATCCACAATTCATAACTCTTTCTTATAGATAATACTGACATTAATGTCAAATAATTTGAATTTATAATAGAAACTTATATCACAGATAAACCGGAAAGTATATGTATGCATTTATGTTCATTATTAATAAGTAACCATTTTTTAACCGGGTGATGATAATAATTCAACTTTAAGATTTAACAAAAAAATTCTGAATTACTAGTTTTACCAGATCTCAATTATCTAATGGTATATTTACGAAGCATTATCTTAAAATATTGAAAATTATGTTGTTTTATACATGATCATATTTAGAAGGTTCCAAATAAATTACGTTTTTAAGCATGTTCACAAATAATTAAAATTTACACATTATATGGAGAGTTTCACCCACGTGAAATTACACGGGGATTTAAATGTTTACATTCTACCATTTTATGTCAGCCTGTACATAAGACATATTTACTTAAAACACTGTTACATACTTATATTCGGATGAAACATTTATACATCAATAACTTAATTTTCAGGAACTTTCAGATTTTATTTCATGATCTCATCAGTCGTTGAGATAGCCTTATAGTGAGCGTGACGTCATGGCTTAGTATAACAGACGTTGGTACGTCGTAACTAAGTATATTCATACATTTTTCATTAAGTTCTTGTAACACAGCCCAATGAAAACATTTCTTTATTATTGAAATATACCTAACTCAAATGATTGCTTTTTATCCTGTTTACTTACAAATGTAAAGCTTCAAATGTTCACAGAAGTGAATTCCTCTTAAGTCATTCCTTTTGTTCAAGTATTGTCTCGTCTTACTATTAAATTGATTTTTGTCATTTATCAAAGTGTACATCTTTGCCAATCATAAATAGATTTCACATATCTAACATGAATAATCTATGTTTTCAGGCCAGGTAGGAGAGAGGCAGGACGCCCGGTCACAAATTAGCAAGAACATCTCTACATCTGAACTTTGATATGGTAAAAGATGGTTATTGTATGTAGTTCACATGTATATTGTATATAAATTTATGTAGACAATAAAAATACTTTCAACAAGAACTGGATTTCTTCATTTCCACTATACCACAAAACATCAGTTTAGGCTAGTCTCCACCGGATGTCTTCATTTCCACTATACCACAAAACATCAGTGTAGATTTACTTCCAGATAATCCCATTCAGGATAAGATGCGAAGGTTTTCCACTATAGAGATCATGTAATTTAAAATTAGTTCCGGAAATGTATACGAAAAGTGAGTAATGAAAACCCAAAGTAACATTTCTGACCATAAATTCTTGCAACTTACCTTTTAGATAGCATCTAGATGGATTTTGTTTAATATTCCATTTGTATGTTTTACTTGGTCCCTTATAGTGCATGTTATATTTTGAAACTGAACAGAAAAAAAACAACAACAAATGAAGTGACAGGAAGTCTTCCCGAATTTAGGCAATAAAAGATTGCTATTTCAATTTGTAACATAGTGACTTGTGTAAATCTAGGGATAGCTAGACAGTTACTTGTGTAAGTCTATGTATAAATAGAACAGTGTGAGGTATATATGTGTTTGGAGTTCGAGTGATTTAAAGTAAGGACATTTATCCTATCTGAAGCTAGGAGGGGATTCATAATGATATTCTAGAGCAGGGCTAGGAAGACTCCCCAGTGGTGACTGTTACATAAAATAACATTAATCGTTTTATTTGCAGTATTGTAATATTGCGCTTAAAAGTATAGCCCAGAGTAGTGAGACGTAGTATTTTGTTAATTACAGTTCAATATTGGGTGTGTGGAAGGCAGTCGTGCAGACTAAGCAGCGACGCACGTGACACACGTGAACTGTAAACAAGTACACGTGGCGACTGGAATTCTACTTTTGCCACAACTATTATGGTACAACGTTATTGGTTCAACGACCAATTGGTACAACTATTATTGGTACAACCATGCGATACAATATAAGTGCTGGGACAACGTCCAACTATCAGTGGTGATGATGGATGCCATGACTCCTCTGCTGTTCGTCGTGGCCTTATGATAAATCTCCTTTCCACTGATCCATTTATGGTGAAAGAGACGATGGTATTCTGTGCGCGGAGTGACACATTTAACTACTGTTAGTTTGTAAACTGTACTTGTGTATTATGCACACATTAATTTACACCAGCGGAACTGTGTCACTCTAATATTATATGGATGAATAGTTAAGCCAGTTTGATAGTGTTGAATTTTCAATTCTATCTCGTTGGTATGATATTGATATTGTGGATTAGTACGTCTTTATTATCATCTGTGTTAGATAGATTTACAGTAGGCGAGGTAGGTTATATCTAATGTTGGAGCTCCATAACAACCATTTCAACCTATATGGAATTCTGTACAGTATTTTCTAGTAATTGTTATTTTATTAAATTTATTATAGTCTTGTGCTGTGAAATTCTACAAACTGATTACTTGGCTGACTCGGTCTATCGTGACAAATGTCTTTATTAGTATAGAGGTGAATCTTTCTCAGATTTCACTAGTGAAGTCCTTATGGTCCATATCTGAATCCGTTTGATGTTGACACTAATCAGAAAAATCAAATGGCTGACAGGCGTTCAACACGGTCCGGTGGTAAATATTTCAAATGTTTTATGGATGATCATATCATTGTTAAGATGTTTATATTAATTCCTCATTACTGATTAAAATTTGATAAGTTCTGTTGTCTTAACACAGACGGCATTGGCATGGATAGCGTTTAAATGTGGATACCCTACGTCATTTCCTGATCAAAATCAATAGCGGATGTGCCCACCTCGAGCTGCAGTCGCTGCTCTAACTCTCCTTACCATTGACCCCATCAAATTGTTTATGGTACTTTGTGGGATGTTATTCCACTCCTGAAGAAGGGCCTGTGTGAGCTGAGCGAAGTTGTTTGGGACGCTGACGCGCTTCCTGAGCCTCCTGTCCAGCTCGTCCCACAAATGCTCGACCGGGGACAGATCTGGACTGTAGGGTGCCCACTACTAGGTTCTGGGACATTATTTTGGTTGAGGAAGTTACGACACACCCTAGCAACGTGCGGCCACACATTATCCTGCTGCAACGTAAGGTTTCGCGCTTGGATTAATGGAAGGCCATGAGGAATGAGGACCTGATCCCAATATCGGACGGCTGTAAGATTGCCTTGGAGGATCACGAGAAGTGTTTTCACGTCATGAGAAATCCCCGCCTAAACCATAACAGACCCTCCCCCGAATATGTCGTTTTCTTTAACGCATGCGTCAAAATATCGCTCACCGCGACGTCGATAGCAACGTTTTCGTCCATCTGACCTGTACAACGTGAACCGAGACTCATCCGTGAATAACACACGTCCCCAGCGGGCCAAGCGAAACCGATTTTGTGCATGTGCACGCAGCCATTGCATTCGACGTGGCCTTGAATTGAACTCCAGCAACCGATTTCTAACTGTTCTTGGACACACACGGCGACCATGAGTGCCTACAATATGACTTGCCGTCTCCGTCGCTGTCTGAAATCGGTTACGCGGGTGTGAGAGACGTATGCCCTGATCTTGACGTGGCGTCGTAACACATGGACGTCCGTTCCTGGGACGGTCAGCTAATCTTCCCGAGGCCCTGAGACGCCCAACTAATTGAGCTATCGTTGACTCATGGATTCCAAATTGCTGGGCGACGAGACGTTGCGATTGGCCCTGTAGAATTCGGGCAATAGCCCTACCCCTATCAACTTCGGACATTCGCGGCATGCTGCTTTTTAATCGCCTTGGAACGAAATGTGCACTGGATGTGTGCTGTTCAAAACTTGGATTTGGTATGGTTTTCAAGTTGATAGCAAAACTGAACTCGCGTTTCTTTTTTCCGCTTGTATATATCGGATGAATCTTCCTGGACATTTCAGATAAAGGTATTCATAGTCCCTAGATGTACCTGCTTGATTTTAGCATTGGATCTTTCTAAAGCTTCATATGAAGGTTTACAATACCACTTCATTCCCAAGCTGTGGTGTTTACATGTCGCAGTTGATTCGATGTACATGGGCATGTTCCCACTATCACGATTTTAATGCATGATGTTGACAACAGACACAAATACCCACAATTTAGAAGTCAAATTCACAATTCATAAGAATTGCTTGAGACCATTTCCTTTACATCTACAGCTGATTTCTATCACTGCCAACTACAACAAAAATATAAAATATATGTGGCAGGTGTATTCCGACAACGGCAGCACCAGTTGCAGTAAAACAAATAGATGCGTTTAATTCCCATTGGTTGCTTATCTATGACGTTACTAGGTTACCTGGAGGATGTCGCATGTGAAATAAACACTCTTGGTTTTTTTCTTGTTGCACTTTTTTCAATGGTGTCTATATAGATATCTTACATTGCTACTACATATTCGTTGTCAGTTTCGTGGACTCTTAGTTTGAATTATGCTTGAATTGACCTGTTGGTTTTCTGTTTAACATTGTTTTTGTCAACAATAACATAAATACTATGCGAGGTGAGTGTATGTTTTGCATGCCGTGTTTGTATTATGTAAGCCTCCTTGTGATACTTTCAAAGAGAAGCCTTTATAGTACTACACACTGTAGCACACTACCGAATGACCCAAGCTGAACACCCCTCCCGTTTACAAATATACTGACAATAGGCAAACCAGTCGTACCAGGACACTATTGCTAAGTGTTTAACAGACATTACTAATATCATTTTAGATGCCACTGGGCTGCAATCTTATGGTAATGTTGAAAAACTGAAATAAAGAGTGTTATTTTCCGTACTGATAAAATGTTCTGAATTTCGGTTAATTGTTACTGCTGCTGTTACCAGTGTATCATATACTTATAATTAGTTATAGTCTGATGACCTTTAAAGTGTACCTGAGTGTTTATGGTCCTCTTGTCTCAGCCAGGAGGCAAAACCCAAAGCCTTTCTCACATTGTTGAACTCTCTTCTAAAGGCCAAAAGGTGAGGCATTGTCACTGAGGAGGCATAAGGAAGGTCAGCTAAGTCGGAGCGACAGAATGCCCTCTGTGTGCGTGTGTCTGTGTGTGTTAGTGTGTGTGTAAGGGTGTGTGTAAGAGTGTGTATGTTAAGGTGTGTGTAAGGGTGTGTGAAAGTGTGTATGTTATGGTCTGTGTAAGTGTGTGTTAGGGTTTGTGTAAGGATGTGTATTAGGGTGTGTGTTCGGGTGTGTGTAATTGTTTGTGTTCGGGTGTGTGTAAGGGTGTGTGAAAGTGTGTTTGCAAGGGTGTGTATAAGAGTGTGTGTTAGGGTGTGTGTAACGGTATGTGGGATTGTGTGTGCAAGGGTGTGTGTAAGGGTGTATGAACGTGTTTATGTTAGGATGTGTGAAAGTGTGTGTGTTAGAGTGTGTGTAAGGGTGTGCGTTAGGGTGTGTGTAAGGGTGTGTGAGGGTGTGTATGTAAGGGTGTATGTTAGGGTGTGTACGGGTGTGTAAAAGTGTGTATGTTAGAGTGTGTATGTTAGGGTGTGTGTAAGGGTATGTGTTAGGTTGTGTGTAAAGGTGTGTTAGGGTGTGTTAGGATGAGTGCATGGGTGTGTGTAACGGTACATGTAAGGGTGTGTGTTAGCGTGTGTGTAAGGGTGTGTTAAAGTGTGTATTTTAGGGTGTGTGTGTTAGGTGTGTGTTAGAATGTGTGTAAGGGTGTCTGTTAGGGTTTGTGTTAGTGTTTAAGTGTGTGTGTAAGGGTATGTGTTATGGTGTGTGTGTGTGTGTGTGTTAGGGTGGGTGTTAGGGTGTATGCTAGGGTGTGTGTTATGGGGTTTGTGTTAGAGTGTGTGTCTCAGTGCGTGCGTGTTTTTTATTTCATTTTCGTATCACTCGTATACACTAACGATCTCACACATGCACCGATATACACGGAAAATCTCACACTAACACACAGATATACACGGAATTGTGAAATTTTTGATTTTCATCTGCCCAAATTTGTAGGAAACCTGGACGTAGGCGAAAAAGTACTTACTTTCAACGATAGATGTATTGACAGCTTGAAAAAAAATACTACTTTTACTTTGCTCAAAGCATAAGTATTTATATATGTACATTCTATGTTTTGCTAAACATACACCATTAAGTTTGTGCCTGTTCGATACGTGTGAGTAACATGTATGATGTCAGAATTTTATAAGCACTCATTGCTTTAGTATATTGGAGATATTGGTTCTAGTAATATAGTTATCTTACTTCTAGGGCAAGATGTAATTTCTAATCTAGTGCGTAATCATTATCGTATTTTGTAACCTTTTAAGGTGTATATCTAATATTTCACGGCTTATAGCTTTGTCATCAGCATACTGCCGTAAGTGTGTCTGATTGGGTTAGATGTAACCAGTATAATAAAAATATTTTAAAATGTAGCTCCAGAAAGATTTCCTGACCGATTGGAAATTATTAAGAAAATTCCTGTTCATTTTCCACAGAAATCCCTTTTGAAAGTCGTGATAGTTTGTTTTGGGATATATTTTGTATTACCTTATTTTGCATCATTATTTTCCTTGCCTGTTGTTCCTATGGATGTTTGTTAAAATCCCAATTTTACTTATTTGAGTTATGTAGTGCTAAGGTTTTTTCTATCAATCATATGAATACAGGTAAAACCGCGGTATATAAATCATCATGTAAAAAAGAATAGACAGAAACATCAGTAGTCTAAAGGCCTTTTACAATCAAGATGTCTCCTTTAATACTGCTATGTGTACTTTCCATCGCCATGGCAAATGGGAATATGGAAGGAAAGCCATATGATAGGATAAAAGAACTATTTGATTATGGTGGTACGTTCGAGGAGATAGGCAACCTTTATCCAAGTGGGAGCACTTCTTTGAAATAGAGTTACAGAAATGTCCATTCGTATCGGAAAGACCATCACCTTGTTCCAACTGTCAATGGTACAATGAGGCTATGGTAGAAATCTTAGCTTTACACAAACAGACAGCAGTCGATGTCGGAACAATTTTGGGTGAAATTAAGACACTGTTAATTCACCACTCCTTAGTAAGAATACCAAATGTATAGAAAGAGACGATAATTTTTACCATTTTTGATATCTATACCTAAAACATTGTTCTGGACGGCCACAAGTTCAGATTTAACCAGTCACTCTAGAAATGTTGTCATGATTAGGGCAAATCAGCAGAAAATGGCTAAAGTTGCATGTCATCAAATCGATGCAGCTGCAATTAGGAATTTTGATTCAAGAATTAATAATGTTTTTCAGGGAATAACAATCATGAAGCTATTGACAGATTAGGTGAAAGGTTTAATAACTCCCTAATATCTAGTCAGGTAGCTCAAGCTATGTTATTAGCAGCAATGACCAAACAAACTCGTTAATCATCAAGAATATTGACTAGGGTGTTTAGCAACAATGCAAGGAAAGTTGTCTCCATTGCTTATACCACATCACACAATAAGTAGTATTTTGTCTGACATACATAGTTATGTTCAGCCACATGGACTTTACTTAACTCATTCTCACCCATCATTCTATTACTAGCATGCAAAGTTCACTATTTTCGTAGATTTTCAAACATTATGATTTCAGTACGGTTTCCAGTTACCACTATTATATTGCAACTTTATAAAGCCACTACATTGCCAATTCCCCTTAATGAAACCACAAGTCATGGCACACAACTACAAAGCGCAGAAGATCGGTAGTTATTATCTGAAGATGTCAAATTGTTTAAATCAGTATATTCTTAAGATTTACGGTCCTGTTCACAAAAGTCACCATATTTGACACTGTGCTCAACATTTTATTTTAATAAATGATACACCTAAGTCATGCTTATTCTGTCGTTTTCATGGAAAGAAGACATATATTGATGCTTATTCTGTTTTTCATTTTGTATATATTGTAGATAGTATTCAACCCACTATATTTCAACTTTATCACAGTCATTTGGTCTTGTGTAACGTTTCAGATATTACCCTTAATTGGGAGGACAGTAAAAGAGTTGAAAAAGGTTGTTCCTTTAGTATTATAGCTGTTCTATGCAAGTGTTCTCTTTCAAGTTTTTCCAAGTATTTCGATCCATACTGGAATAGATGTAGCAACAACAAAACTGATGTTATTTCTAAATTTCATGGAGTTAACCTAATACTTCTTCAGCAATTTTTAGAAATTCCCCCTTGAAAGATATAACACCTAATTTAGTTTTTTTCACAATCATTAGACATCCAGTTACCACATTTTTAGCTTTTTACTCAAAATTTCGTAAATGTTATAGCATCCGAACAAAAAGCCAAGCTAGATTTGAAGAAGGTTGCTAAAGCTGCATAAAAATAAGGTCATTTTACAGAGATTATTAGAATCTATGTTGGATTATCAATCTAACTTGTCTCAGGGTATAGATTTTCCAACAATTCTCTCTAATGTTTAAACAACATTAGCTCTTATTAGCTTACTAGCTTTTGCATTCCTATTCCATAAGTACAGAGCTTTAATTACAATTATAGCACTGCTTTCGAAACCTAACAACGTACACAAAAAGATATGTGGAGCGATGTGTTGGCAGGGACGTGAGTAGCAATGACATGATATGCGGGACATGTACGGCACGAGTGTATAGGAGTCTTCCAATATTTCACCAGACACCTGTAAATACTAATGATGACGAGTACATTTCTCAGCCGCCAAAGAAAAAGACACTGTCGAGCCCTAAAACTATTAATTTGAACCTTCCCGCAACATCAAAATCTCATAAATCATGTATTGTATGTCATAAAGATGCAAACCAAAGAAACCATTTAACCAACATCCCACAACAAGGATCTACTCAGGCCTTCATAGTATGTGGTATATTCATACACCCCCATAGTAGATGTTGTGAGAGCCATATTGAGAACAATTATCTGAATGAAAATGCGTTGGCATTACTTGGAACCAAGAAATCAAATGACTGGTTTTCAAGAAGTGATATTACAGGTCTTCTCTCCGGAGTTCAAAGGATGCTGTCTACACATTCTGGACATTTGAATTTCGATGTGCCATCATTTTTAACCAATGAAGATTATGTAACATTGACAGGATTTACCAAACAGCAGTTTGACGAAATTGATACTCATTTGACATCACTTAATAATTCAGCAGTTAGGTCAATCCGGACATGTCAAGCTGTGTTTCTCTTCAAATTACGTAGTGGATTGTCCAACAAGTTAATTGGTGTGCTATTTCATTTAACATATTCACAAATCCAGCGTATAGTGAACAGCACAAGGAATGCCTTAGTGGAAGATTTTGTACCAGATAACCTTGCTCATGGAGACTTTGTTCAAAACCACACTACAAATATAGCAAAATCATTGTTCCAACCAGGCGAAAACGAGGCTATTGTTGTTGCTGGTGGCACCTATGTTTACATCCAGAAGAGTGCAGACTACAAATTCCAAAGGAGGTCCTATTCTATGCAGAAGAACAGACCACTCGTTAAACCAATGATGCTTGTAGGAACAGATGGCTACATTCTGGATGTGCTCGGACCTTACCTGGCTGATGGCGCAAACAACGATGCCTCCATTACAAAACACATGCTTAAGGCAAATGAGGAAGCTAGCAAGTGGTTCAAACCCGGCGACATATTCATTGTAGACAGGGGGTGTAGGGACGCTGTGAGGTTTTTAGAAGACCGAGGTTTCGATGTGAAAATGCCCTTCTATCTTCAGAAAGGCTGCAAGCAGCACAGCACCGCAGAGGCGAACCTTTCACGTTTAGTCACAAAAGTCAGATGGGTGGTAGAAAGCGTGAATGGCAGGATAAAACAATGGAAACTGTTTGACAAAGTTGTTCCAAATACCCTGATCCCTTCTATTGGTGACTTTGTGAGAATCATCTGTGCTCTTATCAACAGGTTTAAAGAACCACTTGTGAAAACTGACGCAACATCAGAAGCACATTGCAGGGCAATGCTTGCAAAGTCCAAGGAACCAAATACAGTGAAGGCATTTTTGGAAAGCAACAACTTACTAAATAAGAGAACTGTTTATCAAAAGCTGGAAGCAGAAGACTTGATGGACTTCCCTAAACTTTCCACGGATGACTTACGAAACATCACCATGGGAGTTTATCAACTTAAACAGGCTCCAAGTTATACAAAGGAGCACTGTGTTGAAGATGGACTGTATGAGTTGCTGGTCTTTTCAGAAAACCCTAATCTGTTCAAGTTAAAAATACAGTCTCGACACTGTAACAGCAGAGCACATTCTTTGTGGATTGAGTATGACTCACTCTCTGATGATCCCATCAAAGGTTGGTACTGCACTTGTAAAGTAGGCTCAAGAGTGGTCGGTTGCTGTTCCCACATTGCAAGTGCATTGTGGTTTCTAGGATATGAACGCTTCCAAGGCAAATCATCTGGGGCAGTGACTATTTCGACAAAGTCTTTGGCTGATGCAGCTGACATTCCAACAACAGATTCCGACACGGATGAGGAGTATCCAGAGGAATAAACTGTAACACTATATGTATTTAAAGTAGATATAATTTGAAGTCGCTTATCACTTGTTCATTTTCATGTTTGTGAACAAAACCAAAGGTTATACATTGATTATATGCTTCGAATATGCTTTGCTTTCAAAAGCACCAGTGCAGAAGTATGAAGCAAAATAGAAACCGATAACAGCTTCAGGTGATGTTCTTGCTATGTGATAGACTTTGTTGCACACTTTGATTAATAATCAATTTTTTATATTGTGTACACTAGTATACCTTTATAACAAAAATGTTTTACCAATGAAATGATGTGATAAGTGTTTCGCTTTCAACAAGTAACAAGTGGAAAAATATTGTAACAGAAAAGAATATGTTAACAATTACAGGTATGCTATGTGATAGACTCTGTTGCTAGGGTACTAACTTTGATCTGTATCAAAATGTTTATATTAAACATATTTCATAAGAAAAGGTTAGTCCATGTAAAGTGATAATGATCTGTTTTCATTAAATAACGTACAATAAAAAACAGTGCAACAATATAAAAAAAATAACAGTTTAGGTCATATTCTTGCCATGTGTAAGAATACTTTGCTAGGGCACTAACTTTGATCAATACTCTAATATCTATATTGTGATACCTTTATTAGAAAGATTAGCTACTGAAAACATGAGAAATATTTTGTTTTCATTAAGTACAGCAGAAGAAAAATCTTGAAACTGGAAAGAAAATGTTGTTATCAATATAAGGTATTGTTGTTGCTATGCGACACATTCTGTTGCTAGGGAAATTATTGTCACTTCCCAAATGTTTGCATTATAATACCTTTGTAAAAAAAAATTTAGTCCATATAATTATGTCACATATGCTATGATTTGTTTTCATTTCACAAGTTCGGACGATAGAAAATGTTGTTACCAGTAATAAATCTTATAGCCATGCCGTTGCTATGTGATATAATTCGTTGCTAAGGTACCAAATGTAAATATATTAAAAGTTTAATTTAAGCCTTTGCTAGCAAAAGCCATTAGTTGATAACTTCCATAAGTGATTTAATTACATCAATATTAAGCAGCATATTTGTATGATAATTAAAAGTTACAGAATCTTTTTGTAATGCTTTGTGTCATTTTTCTCTTAAAAAATACTGGTGTGACACCTATATTTGAAGTGCCGCTACGCATGCGCCGAGAACGAAAACATGCTAAAATCCCCCAATTCATTAATTACGTTACTATCCTTACTCAATATAGGTATTTCATTAAATTTGAAGAGGGGGCCAAATTTGACCCAAATCATACATACTCCTTTATACATGTTTGAACGAACACAAAAATGCTCCAAATGTCTTACCTTAGATATGCACTGGGTGGAAATTCCTTCCTTGTTGTACTAGGTAAAACGCCATTCCTAAAACACCATTAAAATTGTTGGTTGACAAAATGTAATAAGCCTTTTCAAGAATATTGCGCCGGAAAAGGATTTGTCGCCGTGCATTTATATATATATGTACAATGTTAAGATATACGTTGTCACTGTTCATTCGTTAATTATCTAAGGTGTCTGACTGTAAATCCTGTCGTCAACAGGTATCCACGTATACTTAAGTTATCTCCTTCTGACACATATGTATTTCACAACCTATCCTCGTATACTTCAGTTATCTCCCTTCTGACACATATGTATTTCACAACCTTACTTCGTATTTTATGACAGTAGTTTATGTTTTGTTTGTACTTTGACTCAACGTCCAACCTATTCGTTCTCTTGAAGTTTAGATTCTTTGTTTTACACACCAAAATTACACTTTGTCATTGTACATAAATTCATGCAGACAATTAAAATACGTCCAACACGAACTGGACTTCTTCATTATCAACTCTACGACATCTACATCCTTACATTCAACATGTTTTCATCATATCTGGCGCCGTGACTCAAACTGCCGGTGAACGACGAAGGATCTTCCACCACTATACAATCAACGAGCCACAGCAAAAACACCAACTTATGACCATTATGTCATGTGATTTGTCTGACGAAGTACCCTTTAAAGAGTGATTATGAATGATACTGTGTCTTTATTATTCATCATACTTTTCATCGACGCAGATATCCACCTTACATTACAACATGGAACATTATTATTTACTAATACTCTATCATATGCTATGTATCCATCACATTTACAACACGCTGATGAATGGAAATTAGACACGAAGTAGTTATAATGCAAGGAACAATCTACAATCCTTTCTTTCGTCTGAAGCATCAACATATTCATTTACAAGGAACTCTAGTGAACATTATTAGTCATTATCTATCTCCAGCCTTATAGTGTGCGAGGAATCAACTCTGACAGAAAAGACGGCAGTACGTCAGATTCGGGCCTTTCATTATCTTTCATCCTTTGTTATAATTGTAATCACACAGTAGACTTGTTAGCTGTTTTATGGAATTACCATCTTATGACATTTCCATTGGATATCGGACACCTGGAATGGACATTTTGAATTCTTAAAATTGCACTGTTTTTTATATTTAGGTTCATGGTAACGTATTTCATCATTAATTGATGTCTAATTATTTTTTAACATATCTCTAATTTTACCTTTGCATTTGAGAAATCATCTGATGTTATCACTTCTGTATTCTCTACTGTTAAATTTTGAATACATGTTTGCATATCAGAAGATTCTATACATGTATATATCTATTGTTATTAAAAAGGGAAAAAACTTATACAGAGTTTAATATGTATTTCCAATCATCTATTGTTACATGTATAATGCATTTTTGTCCAGAAATAGTACGTATATACAGTGTTTTCTTCGAATGATATTTTTAAAGTATTATTCAATTAACATGCATTTTTCACATCCACAATTCATAACTCTTTCTTATAGATAATACTGACATTAATGTCAAATAATTTGAATTTATAATAGAAACTTATATCACAGATAAACCGGAAAGTATATGTATGCATTTATGTTCATTATTAATAAGTAACCATTTTTTAACCGGGTGATGATGATAATTCCTCTTTAAGATTTAACAAAAAAATTCTGAATTACTAGTTTTACCAGATCTCAATTATCTAATGGTATATTTACGAAGCATTATCTTAAAATATTGAAAATTATGTTGTTTTATACATGATCATACTTAGAAGGTTCCAAATAAATCACGTTTTTAAGCATGTTCACAAATAATTAAAATTTACACATTATATGGAGAGTTTCACCCACGTGAAATTACACGGGGATTTAAATGTTTACATTCTACCATTTTATGTCAGCCTGTACATAAGACATATTTACTTAAAACACTGTTACATACTTATATTCGGATGAAACATTTATACATCAATAACTTAATTTTCAGGAACTTTCAGATTTTATTTCATGATCTCATCAGTCGTTGAGATAGCCTTATAGTGAGCGTGACGTCATGGCTTAGTATAACAGACGTTGGTACGTCGTAACTAAGTATATTCATACATTTTTCATTAAGTTCTTGTAACACAGCCCAATGAAAACATTTCTTTATTATTGAAATATACCTAACTCAAATGATTGCTTTTTATCCTGTTTACTTACAAATGTAAAGCTTCAAATGTTCACAGAAGTGAATTCCTCTTAAGTCATTCCTTTTGTTCAAGTATTGTCTCGTCTTACTATTAAATTGATTTTTGTCATTTATCAAAGTGTACATCTTTGCCAATCATAAATAGATTTCACATATCTAACATGAATAATCTATGTTTTCAGGCCAGGTAGGAGAGAGGCAGGACGCCCGGTCACAAATTAGCAAGAACATCTCTACATCTGAACTTTGATATGGTAAAAGATGGTTATTGTATGTAGTTCACATGTATATTGTATATAAATTTATGTAGACAATAAAAATACTTTCAACAAGAACTGGATTTCTTCATTTCCACTATACCACAAAACATCAGTTTAGGCTAGTCTCCACCGGATGTATTCATTTCCACTATACCACAAAACATCAGTGTAGATTTACTTTCAGATAATCCCATTCAGGATAAGATGCGAAGGTTTTCCACTATAGAGATCACGTAATTTAAAATTAGTTCCGGAAATGTATACGAAAAGTGAGTAATGAAACCCGAAGTAACATTTCTGACCATAAATTCTTGCAACTTACCTTTTAGATAGCATCTAGATGGATTTTGTTTAATATTCCATTTGTATGTTTTACTTGGTCCCTTATAGTGCCTGTTATATTTTGAAACTGAACAGAAAAAAAACAACAACAAATGAAGTGACAGGAAGTCACCCCGAATTTAGGCAATAAAAGATTGCTATTTCAATGTGTAACATAGTGACTTGTGTAAATCTAGGGATAGCTAGACAGTTACTTGTGTAAGTCTATGTATAAATAGAACAGTGTGAGGTATATATGTGTTTGGAGTTCGAGTGATTTAAAGTAAGGACATTTATCCTATCTGAAGCTAGGAGGGGATTCATAATGATATTCTAGAGCAGGGCTAGGAAGACTCCCCAGTGGTGACTGTTACATAAAATAACATTAATCGTTTTATTTGCAGTATTGTAATATTGCGCTTAAAAGTATAGCCCAGAGTAGTGAGACGTAGTATTTTGTTAATTACAGTTCAATATGGGGTGTGTGGAAGGCAGTCGTGCAGACTAAGCAGCGACGCACGTGACACACGTGAACTGTAAACAAGTACAAGTGGCGACTGGAATTCTACTTTTGCCACAGCTATTATTGGTACAACCATGCGATACAATATAAGTGCTGGGACAACGTCCAACTATCAGTGGTGATGATGGATGCAATGGCTCCTCTGCTGTTCGTCGTGGCCTTATGATAAATCTCCTTTCCACTGATCCATTTATGGTGAAAGAGACGATGGTATTCTGTGCGCGTAGTGACACATTTAACTACTGTTAGTTTGTAAACTGTACTTGTGTATTATGCACACATTTATTTACACCAGCGGAACTGTGTCACTCTAATATTATATGGATGAATAGTTAAGCTAGTTTGATAGTGTTGAATTTTCAATTCTATCTCGTTGGTATGATATTGATATTGTGGATTAGTACGTCTTTATTATCATCTGTGTTAGATAGATTTACAGTAGGCGAGGTAGGTTATATCTAATGATGGAGCTCCATAACAACCATTTCAACCTATATGGAATTCTGTACAGTATTTTCTAGTAATTGTTATTTTATTAAATTTATTATAGTCTTGTGCTGTGAAATTCTACAAACTGATTACTTGGCTGACTCGGTCTATCGTGACAAATGTCTTTATTAGTATAGAGGTGAATCTTTCTCAGATTTCACTAGTGAAGTCCTTATGGTCCATATCTGAATCCGTTTGATGTTGACACTAATAAGAAAAATCAAATGGCTGACAGGCGTTCAACACGGTCCGGTGGTAAATATTTCAAATGTTTTATGGATGATCATATCATTGTTAAGATGTTTATATCAATTCCTCAATACTGTTGTCTTAACACAGCGGCATTGGCATGGATAGCGTTTAAATGTGGATACCCTACGTCATTTCCTGATCAAAATCAATAGCGGATGTGCCCACCTCGAGCTGCAGTCGCTGCTCTAACTCTCCTTACCATTGACCCCATCAAATTGTTTATGGTACTTTGTGGGATGTTATTCCACTCCTGAAGAAGGGCCTGTGTGAGCTGAGCGAAGTTGTTTGGGACGCTGACGCGCTTCCTGAGCCTCCTGTCCAGCTCGTCCCACAAATGCTCGACCGGGGACAGATCTGGACTGTAGGGTGGCCACTACTAGGTGTAGTGTGGGAGAGCGATGACGCTACTTATACAAACAAGGGAGACAATCACGTACAATATGTATAATTTATTTACACCTACACATTACACATTTATATACATAATGTATCATTCTTCACATCCACTAACACACACACCTAAATGATGACTTCCACACAGATGAATATTTACAATGCAAATATCAATGTCACTATGAAAACCACGGCCGTCCGAAGAATCAATGTGGTGCGGTCAAGTCCTTAAGTCCTCCTAGTTGTGGAGTATGTCTTCCCGTTACTGAGCTCATATAGTATACATGTATCATGAAAAGCACCTCACTATGACGTATCTCCGCACAATGACGTCACGGAAACCTGGTTGTACCCGCGGTCCATATTACCAGCGATGGCAAAGACAACACAAGTTGTTCTGCTCCATGACAAGTTATGGTGACCACTGAAGCCGCAGCTCTTGGGTCCCTAAGTCTCCGACTCCTACTTGCTTCCGTACACTTAGGGTAGGAAGTCTGGCGAGATGAATCCGTGGAGCCAGTATGGTCTCACAAAACCACTGCTGACTGTCTTATCCACATCATATGGCTGTTCGTGGACGAGTCAAAGGCCCATCGTTGAAACCAGACATCTGTAAAATACAGATGTCATAAAGACATAGAAATACCTAATGTTTTAAACACCTTCCAAACAACAATCACAAAATGACACACCAAACACAACTATCACTCTCTATGATAACAGACATGTATGTAATACATGTACTATTAACCGCATATGTGTAAGTGTATGACATTATAACATGGTTATATAAGCGTAACAAAAGTCAAGTATGTATGCCAAAAGAAAATTAGTGTAGTTTACATGAAAGAGAACGTAATACTTTGGTTGTAATGACTTAACACTGATCAACTTCATTCTATACATATACAAGTTAAACTGACCAGTATTTCTTATACATGATAGCAAAATTAACCTTGTTGTCGACTTAGGAGAAAGCTATTTACCATTCAAAAGTACAAACAAACTATGGCAATCGCATATATGAGAAGGTAGAAATAGTATTGTTCTTACGAAATAAAAACGTAAACATGTCACGCATGATTAGCGCACACCTGTACCCTACTAGCCTAAACAATGCACGCACACTCTATACGATGTAATAATACTAAAACCCAGAAAAATAAGGAAAAATACAGGTATAGATTCAAAGATAAGAAAACTCAAGAAAGAGTCAATACTTACCCCGTTTCTTGGGTAGTTTCTGCGTAAACAATGTCTGGATTTCGGCCAGTAAAGATTGACACGTCTTATCGTAGTGACTGTCCGATTTCTCACCTGCGCGTGCCTAACGTCCCGGGTATTGGATACGGCCAATAAAATATCCGGAAAACATATTAAATACTTACGGACGAAATATGAATCGTGACACTAGGTTCTGGGACATTATTTTGGTTGAGAAAGTTACGACACACCCTAGCAACGTGCGGCCACACATTATCCTGCTGCAACGTAAGGTTTCGCGCTTGGATTAATGGAAGGCCATGAGGAATGAGGACCTGATCCCAATATCGGACGGCTGTAAGATTGCCTTGGAGGATCACGAGAAGTGTTTTCACGTCATGAGAAATCCCCGCCTAAACCATAACAGACCCTCCCCCGAATATGTCGTTTTCTTTAACGCATGCGTCAAAATATCGCTCACCGCGACGTCGATAGCAACGTTTTCGTCCATCTGACCTGTACAACGTGAACCGAGACTCATCCGTGAATAACACACGTCCCCAGCGGGCCAAGCGAAACCGATTTGGTGCATGTGCACGCAGCCATTGCATTCGACGTGGCCTTGAATTGAACTCCAGCAACCGATTTCTAACTGTTCTTGGACACACACGGCGACCATGAGTGCCTACAATATGACTTGCCGTCTCCGTCGCTGTCTGAAATCGGTTACGCGGGTGTGAGAGACGTATGCCCTGATCTTGACGTGGCGTCGTAACACATGGACGTCCGTTCCTGGGACGGTCAGCTAATCTTCCCGAGGCCCTGAGACGCCCAACTAATTGAGCTATCGTTGACTCATGGATTCCAAATTGCTGGGCGACGAGACGTTGCGATTGGCCCTGTAGAATTCGGGCAATAGCCCTACCCCTATCAACTTCGGACATTCGCGGCATGCTGCTTTTTAATCGCCTTGGAACGAAATGTGCACTGGATGTGTGCTGTTCAAAACTTGGATTTGGTATGGTTTTCAAGTTGATAGCAAAACTGAACTCGCGTTTCTTTTTTCCGCTAGTATATATCGGATGAATCTTCCTGGACATTTCAGATAAAGGTATTCATAGTCCCTAGATGTACCTGCTTGATTTTAGCATTGGCTCTTTCTAAAGCTTCATATGAAGGTTTACAATACCACTTCATTCCCAAGCTGTGGTGTTTACATGTCGCAGTTGATTCGATGTACATGGGCATGTTCCCACTATCACGATTTTAATGCATGATGTTGACAACAGACACAAATACCCACAATTTAGAAGTCAAATTCACAATTCATAAAAATTGCTTGAGACCATTTCCTTTACATCTACAGCTGATTTCTATCACTGCCAACTACAACAAAAATATAAAATGTATGTGGCAGGTGTATTCCGACAACGGCAGCACCAGTTGCAGTAAAACAAATAGATGCGTTTAATTCCTATTCGTTGCTTATCTATGACGTTACTAGGTTACCTGGAGGATGTCGCATGTGAAATAAACACTCTTGGTTTTTTTCTTGTTGCACTTTTTTCAATGGTGTCTATATAGATATCTTACATTGCTGCTACATATTCGTTGTCAGTTTCGTGGACTCTTAGTTTGAATTATGCTTGAATTGACGTGTTGGTTTTCTGTTTTACATTGTTTTTGTCAACAATAACATAAACACTGCGAGGTGAGTGTATGTTTTGCATGCCGTGTTTGTATTATGTAAGCCTCCTTGTGATACTTTCAAAGAGAAGCCTTTATAGTACTACACACTGTAGCACACTACCGAATGACCCAAGCTGAACACCCCTCCCGTTTACAAATATACTGACAATAGGCAAACCAGTCGTACCAGGACACTATTGCTAAGTGTTTAACAGACATTACTAATATCATTTTAGATGCCACTGGGCTGCAATCTTATGGTAATGTTGAAAAACTGAAATAAAGAGTGTTATTTTCCGTACTGATAAAATATTCTGAATTTCGGTTAATTGTTACTGCTGCTGTTACCAGTGTATCATATACTTATAATTAGTTATAGTCTGATGACCTTAAAAGTGTACCTGAGTGTTTATGGTCCTCTTGTCTCAGCCAGGAGGCAAAACCCAAAGCCTTTCTCACATTGTTGAACTCTCTTCTAAAGGCCAAAAGGTGAGGCATTGTCACTGAGGAGGCATAAGGAAGGTCAGCTAAGTGGGAGCGACAGAATGCCCTCTGTGTGCGTGTGTCTGTGTGTGTTAGTGTGTGTGTAAGGGTGTGTGTAAGAGTGTGTATGTTAAGGTGTGTGTAAGGGTGTGTGAAAGTGTGTATGTTATGGTCTGTGTAAGTGTGTGTTAGGGTTTGTGTAAGGATGTGTATTAGGGTGTGTGTTCGGGTGTGTGTAATTGTTTGTGTTCGGGTGTGTGTAAGGGTGTGTGAAAGTGTTTGCAAGGGTGTGTATAAGAGTGTGTGTTAGGGTGTGTGTAACGGTATGTGGGATTGTGTGTGCAAGGGTGTGTGTAAGGGTGTATGAAAGTGTGTATGTTAGAATGTGTGAAAGTGTGTGTGTTAGGGTGTGTGTAAGGGTGTGCGTTAGGGTGTGTGTAAGGGTGTGTGAGGGTGTGTATGTAAGGGTGTATGTTAGGGTGTGTACGGGTGTGTAAAAGTGTGTATGTTAGAGTGTGTATGTTAGGGTGTGTGTAAGGGTGTGTGTTAGGTTGTGTGTAAAGGTGTGTTAGGGTGTGTTAGGATGTGTGCATGGGTGTGTGTAAGGGTACACGTAAGGGTGTGTGTTAGCGTGTGTGTAAGGGTGTGTGAAAGTGTGTATTTTAGGGTGTGTGTGTTAGGTGTGTGTTCGAATGTGTGTAAGGGTGTGTTAGGGTTTGTGTTAGTGTTTAAGTGTGTGTGTAAGGGTATGTGTTATGGTGTGTGTGTGTGTGTGTGTGTGTTAGGGTGGGTGTTAGGGTGTATGCTAGGGTGTGTGTTATGGGGTTTGTGTTAGAGTGTGTCTCAGTGCGTGCGTGTTTTTTATTTCATTTTCGTATCACTCGTATACACTAACGATCTCACAAATGCACCGATATACACGGAAAATCTCACACTAACACACAGATATACACGGAATTGTGAAATTTTTGATTTTCATCTGCCCAAATTTGTAGGAAACCTGGACATAGGCGAAAAAGTACTTACTTTCAACGATAGATGTATTGACAGCTTGAAAAAAAATACTACTTTCACTTTGCTCAAAGCATAAGTATTTATATATGTACATTCTATGTTTTGCTAAACATACACCATTAAGTTTGTGCCTGTTCGTTACGTGTGAGTAACATGTATGATGTCAGAGTTTTATAAGCACTCATTGCTTTAGTATATTGGAGATATTGGTTCTAGTAATATAGTTATCTTACTTCTAGGGCAAGATGTAATTTCTAATCTAGTGAGTACTCATTGTCGTATTTTGTAACCTTTTAAGGTGTATATATAATATTTCATGGCTTATAGCTTTGTCATCAGCATACTGCCGTAAGTGTGTCTGATTGGGTTAGATGTAACCAGTATAATAAAAATATTTTAAAATGTAGCTCCAGAAAGATTTCCTGACCGATTGGAAATTATTAAGAAAATTCCTGTTCATTTTCCACAGAAATCCCTTTTGAAAGTCATGATAGTTTGTTTTGGGATATATTTTGTATTACCTTATTTTGCATCATTATTTTCCTTGCCTGTTGTTCCTATGGATGTTTGTTAAAATCCCAATTTTACTTATTTGAGTTATGTAGTGCTAAGGTTTTTTCTATCAATCATATGAATACAGGTAAAACCGCGGTATATAAATCATCATGTAAAAAAGAATAGATAGAAACATCAGTAGTCTAAAGGCCTTTTACAATCAAGATGTCTCCTTTAATACTGCTATGTGTACTTTCCATCGCCATGGCAAATGGGAATATGGAAGGAAAGCCATATGATAGGATAAAAGAACTATTTGATTATGGTGGTACATTCGAGGAGATAGGCAACCTTTATCCAAGTGGGAGCACTTCTTTGAAATAGAGTTACAGAAATGTCCATTTATATCGGAAAGACCATCACCTTGTTCCAACTGTCAATGGTACAATGAGGCTATGGTAGAAATCTTAGCTTTACACAAACAGACAGCAGTCGATGTCGGAACAATTTTGGGTGAAATTAAGACACTGTTAATTCACCACTCCTTAGTAAGAATACCAAATGTATAGAAAGAGACGATAATTTTTACCATTTTTGATATCTATACCTAAAACATTGTTCTGGACGGCCACAAGTTCAGATTTAACCAGTCACTCTAGAAATGTTGTCATGATTAGGGCAAATCAGCAGAAAATGGCTAAAGCTGCATGTCATCAAATCGATGCAGCTGCAATTAGGAATTTTGATTCAAGAATTAATAATGTTTTTCAGGGAATAACAATCATGAAGCTATTGACAGATTAGGTGAAAGGTTTAATAACTCCCTAATATCTAGTCAGGTAGCTCAAGCTATGTTATTAGCAGCAATGACCAAACAAACTCGTTAATCATCAAGAATATTGACTAGGGTGTTTAGCAACAATGCAAGGAAAGTTGTCTCCATTGCTTATACCACATCACACAATAAGTAGTATTTTGTCTGACATACATAGTTATGTTCAGCCACATGGACTTTACTTAACTCATTCTCACCCATCATTCTATTACTAGCATGCAAAGTTCACTATTTTCGTAGATTTTCAAACATTATGATTTCAGTACGGTTTCCAGTTACCACTATTACATTGCAACTTTATAAAGCCACTACATTGCCAATTCCCCTTAATGAAACCACAAGTCATGGCACACAACTACAAAGCGCAGAAGATCGGTAGTTATTATCTGAAGATGTCAAATTGTTTAAATCAGTATATTCTTAAGATTTACGGTCCTGTTCACAAAAGTCACCATATTTGGCACTGTGATCAACATTTTATTTTAATAAATGATACACATAAGTCATGCTTATTCTGTCGTTTTCATGGAAAGAAGACATATATTGATGCTTATTCTGTTTTTCATTTTGTATATATTGTAGATAGTATTCAACCCACTATATTTCAACTTTATCACAGTCATTTGGTCTTGTGTAACGTTTCAGATATTACCCTTAATTGGGAGGACAGTAAAAGAGTTGAAAAATGTTGTTCCTTTAGTATTATAGCTGTTCTATGCAAGTGTTCTCTTTCAAGTTTTTCCAAGTATTTAGATCCATACTGGAATAGATGTAGCAGCAACAAAACTGATGTTATTTCTAAATTTCATGGAGTTAACCTAATACTTCTTCAGCAATTTTTAGAAATTCCCCCTTGAAAGATATAACACTTAATACAGCTTTTTCACAATCATTAGACATTCAATTACCACATTTTAAGCTTTTTACACACAATTTCACAAATGTTATAGCATCCAAACAAAAAGCCAAGCTAGATTTGAAGAAGGTTGCAATAGCTGCAAAAGAAAATAAGGTCATTTTTCAAAGATTATCAGAATCTATGTTGGATTATCAATCTAACTTGTCTCAGGGTATAGATTTTCCAACAATTCTCTCTAATGTTTAAACAACATTAGCTCTTATTAGCTTACTAGCTTTTGCATTCCTATTCCATAAGTACAGAGCTTTAATTACAATTATAGCACTGCTTTCGAAACCTAACAACGTACACAACTTCCACCAGATTTTCATTATACTACAGTTACTACTACTACAACCTAAATCAACTTAACACCACATGTCTACTCAACTTCAGACGAACTTAGTACTTTATCAGTTATTATTATGTTCATTTATATTCTTTCCAAGTTTTTAAAGAAAAGATTAGTTCAAGCTAGTTCTAGAACTCATGACACGGTTCTGATACCAGTGGTCAGTCTACCACATAAATCTTTCAAAACTCAACGAACCTCAAAATCGCCCCATCATGCACATCTACCCTTTGTAGTAATGAAATTGAGCAAGTTTCATGAAAATCTGATGATTAGTTTAGGAGGAGTTGCGTTCACAAGAAAAGGACGTACGGACGGACGTACGGACAGAGGAAGAAGATGACGCCAATATACGACCGCCCCGGCGGCATATAAAAAACAAAAAACTAAAATTTGCAGAGATTATCCGAAATCTCTTGTAAATTTCCATGTTTTGTTGTATGATTGAATGGACATGTTAACATATTTTTGCAATACTCTCGTACAATTTTCTTTATTGTATTTTATTCAAATTTTCACAATTTGAACGAAAAGTTTTACATGTGAATTCCTTTTCTTAGTAGGGAGGAAAATCTATCACTCCTTTTATTACAGTTATTTGTATCAATCAAAGAAACTGGTAGTCACCTATATGTAGTTACTTGTCGACACCACTGGATGTCTCAATACGCTATAATGAAACTAGGCGTTATTTTAGGCTTTACGTTTACGTCGGATTTGACGTAGAGGAAATTATGACATGTACATGACGATTGTCATGCGCAGTAAATTATCCGTTAATAGCGGAGCGGATATTTAAATCTTTATTAGCTAAGGTATCGTAAATCGTAATTTCATTGGACAATGGAAATTCTCACCATTTTGGGGTACACTAGGGTTTCCAAGGTTGAGTTGCGTCACTCCGAACGCAGCACTCAACAAATAAAGAATAACATCATAATATTGGAAACTTAAAGATGTCTCTTCTTGTATACTTCAGGTGAGTCAAGTTTACTTTTCTTACAAATGTATATATATATTTTTTTATTATTGAGTCTCAAGTTAAAATAAATTTTATTCTTCAATATGTGTATGTAAATAATGATCGGAAATTCTAATCCTATCCAGAATTATTCTTATATGAATTTGTTGTACTTCTGGATCAATGGTCGCGACGGTTAAGAACTTCTGAATTGTCTAGTACATTTTTTTCTTTAAAAAAATTCCGTAAACATCGGCGAGGTAGCCCAGAAAGTCGGTCAGTCCATTCACTCATGTATTGTACTGCCTGGCTTACACGTATACATAATCAGGGCCGACACAGTTCAGCGCGCGGTGTGCGACTGCCAGTCGTTGCTCTGTTTAGCTGTTATACTCAATTGAGAGTTCTGGAGGACAGTAGATGTTATGATTGGTGTTACATTGCGTGTGTGATTGGAGACCAATTTAATTGAATAGCCCACTGACGTTAAGAAAACTCTGTGTGATTAGTGAGTGTTTCGCACATATGTAAACATGGCGGCATGCGGACTGTCATCACATCGGTTTGAAAGACCAAGGTAAGTTTATAAAGTTGCTAATGATAAAAAAGAACAATGTGTTATGTGAATGGCTTCACGTTTTGACATAAAACTACTTCAAAAGGCGGCATAGCCAAGCAAGACAGCAACGTAGAGTTTTTAACGGTATTATCCTGGGAGGTAAGGTGGGTTGCTAAGATAAACTTGAATTACAGGCTTCTGTAAACAATCGACTTGTATCCAATAGATATATCACTTTATGTACTTTAATTTTTCTTTGATTGAATCATTTCTCACTTGGTAGCTGCCGTTTGAACCGTATTTTGGTAGGCTTATCGTGGTATCATGGTGAAATGTAAGCTTGAAAATGATAGTAACACTCCATCAAAACTTGCTAAGCTGTCACTTTTCGGATTTAAGTCTAGTTCTAGTGCAGATAGGGTTATTGATACAGCTCCTGACGTAGAAACTACTAGAGATACCCTTCTACACCATCAGGGCATAAAGTCCAGGACAACTGGAAATTTGGTAGATTTAGGTTAAGTGATGAACAATCAACAAAGCTCATGTTTTGTACCATTTTGTGCGAGGTTCAGGTTAGGAATACCTTTACTATAGGATGCAGTATTCTGTAGAAGCATCAGGTTATCAAACATGAAGAAACTAAAGGTACAGTAATACATGTAGATATCAACTGCGTTTTAGCAAAATGTTTCTGTATATCAATTTAAAATGAAATATTTATAAATATTGTGTTATAGTCAACAATATTACAGTATACAAATCTTAAGTTAACATAATAATAGTCATTGGAGTCATATCTTAGATTAATAACTAACGCTGCCTATACTATTGTTTACATTTTTCATTATATTACAGGCGACAACAGCCATGGAGCTGCCATAAGAAGGGAGGGAAACAATATGGACAAGAGAAGCTGCTGTGTCCAAATCCAAGAATGCTGTTATATCAGCCCTGAGTCCGTTTTGCATTTTTTAAATGAACTTTCTAATGCAGTTGTTCAAAGGTTACATCAACTCTGCATAACACAGGTATGTTTAACTTTTACTACATCTGGAAATAATACCCCTATTCTTCAACAATTACTTCAGTCTTGCCACAATCATTCTCTTAAAGATTATAATGACAAACATCAAAACATGTAAATATCAGTTATCTATGTATTTATTTGGGTTTTTTTTATATATATATAATTTTTTTTTTTTTTTTTTTTGGCGGGGGGGGTGGGCTGGTTATTGAAAGCAGTTTCATAGTGAAAATATCATCTCAATTTGAACATTATTATATCTCCAATCTTTACATAAAGGTACATTTTTTTCTTAATTCAGGGCTACAGTCAACTCCATGACCTTGTTGTAGACAAGCACACTAGCTACACTCACAACAGCAGTATCCAGGACCTCCAGCAGTCCCTTTTTTAGGTATTAAAGGATAGGTTAGTCAGTCAGGTTAAGGATTCCAGGGTGTAAAGTTTGATGGTAGATGGGTCCATATATATTTCTGTTCACCAGAATATGATAGTGTATGTTAGGTTTTGGAGTCTGGTTTGTGGTAGTTAGCGCCAACAACTAGTTTTTTTGGCATACGTCAGTTGCATATGCACGATATATTACCAGTCAGTGGTTAGATTTGTTAGAGTCTAACGATATTATGGTTGAATGGCTAGTTGGTGTTACTACTGATGGGGCATCCGTCATGACAGGGTGTAAGTCAGGTGTGGTCACTAGGCTTAGAGAGGTTAGCCCAGGTCTGCTTGTTACACATTGCATAGCTCATAAGCAAGCATTAGGTTGTGGTGGTGCAGCAGATAAGGTTAGATACTTGGTCAAGTTTCAGTAGGTGTTCAATTCTATGTACACGTATTTTGAGAATTCAACAAAAAATGGCTAGGCTAGAGACGTTTCAGGCAGTATTAGAAAGGAGTAAGGGTAGTAGATTGAAGCAGGTGTTCCATACTAGATGACTCAGTTTCGATGGCAGTATTCAGGCAGTTGTTGAGAACTATCCAAGCATTGTTAGTGTTTCTCTTGAGGATCAGAGTGCTAAAGTTCTGTCTTTGCACAAGGCTATCAGATGCCACAAGTTCTTGTATGTTGTACATTTCCTGTCGGATGTTCTTCCTCAGTTGGTTAGGTTGTGCAAGATGTTACAAAGGTCACAGATAGATTTTACAGAGGTGAACCCCTTGAGTTAACTGTTCGGGTCATAGAGAAGCTGTCAAGCAATAGATCAGGTGAAAACAAGGCATGTTTTTTAGTCAGTTTCAAGGGTCACCTCAGGTAGATAGTTCAGGGTTAGTGTAACCCCTCAGCTCTTTAGTGATGAGACGACTCAAAAGTTTGGTACTTCCATTTAATCAATAATTAAGAAAACCTACAACATAATAAATACGAAACTAAGGAACTTACTTTCACTTTCGTTGTAGGGACACATGATATACATTTAACTGTCGCGACAATATAAATTGGTTTGGAATATTTGATTATTTCCTAAGACTTACCAGAGACCCATGAGGTACGTGGCACAGCTGTCTCTAAGAGTCTTGATCATGATCGTCCAGCAGTCAGATGGAAAGTGACTGGTAGTGGACGTGAACAGGGCTTTGGTATGTGTGCAGGGTGGCGTGAGTACGTAAATACCCGTGCAACATACACTCTTCATACAAACTTTGTACTAGTTATGACACGAGCACAGGACAGATATTATGTACGTAAACATAAATAGCTTAGTGCATTGAGTACATTGAGTACACCCTGTTACATATTCCCCCACTTTCCTGAATGGCACCCGACATTCCAATTGGTAAACCCAGTATAACTTAGAGGGAATCCATAAATTAAGGAACTTGTACACAATTTTATCACATATAGGATAAATAGTGCATAGCATCATTGCACTAGTAACAATGAAGTTCAGGTGAAGTTCAACTCCTGATACCAAAATAAGGCATCCATTATATTCAAAATATAATAACTAGTCTATTTTACAATAGAAAAGGAGATTTGGGGACAGGAGTGGATATAGCCAAATCGAATTGATCGATTGGACCCACTCCATTTCCTACCGGAAGTCAAACCTAATGATTGTCAAACAAAGTAAAACAATATACTAATAAAAACAACAAAGAACAGATAACGACATAACTCACTGCTGGAGTGGTTGGGGAACCCCCTACCTACTCGCAGGAGAACATTCTACATTGTCCCTTGCTATGCAAGCGCAAAAATAAAACAATATTCATTAAAAACTGGATAAACTGGATTTGAAACAGTAAAATCATATCACAGACTAGATCACACAAATATTTCATGTTCACCAGATCTCATCAGCTCTGCCTGTTGAGAATAGGCCCACTGACCATACCTATCAGGTGGTTTACGTGTCCTGGTGGACCTCCGGAATGGTGGGTCAGGTGACTGATCCCTGACGGGGTCTTCAACCTCGGGGTTACCCACATTAGAGGCAGAATGGTCACCGCTATGACCAGTACAGGACAGATATTATGTGCGTAAACATAAATAGCTTAGTGCATTGAGTACATTGAGTACACCCTGTTACATTAGTAACATTAGGTTTACATACAATGGGGATACTTTTGTGTTTTGTCAGCCCAGTTTGATCCTTTTTCAGTTGCTGGTCACAATGAGGTGATAGAAGATTCAGTAGAAATAGCAGCCAGGTACTTAGGCACAGTTGTAGGATCAGGGTCCCTGGTTCCAGGTGTCAGACAGACGTTTCACAGTTTTCTGGAATAAGCTAAGATGCAAGTGTTAGGAAATAGGAAGATGTTTAGCAAGGTCCAGGATGTAGTTCAGTTGACGTTTAGACATAGAGATAGCTGTCAAGTTGTAACAGGGGCTGCTGAGAGGCTCCTAGTTACTCCAGTGTAAAACGTTGGAGTGTGAATGAGGTTTTAGTCGCCAGAACCGCATAAAAAATGATTTTAGGAACAGCCTCTGCATCCGGAACCTAGAAAACCTGATGAGGATCTCAATTAATAACAAAACTGATATCAGCTATGATGAGGCATTCAACCACTGGAGTGCCAGCAAGAGGAGGAGGATAGTCTTTCCTTCAAAAGGACAGTGATTTAACCTTGTCTACTGTAACATAGTATTTGTTATTACTCATCTTCAGACATTTTCTTCAATGAGATCATTCTCTTTTGGTTTTATAGTGTTATTTATTGATGCTATTTATTGCTGCTTTGAAATAAATGTTTGAAATTTTATCTTTTGTGGTTTTATATTTTACCTAATTTCAAGACATTCATTTCAACAACAAAAACATACATAATATAAATATGTATACGGTAATTGAATTACATTATGTATAGTGAATTAATTTGATTTGTAAGAGTACTGCATTACCATTTCGGGATGTTATAGCGTCCGACGATCACCAATATACCAAGACTATTGTTTGAAAAAATTGGCTACTAAAAAGCACCCCTGGTTATCTTTTGGCTACTGCATTTTTAGGTCCAGGGTGAGCCCTGAGAAGAATACAAATGTCTTATTTTTACAAGAAGTTGACTCAAGAAACACTCGTTATGAAATTTAAGGGAGTATATGATTCGAAATAATGTTTTAATTTCTGTTAAAAGTAACTATACAATTGGTCACCCAAGAACGAGCCACAGGCTGGTGATCGGACTGAGCGTGTAAATTCTGTACTGTAAAGTGTAACGTACTAAACGATTCTAGATAGGCCTGTGTGTTTGATATCATCTAAGCGTTGTGAGTCACTCTGAGCCCAGCACTCAACAAATACGAATAATATTGGAAACTTCAAGAAGTCTTCTTGTATACTTCAGTTCAGCCTCTTCAGAATTACCGACTGGATACAGAATGCCGGATGGTGATCATATACCGGATTAAACCAACAGATTTAACTTGACAACCCGGCCAAACATGCCGTCGCAATTTGTACACAACAGAACATTTATTCACCTTCAACACAGGAGAGTTCAATATACAGTTTATGCGTATAGTCACTAAAGAGTTATGTCCCTTTAACTGTTTATATACTATATTATTATTATTACTACATTCTTAACGGCCCCTCAACTATATAGGAGATACCACACCGACAAAACCTTTGTAACAGAACCAACATTTTGTTACATACTATACTGACACTTAAAAAATCCAACAAATGATAGAGTAGGGGTAGGAGGTTTTTCTTCTGCCGACAACACAACCATATCAGTTAGAATATCAGACAATTGCTATGTTTACTCCAGTGAGTTGATAGCTATAGGCTTGACATTAAGGCTTATTCGTCAAACAAAACCAGACAGCGCTGTTATTTTATCCGACTGTCTTTCAGCCTTACAATCTATAGAAACTGGAAACAGCTGGAGACCCGTCACACTAAATTCGATCCTGTGCTTGTTACACCTTTTAAAACAACAGGGGATCACTGAAGAGTTTGCATACATCCCACCCCATGTAAATATCCACGGTAATGAAAAAGACAAATTACATAAGGAATCTTTAGATCATGACGTCATCAACGTCAATCAAACGGAAGCCTACTCACTGATCAACAAAGCAATATAATTCAAATGGAATCCAATTTGGAAAGACCAAAGCAGCTTTAACAATCTGAGACAAATTATAGAAAAACAAAACAGAACATCAAATATATACCGTTCTGATAAAACGGAAGATAAAATTATAACACGATTAAATGGTTTTTAGACATGTAATGTTACGATAAAAAACATTCTCGAGTAGACAGAAGGTCAATGCATTCCAATAAGAATGTTTAACGGTGAATGGCTCATCACATCCTATGCACCAAGGATTATCTTCCCCTTTCAACACATATGAATGTGTAAGGTATGAATGACCCATCCGAAGATGGGCAAGAACAACGTCGTCTCGATGGTTGTCTCTATAGCCTGGAGACCATTCACTGATAACAGGTATTACGGGGTGCTATTTGTTTTTGGTATATGTATTCCATTCCTGAAACTTAAATTGTTCCTTACAAAGCATCAAGCTGATTCCTGACAATTTTGTATGGATAACAATCTTGTGTCAGACTAGACAATTGTTGTATAATAAAAGGCGGTACTGGGAGGTAGAAGCAATTCGGTAAGAATATATTTTAATAGAAACATTATGTTTTACACAAATAGAAAATAAAGCCTCAGTACTTTTTTTAATCAGGGAATATTGTACAAGTTTAAATAATTATATTTGTTTTCTTCTCATAGTGGTATCCACACATTTTTTCACAATTTTCTTGGATGATTTCCATTAGAAAAAAGGCACAGTTATTGCCATAGATGAACAAAGTGTAGTAACCATTAATGTAGTGCTAGAAACCAGGGAGTTGACTCGGTAAACATGGCTGAAATAATTGTACCTTAAAGCAATCAAGTTGAAATTAAAACTTTGAAAGAAAATGATAGAGATTTATTTGCAGAAAAAGATATTGAGTTATGTCATACAGATACAGTTAAGATGAAAATTGATACAGGTGACAATAGGCCAATTAAACTTAGACCCTATAGGGCACCACTGACTCAGAGGCAGTTATTGACAAGACAGTTGACGACTTGTTACAAGCAGGAATAATTAGTAGATCTAAATCACCATGGGCATTTTCGAAAAAATTACAAAACCAAACTCATACTCATTGCCATTGATAGATGACATTTTAGCTTTATTTGGGTAATGCAAAATATTTCACAACGCTAGACTTAAAGTCATGGTATTGGCAAATTTTGGTGGAAGACGACGACGAAGAAAAGACAGCATTTGCTTGTCAATAGGGATTATTTCAATTTAATATAATGCCATTTGGGTTGTCAAATGCACCAGCTGTATTTCAAGAACTTATGTCTGAAGTTTTACAGGATTTAGACCAATTTGCTATAGCTTATTTAGATGACATTTTAAATTATTCAGCAACAACACTCTTGAAACACAAATTGAATTTGAAATTGAAAAAGTGTATATTTTTCGAAACAGTGACAAAATATCGTGGATTATCGTTGATCAGAATGGCATACAGCCAGATCCAGTTAAAGCTGTTCGAGAAATGGTAGATCCAAATTAAGTTAAAGAAGTAAAAGATTTTATTGGAATGTGTAGTTATTACTGAGGATTTATACCAAACTTCTCCAAAATGGCAAAACCGTTAATTACTCTGACAAAGAAATATGCCATATCTAACTGGACTCATAGTTGTCAATCAGCCTTTGATCAATTAAAAATGATCTAACAGTAGTTCCACTCCTAGCTTATCCTGATATAACTAAACCGTACGTGTTATACACAGACGCTAGTGATATTTGCATTGGAGCATGTCTGACTCAACCATGTGAAGAAGGGCAGAACATATTACCTAATGTTAGGAATGAGAAGACATTATACTATTTGTCTCATAAACTATCAGACACACAAACTAGATGGTCTACCATAGAAAAAAGCATTTGCGAATCATTATGCACTATAAGAAATAGACCAATTTTTGCACAATGCTGAGTTTGTTAGAGTCATTAATGCAAAATAAGAAAATCCAACTTTGGGCCTTAGGTAAAGCGGGATATAACTGTACATACGTGTGCAGATTTGTTATCAAGATCCCCTCTTAAGGAAAACAGACCGAGTGAAGATTTGACACCAGATCCTAGTGATAAGGCTTTGGAAATAAATGCATTAAATTCAAATAAATTCAATACAAAAACTTTGCTACTTGTGAATTTGGTAAACCTGTAATGACAATGCCAGACATAGATATGCTAAAGCCAGGATAATTAGACATGTTCGTAGAACAAGAGAAATATGCTGATCTTCAAGAGTTAAGGAAACAGGTGAAAGAAAATAAAGTAAGCAAGACAATAGAGAGCAAGTACTTGCAGAAAATGTTAGTGTTATGAAAGTGACTTTAGAAACACCGAATATTAGTCATGTAACAACTTCTTATTACCACCAATACAGTAACGCTAACGTTGAAAGTTTTCACAAAACTTTCAATGATGTTTTGGAAAAGAAATTTAAAAAATGACACGACCACCTGGAACGTGTATCTAAATCAAACTTTGGCGGCAGTTCTATTCAATATAAATGAATCAGCAAAATTCTCTCCATTCTATTTATCGTACAACCGTAATGTTGTACGTTCAATTGACAACTTCCTTCAGTCACGTCGTGAGTATTTTGGGAAGGGGCCTCACATGATTGCATTAGAAAAAACAACACCAATCATGCACCCTAGTGCACAGATATATGAAGAGATCTAATGGAAAACAGGCGAAATATGCAGATCGGAATAGTAAAGAAATTAAATTTCAGGTAGGAGACCCCCTGTATATAAAGAATCATTTAAGGAAAAATAAGCTGCAAGATAAATGGCGCCCATACTATAGAATAGTTGAACAAAGGACCTTAGTGTCCTATAGTGTCAGTAGCTAGATGGTATTACTACAAAATCATATGCTGTACACTTGAGATTAGCTAATATAGATGAATGGGGGATACCATCAGGTACATCCACCTGCCCAATTAGAAAACCACAGTTAGTAGTACAACCAAAAGATGGTTCTGATTCAGAGACTAGATCAGATGATGCTGAGCTACCAACCCTTGAAAGAATAGCACAGAGATTCCGTCAAGGAAGAGATAATTCATGAGATGAAGATGATATTCCTTTAATGGAGTTATCAAAATGTTTAAAGATAGAAAAAAAAACTAGATAAGAGTTGCAGGGACATGGTAGTTCATGTAGCAGTTGATGAAGAAATTTATTTATTTATTTATTTTTTTTTTTTTTTTGTTAAATTAGTGTTTAACATGTTAATAATAGAAAGTTAACCGAGTGAAAGAAAGAACTCTCTCGTAACCAATTGTGCAATACCGTATGTGAGATTCAATCTCTTGCTCAATAACAGAGTGTTTAAAAAGTATATTATGATTTAATTGTGATAAGGATTAATGACAAATTAAGAACAGGCAAAGAAAAATTAAAAAAATAATCCTTAGAGTAAAACACAAATGTACAAAATAAGTAAGGTTGAACAATTAATTTATATATAGATTTTGAAGAACTGAACGCATCAATTTGAATTCGTATGAGAATGAAAAGGGTCAGGTAAGCTAATCTCTTTGCTGAGTTACGTAATGGTGTCGGCTGAAGCTGAGGATGAGAGAACATCTTTAGAAAAATTACCTCTACACCAACCAATTGATATTAACAACAATCCATGACGCTAATCAAGGAGAAAACTACGGACAATTCAGTATTGAAAACACTGACAGTTTAAGAAGGACAGAGAATGTTTTCAATGTAATTAATCGAGAGTTGTACGAACATTCCATCCGGATGTAAGAAGTGGATTTTTATAAGGATGAAGTTCTTAAGATCATTTTTCTGACGGGAAGTAGTACTACGGGATAGGAAGTAGTTAACGCTGTTTTCCAAGCAACGAGAGACTAACATGTGTTGTTACACATGAACATGTACATTTACGTGTACCTGACAAGAGTACACATGATTGGGAACAGTTTTTATATTAAACGGAAGAGGATCCGAAAACCAATTTCTCTGACCAGGAAGAGAAATATAAAGACTAGTGTGTTGTTTAAATTAAAGACAATAGTATAGTGTTATCATCAATAATAAGATTTGTAGAGGGGAGACGTCTTACGTTAAAAGTGAATCTTAATCTAGGAAGTAATTTACATGTTACTCAATTGATACATTTTAAAAACATATTTTTTCGATATTACTCAGATTCATAAGTCAGTTATCTTTGACTGACTGGTTGATTTATTTTATCAATACGTAATATTGGGTAGACCGTGCCACAGACTAAACTCTGACACTTGCATTTCTCCAGGTTAACAGGTATTAAACAGTCTAATGAACTGAAGTCCACCCTGATAAGAAATTCAACCAATGGGGAATAAGATCGTGGCATTTCCTTGATAAGATCTTATAGAGTATGGATAAATGATGGGAGTTCTAGGTATGATAGGGAGCTCTATGGACAGATGGGGAGATAGCTCAGAGCCCAATGGACAGTTCTGATACGCGACAACGCGAAGTACTAGTGTAAGAACTCTATGTTGATTAGATGTTGCTTTTGTACATGTAAAATCATTATCATTCAACATTTAATAAACATGGATATTACCAACGAGTACATGTGTTTACGCCAACTGTGTTACAGATTTAAATTAGCTTCTAGGCAGGATTGTCTACCCATGTTACACAAGCTGTACTACTAACATGGCAACCAGGGAGTGCCAGCTGATATTGACGCTAAGGAAACAGACTCCAAACTGGGAATCTTATGATGACACACTGTACCCCTAAAATTCCTCCATTAAGTGGTGATGATCAGAAAGGGGATGTCACTTTTATGTCTGGAGACTTGAGGTAAGATATCTTATGAGAGAAGATAGCTATCCAGCGTCTACTAGCAAGCAGTACGTCAATCATTACGAGGGACGGCTCATCAAATGTTGACAACTCTACTGCAGGAAGATAGTTGTGACTTCGTCATTGAGAAATTAGATAGCTTGTTTGGTGATGTAGCTACCCATGAGGCAACTTTGCAGAAGTTTTATTCCCAGACTCAGCAAGATGGTGAGTCAGTAGTTACATTTGCTTATAGACTTGAATCTTTATTACAGTCCGCAATAGAAAGTGGACAAATTCAGGACTCGGCCAAAGATGTTCAGATCCAGGTTTTGGACCTGGCTTGGTAGTGAGCGCCTCAAAAATCAAACCCGACATCGGTATGATGCTGTAGGTACATCTGATGCACTAGTTAGAGAAGTTGATTTGGAGATCAAAAATGCTGATAAAATGAAGGGAGGTAACTCTAAAGAAAAGTTCTCAGCATCAACTAGTGCAAGTAGAAAAATATCTCAATTCAAAACTTGATTTATTAGTTGAGCGATATACAGAGTTGTCTTGTAAGCTTAAAACTCTGAAACTAAACACACAGAAAAAGAAAGATGACAGTAGTCAGGGTAAGGGTTCTTCTAAAATCTAGTCAAAAGGGTAACCTCCCCTGTGGTGGGGTCAATAGGGGAAGGTGATCAGGAATGCCCGTAAACCGTTAGAGATAGGTTAGTTGGCGAGGCTAATGAAGCTGAAATCAAAATCTTTGGTACCCTAGCAAAGTGTTTAGTTGACACAGGGTCAATGGTATCTACATGTAGTGAGGAGTTCTGTAAATCCCTACCTGGTGATTTAGTATTACGAAATCTGGGTGATTTCGACATTGATGTTTATTGTGCTGATGGCAGTAAGCTACCCTATTTAGGTTACTTTGAGGCAGAAATATTAGGTTTGAATCAGTCAGAAACTATTTCAGTTCCAATGGTGATTGTGCCTGGAACTAGATATAACAGTGATGTGCCTGTGATTATTGGTACAAATGTTCTGAGATTGTTCACATTGGATGAATGTGAAGGTGTAGACCACGTTTAGAAATCAGCACTTAGCAGTTTAGAAATTTTCGATTCATTAACAGTCAAGACTAACAGGAAAACTATTAAGATCGGTCCGGGGGTGGCTATAAATGTTCTAGCTGTGGATAGAGGTGAGTTACCTTTGGCTGAGTCTTTAGTACTTAGTAATTTTATGCAGATTCCAGGGGCAAATCAGGATGCTTTAACATAGTGAGATTTTTTCTCAAGTTGATTGGGTTGTTGAACAACAAAAATGTCCAGTAATTAGACGTGTGATTGAACTTGTACAGCAAGGTAGGAGATTATCTGGTAGTAAGTTGTCTCGCGAGCCTGTGGCAGTTAAGAAGCTTTTGAAGGATTGAACTATGTTGGAGGTTAGACATGGGAAGCTAGTTCATGGAGTTGTACTGGGTGGTGAACAGGTGTGGCGGGTAGTATTACCTCAAAAGTGGAAATCACAGGCTTTCAAAGCTTACCATGATCACCAAGGTCACCAAGGTCGAGACATGACATTGACATTGCCATTGCTGAAACCCAAATTTGGTGTGGTATGGAGGTATGTAGGTGAAAAGTTCAGAAACTGTGATCGCTGTATTCGTCGTAAAACTGCTGTTACTTAAAGGGCTGAGCTGGTTAATATACAGTATAGTGAATCGATGGAGTTAGTTTGTATGGATTTTTTGTCGATGGGACATAGCAAAGGTGGATATGAGCATGTATTAGTGACCACTGGTCATTACACACGTTACGCCCAGGCTATCCCTACCCGTAACCAACTTGCTACTACTGTGGCCAGAGTTTTGATCAACAATTTCATTTTTTTCATTATGGATGTCCAGCCAGATTACATAGAGATCAAGGGAGGAATTTCAGTCTCGTGGCATCCAGGAGTTGTGTAAAATAACTGGTATGAGTAAATCATGTACTTCCCATTTCTATCCTCGAGGGGAATGGAATGAAAGAGAGATTCAATCAAAGTTTGCTTAAGATGTTGGAAAGCTTGAGGAGAAAGAAAAAGTAAATTGAAAGGACTATGTGTCAACTATGGTGCATGCTTACAATGCTGCTACTCATGTTAGTACAGGATTTTCTCCATTTTATTTACTGTTCGGAAGACATCCCAGACTTGCTGGTGATGCAAATTTTGGGACACATGAGAAGGAATTTACACAATTCCAACCAAATACAGATTAAGTTAGTAAGTTGAAATCGAGATTGCAGTTTGCTTACAGGACAGCTGAGAAACCTGCAAAGAAGGCGGCTAAATCTTTTAAGTCCAAATATGACCTTCGGGTAAGAAATTCGGTTCTCAAAGCTGGGGACAGGGTTTTAGTTCGCAATGTAAACCTTAAGAGTAAATTAAAACAATAAAAAATATATCTACATCTTATTTGATCAAAATATTTGCATTGAGAACTAAAGTGTTGTAACAAAATGGATAGTGAAAGTACATTTTGGGTCAGAAATTAAAGTACAAAAGGTATCTGAGGAAGCAATAACACCAGGTGTCATAAGTCAGGCACTGGACCAGGCTTAACGACCTGTGAGTGACAGGTAGTGATGCACGCCTGGTAACGGGAGGGTGTGCACTTCAGTGTTGAAACACCGTGGCAAAATATCACCGGTATGAGTGATCAGAACAGGTAGATGCTCTCTCCTGTCTGCCTCGCGCTGGCGAACGTATTTGTAAGTAAACAAGGATAAGAAACAATGCATAAGGTATATCAAAGATGGGAAGTTGATACCGGGTACTCCTAGTCGCACGTGTCTTCATAATTAGATGCTCCGTGGGTTGGGTTATTGTTGTCCAACAGGGACTTGGCTGAAATTAAGGATTTTGGTATTATTTATACTAAGCAGAAGCTAGTCTAGTCTGGGATCGAGTAGCTAGAGACAATTGGATGTTGGACGTGGAGACGGGCAGAGTCCCGTATGGGACCTGCTCCGCTATGGAGCGGACCCTGGCCAAGTTGGCCCATGGACATTTGTATGGAACTCTTTTATACGGACGGGCAGGTGTTTATTTTTTATCTGCCTTACACAGGTGGTTATTTTTGGTGGCACGACATGCTGCTGTATGTTGATTAGGAACTATCTTTTGTAATGGATATTAACGCGAAGTACTAACTGTGGACAAAACCACTATACGATGAAATCAACATTTCAGTCAACCCAAGTAAACACCGTGTTTAGTGATTGTGTTACAGTCTGTGGTAGGAATTTTAAACTTAAATCAAGATCAGGAGTTAACATCCAGCAGTGATGAAAGTGAATCTGACCCCATCGTTGACGATACCGAGGCGGAACAAGAGCATCCTCGTGATCCAACTCCTAATCGCGACATTCATACGGACGACGAAAAACAGCCAAAGCAGTCGGGTTCAACGAATCCGGAGACAAAAAAAAAAAAAAAAAAAAACAGTAACAAGGATAAAGGGACCAAAGACCCCAAGCCAAATCCTAGAGGTACACTGGACAGCTTTATACAAAATAAAGGATCCGGTACACCACAGTCATCCAGGAAATCCTCTAATGTCAGCAAGGAAGTAAGATCCCCTCTAAGCCCTTTAAATGATGAAAGGTCATCGAAAAAAACTAAGGACATTGGTTAGAGAGCTGTCCATACATAGGACACTGTACAGTGTGTAGACTAACTATCCAAAGTGTCAGATACCTATGGAAAATAACACAAAGTATACAATCAAAAAGTTTTTTAATCAAATGATACAAGAAGTACAAGTACAATCCAATGAATTTACCAAATTACTATAATGTAGTTGTGTGACAATTATGTTATACAATATATCATTATTTCAATATAGATGATATAAACAATATGCATAGTGTAAAATTTCAAATACCAATGCAGAGAACACACTTTGTCATTGTATACATGAGTATACCATTAATTTATACAACAATCATTGGTATGATTAGCACTGGTATAACACTTAGGTATTTTCTAAATACAAAACAATATGTCATGTATGTTGTACACTATATCGTTATCTCAACATAGATGTAAACAATATGTATAGTTTACAAATCAAAATATCTACGCACGAGTGTGTGTATATAAGTGTGGGACATACTTGTCACCATTAATGTATGTATATACATTATCATATACAACAATTGATATGACCAGTAAGGAAGTCAATGGTATAACACCTAAGTATTTTTAGATGAAAAGAATGTTTCAATTATGTTATACAATATATCTTATTTCAACATAGTATACTTTAAATTTTCAAATTGGTATAACACCTATTTTTTTTTTCTTTTTGTGTTAGTTATGTTCTACATTCATAATATATCATTATTTCAACGTAGACATAAACAATATAAATAACATCGTAGTTTACAATTTAAAAATACATACACATTGGTGTATACACAAGTCATTGGTATTATTGCCACTGGTATAACAACACATAAGTATTTTTCTGGTAAGAAAAAAAAATGTGTCAATTATTTTATATATTGCCTCATGAATTATGCATGATTTCAAGGCCACTGGTACAACACCTAATCATTGTTCATGTAAAACGTGTTAATTATATTATATGATATATCATTATTATATGTATAGTTTACAATGCTAAAAAATGCATGCAAGAGCGTATAATCATGTATATGTTTTTGGTAAATGTTTAACATACAGTCTCCTTCAACATGCAAACAATTTCAAAGCTACATCTGATATCTCTTAATACACAGGGGCTGAGAGACAAACAAAAAAGACTTAGATTCTATGAGTGGGTAAAACAACAAAAAGCAAACACAATATTAGTACAAGAAACACATTTCAGGAAAGATTTAATTTCCAATGTTAAAACTGAGTGGCCAGGTGATAGTATACACAGTTTTGGTTCATCGCAAAGTAGGGGTGTAAGTATATTTATACAAACAAGTATTAACATAGATATAACTGATTACTATACAGATAATGAGGGAAGATTAGTAATGGCCAATATTAGGATACACGAAGACATATATTGTATCACAAATATTTATGCTCCCAATAAAAGGCAAAACAGAAACTCTTTTTTCCAAGACGTGAATGAGTATTTGCTCAACAACAGCAAGGGTTACAATTTAATAGGTGGTGACTGGAATGAGGTACAGAAAGTGGAAGATAGAAAAACAATAAATAAAACACAAAAACCTGTTTAAAATCTTCATAAAATAATTAAGGAAAATAATTTGATTGATCCATGGAAAATGAAAAACCCATTAAAAAACAATATACATGGAAAAGGAAAAATAATAATAATGAAGCAAGTAGGATAGATTATCTTTTAATAGAAAGGGGGATTACTCACCGAATTATATCCTCAGATATCCGCCCAGCTATAAGTACCGATCACCTTGGGATATCATCGATAATAAATACAGAATTAGTTACAAGAGGATCTGGATATTGGAAATTAAATAATAGTCTCCTTGAAGATACAGTTTATGTGAAATTAATACAAAACATATTACAAAAATACAATAATGAAGCTGAATTAAATAAAACAAATATAATAACTAAGTGGGATTTGTGTAAAATAAAAATCAGGGATATTTTAATAAAATATGGGAAATTAAAAGCAAAAATAAGGGAAAATGTTATAACAGAATTAGGAAAAAGACTTGTTATTGCTATGCATGAAAATGATGTCGAAACACTTTCTAGAACTGAAAACCAATTAGAAAATACTTACATTAATAAAGCACAAGGGGCTCAAATTAGATCTCGAGTAAAGTGGTGGGAAGAAGGCGAGAAAAATACAAAATATTTTTTATCTCTAGAAAAAAATAGACGATCAAAAAAGTCAATTCTTAAAATTTTCGACAGTAAAGGAAATATCTTGTCAGAACAAAATGAAATTCTTTATCGAGCACGGGAATTTTATAAACAGTTGTATACATCAAAAAAACCAAATCAAAATGAAGTTTATAACTATATAACACAAATTAATCTTGAAAAACGTTTATACGATAATGATGCAGACAGCTGCTGTGAAGGTATACTTAAAATAGATGAATGTACAAAAGCTATAGATAAAATGAAAGTAAATAAATCCCCAGGTTCAGATGGACTGACTGTTGAATTTTACAGAAAATTTTGGCCTAATTTAAAATATCTTGTTGTAAAATCTTTAAATGCTTCATACTTCACTAATAAGTTATCAAACTCACAGAGAAAGGGTATTTTATCGCTTTTGTACAAAAAAAAAAAATGATCCACTTGACTTAGGTAATTGGCGACCTATTACACTTCCTCAACACAGACTACAAAATAGCAGCGTACTATTTAACACAAAGATGAAAACCTATTTTACCGAAAATTATAAACACAGGTCAGAATGGATTCATTCAAGGTAGAAACATAAAATAGAGTATTAGATTAATACAAGATATCATTGATTACACAGATAAATATAAGGTGGATGGCACTATACTATTCTTAGATTTTTCTAAAGCTTTTGGTACTATTGAACCTCACTATTGAATAAAATTTAAGTAATTTCAAAACCGGTAAAATATATTTGTAGCAATTTAAACTTGCTTATTTTCATTAATTTGCCTTAGTCATTTCGTTGTTTTTGTGGCAAATACTGCTATATTTTCCAGTTTTGTGTAGTACCAAAGCACATTAAGTATTTTGTATTTGTTAATTCATTAGGTATAACTTAACATGGTGTTTCCTGCACTAGAAATCTATCCTCTAAAGAACAACTGACAGTTTAGTTTGTGTTATAAAAACTTAACAATGATTAAATAATCAGTATTACTGATAACATGTTATCATAATTCCAGAGAGGGACTTGAGGGACTATCGCCTTCGCCTTGCTGAGCGAATGCAATCCCGCAACAAGGCCAACTGGGTGAAACTTGATGCCTGTTAAACAGAGTTTCCAGTACTGCAATGCAATGATATGCAATATTTAGAAACAGTGACCTGCGGATCATACCATTTGAAAGTAGCACCCAGATATATTGCTGAGCATCTGACTCCTGCTAGAGACTTTGAAGTTAGGGTCTATTAGCATGATGAAAATTTTCTCCGAGGCCAAATCCATTCAAGGCACAGTCAAAATACAATGTTTGGATTGCGTTTGACAGAAATAATCAAGATGACCCTGTCAAAGATAACTACTGTGCCTGTCCAGCAGGCAAGCGAACCATTGGAATGTGTGCACATGTTACGTGCATTTTGTATTTCTTGGGCCATGTTCAGCATCAAGATCAAACTGACCCAGTCCATGCAACATTCAACTTCAAACAGACAATCACTTGAGCAGTTCTGCTATACTAAAACGCAAAGTAATGTGCTGCAAACTGCAACTGTTCTATCTCGTATTAGCTTCTCCAAGTCCCACAAATTATGGATAGGGACTGACAAAGGCAAAACCCGTCACTATTGCTGTACATAATCTATCTAATAAGGTCACTTTATTGACTTTCATCAAACGATTTGTATAAAGCTGCTAACTAATTCTTTACATTGTGAAACTTCCACAAAAATGTCTTTATTCTAACAAATTTCATTTGTGTGACCTTGAACAGAGGTCAAGTTCAGCAATGTTAACCAAACTGATACAAATTGACATGAACAACCACCTTGTTAAATAGCAAGACCTACAGACTTTGTTTATTTAGCTGTCACTATTTTACGAAAATGAGAAAAAAAATCATTGTTTCTTGGTTTTTTAAGCAAATGTGTAAAATGACAAATTTACCGTTTTCATTTTTTCCAAGAATCCTCCATTTGAAAAATATATGTGGCCAACTTTTAAGTAAGTATGAAAAATAGCCTGGTTTCGGATGTATAACAATTGAAGTGTCAAAAACAGTACTTTTCTCAAAAGTAATGACTTCTTATATGAAGTTTGGCTGCAACATAAAAGAAACACGTATTAAAATGTTGGATGGTACAATGTGCACACACATTAATGACATATTTTTATTGGAATTGCCGCATAATAATGCACTAAGAGGAATTACATAACAGCTGCTTTAACATCCACCCAGGTGTTAGTCAAGGAGCTCCCATTCTATAAGAAATCAATTCCGAGACTAACTTTTCCGTTTTAAGCTTCTGATACCCATATCTGTGTATGGTTAACATATTTTGAAATTCCAAGAGGGGGTCGATGCTAATGATAATTCCCATATACAACTTGTATGTTGACCCTGTGATGTATGACAGCAGACTCCCAAGATGGCGCTTCATGTCTAGTTTTTATTAGGGTCGCTTACTCCATACATAATTAAATCACACGTCGCTTACATCAATGTGTAATGGGAAGTAACCTGTACACAATAAGACTATTAAATTACATCTTTTTCTTTTTTCCTTTTTTTTTTTTTTTTTTTGAAATGTGATAACAAATTTGAAAATCAAACTTTTAGAGAATATTTGCTATTTTGCAAGTCTAATCAGATTAAGTAAATACTCTTGAATTTAACCAGTCCTAATTAAGTAGTTATACAGTTTATACAGTTACGTAACCTAACAAGTCCTATACACACAGTAACTTGAGCTGAATAAACAGTATTACTGCACAAAGTCACTCAGATACGATGGGTTGGATTTGAGATATGTAGAGGCGAACATTCTCCCTGGAAAACTATATCCATGAAGATATCTCTTCATGTTTTCTTTTCTGTTTTTAAACTACCAATAACTGACAATTGACGGAACATAACAAGGCTTCAAAACACTGATAAAGAAATAAAGCATTGTGTATTTATTGGTTGAAGCAGGAAATAGTCAAACCAAATAAAGTAATATATATATAGAGAGAGAGTAAACAAGGACAAGTTTACATTTACAAGTTGTATGTTGTAGTTAATCAATACATTCTGAAATCTTTTTTCAATTAATTTCAAAACAGTTTCTACTCTGCAATCAATTAAATGCAGTAGACACTATAATCCTACTTGTATTACAAAATCCAAAACACTAACAAATCACTTCAAAATCTGACAAATGTAAGTTACTTGTATTCAACAATACGTATATATAGATATATGTATAAGTCGAGGAAAGCTTTCACGCAACTAAACTACACTTGGATCAAAATCGATTATATTTCATCTACTGAGAGTCCCTACCTAAAGTGAGATTTAGTAAAAGATTATGTGCCCTGGGCGTTTTTCAACTCACAATATAGGAAAGAAATATGTATTTCTATGCTTTCATGAAAATGTATAGTTTTATTACATTTCAGTGTATATGGAGCGAATTTTGACAGGTGCTGAATGTCGTGTTTTTCCCCAAGTAGGTAGATAGTTTCACTCGTTAACTTCCGGTTGCTGGCTTCTGAAGGCGATGACAATCCGAGATGCCACTTAACCTACTAAATTATGCCACTTATAGCCTTTGGCAGGTTTCTCTATTTGAATCTAGACAATTGCCCCTTATGTTGAAATTTAAGAATTAATACTATTAGCTTAAATGCTAATAACATATAGTGATTCAGTTGTGTGAGTCTTTATATATATCCTCTGCAACGTGTTAGTTACGCTTCTTATTGTACATTCGTTTTTATCACGAAATCAATCAGATCAATGATATAAAATTTCATAAAGAGATACAAACACGTTTAAATAGTTAGTAAACTCCGAAAAATACAAAGAACGATTTTCGTCATTATCCAACAACATTTTATACCTGGATTCTATAAGCAGTTCAAATTTCTTCCAAATGCTACCTCGGCGATACTGATATTTGCACAGAGTTACGTCATTATGCAACAATAAAATTATCTCTGCGAAGATTTTTTTTAATTTTAAAACTTCTACGAGGATTTACAAAATCACTAAAGAAATTGACCTCGACCCTTAAGTTATCTGATTCAAAATCGTTTTATGGACCTTTATATGAATTTGAATATGTATCAAAATTTCTCCAAGAATAGAGCCAGCAGGTGCTTAAAATGTTTTCTAAAAGAAGTAAGGGTGGCGTTGACTTTGATCCTTCAACACTGAAAACCGTTTGTGAATTTATGGATTAAAAAATATAAAATATCAGATATTTATTTTGCAAGAAAGCTATCCGATATGTCGGTAACATTGGCTTTGACAATTTTCAAACTCAAACTTGTGTGAGCTTTTTTAATCCAAAATTAACAAGAAATGAAACCACTAGAGCAATGCTAATGGTTCTCTAAAACGAGTAACAGTGACATTGACTTTCATCGTATAACTGTTAAATTTGAACTGGTCCGCGACAAATATTTTTTTTCGTTATTCGTATGTGAAGTTCGATAAAACGTTCCAAAAGAATGAAGTAGCTAGATCACTGGAAATATTGTTTTTAAACTAATATTTGCGACCTTAACCTTACAACCGTCAAATTCACAATCAATTGAAATAATACGTATCTTTAAAAGTAAATTATTTTATGAAAATTCCTTCGTCGAGTGTCGGTAAAGATTTTCTAAAAAGTAGTGGAGACCACCTTGGCCTTGAACATAAAATCGTGTAATTCGAACTTGTCTGATACATTGATGATTTGACAAATGTCTGAAGTTTAATCAACTCACTTAAAGAACGCTGACAAGGATTTTCTGAACATAGCAACAGAGAATTAAATGACCTTGATCCTAGAAGATGAGCCAATAGTGTGTTTATAATTATAAATGTTACGCACTTACGCTGGTACACACATTAATAGTTTGGATGCATTCTTATATATCATCCAGCACTCGCTGAGATAATGATAACGATTATGTCGTGTTTCTCACGAATCAAAATTAATTTCTAAGATTTGAAATATCGATGTTTATGAAAATATTTCCTTCATTTTACTACTGGATAATGGTATATGCACGAAAATATAACAATGAAAATGTTTTCAAAATCAACAAAGCAAAATACAGATATGACAGCCAAACTTAAGCTTTCATTTCAAGATGCCAGGGCGCGAAATACACAACAAACAAAAGGAGAAAAATAATATGAAGGCAAAACCTTGAAAAAGACAGAAGAAGATGAGGTGTTACAGAAGAGTAAGCGTCTTCCGCTAAATGTACGATGCCCGCTATGTATAATTCCCGATGATAAAATTGCAATGATTGTAACACAGCCCTCAAAATTAAGTTTTCATGTTTTTATCTGTATATTATTACAAATCTTATAATCATTCAAAGGTTCGTACCTGGTTACAAAAGACTAGAATTTCAACTAAATTGTTACAATAATGTTAATTCAAATTTAAAATCAATAAACTAAAGGAAAAAGATGAATTCAATCTAAAACATTCAAAACGAGTAAGTTATGCATTTATCTTAAATAGATACAAGAACATTGGGTAAATAAAATTTTATGACTGCGTAATGCTTACAAAGTAATATCTGAGAAAAAATGACCATAAATACCACCGATTATAATATGTACTATATGTAAGTAAAGTGCAGCTTCTAGTGCATATTATACTTTGCAACATCAGCTGAAAATAAGATACATCACATTACAATTAAAGATCAAATGACATATTGCTAAGGGACTATGATTTACAACAACAAAACGTAATACCTATATACAACAATTGTTGGTTTTAAGCAATGAAAGCAATCGTCTACAGACATTAGTCTACCAGTACAAAGATGTTTAAAACGAAAATTTTAAAAATGCAAATCTAAATAAAATACGTGGTTAAAACTGTTATGAGACTGACTGTAAATGGTTACACACAATCACTTGTACTAAACATGCATTTAGTAATTAGATCTAAATTTTGGAAAGAGATTTCGCTTAACCTTTAGATATTAATATATCAATGAGTTCATGATGATTGCAAAAATGCAAAAATGATATAGCATTGCTGTAAAATACAATACAATGAGACGACCTGTATAGCTCTCCAATTGGTAATCTTGTAACCACTGTCGTTTCTCGTTTCTGAATGTTGAGATGATGTACATGAATGAAAAGCAAAAAGTAAATCGAAACAAGACCTAAACTCTATACAAGACAGTTTGATACTATCATCATCGTATCCATTTTATTTCTTATTCAAACACAATCAGGTCATCAATATACACTAGGCAGATGGTTGAGATCTCCCATTCACTACTCCATTAGTAGCTGGAATGTGACTGGCGCATTTGTCAGACCAAAGGGCTTGCGGTTGAAGTTTAAGAAACCTAATAGATCCATGGTGAACTGCTGTTCTTTCCTTATTTTCTTTGATCAGGATCTGATGGTAACTAGACTTCAAGTCAAGTTGGTGAAATACTTGGATCCAGAAAGGCACTCAAGGATGTCGTCTATTCGTGGCAAGGCATATGAATCTCAGATGGTACCTCAATTCAGTCGTCTGAAGTCCATACACATCCGCAAAGACCCATTCTTCTTACGAACAAGCGCGATGTTACCAGCAAATTGGCTGTGATTCGGTCGAATAACACCAGCTGATAAGAGCTGCTGAAGATGAGTCCTGACTTCTTCATACATGGAGGGGGTATCTTCCAATGTCGTTGTTTGAATGGTAGATCATCTATCAAGACATGTCTCTCACAAAGAATCCAGAACAACCCAATCCATAGATGCTCTCTAAAGTGCATTTAAGCATATTTGCAAATATATAGAAACACACATCATCGAAAGCCAGGGTGTCGAGAGACTAACAATACTTAAAGAACGTTATCTTTACAAGAAAATGTTTCCAGCAATCTGCAATGAAAACTACAAAACATGCAAACTATAAGAAAAGTTAGTAAAGCATTTTCAGCAAAGAATTAAGTTCTGGAGACTGGAATCATCCCAAACTACATCATAGTTGGTTAACAGCGCAGATGTTCAGGGTAGTGATGTTGAAAAGGCATTTGATCTTGCATCACCTGATGAGAGTCAGCTATGATATAAAGGAGGCGCAACAATGATGCTTGCATAAACTCCAGAGCGATGTCATGGCCACGACTGGCTTCTCTCTTGAGAAAGCAATCCTCCCGAAAGCCCTGTTAACTTCATTATACAGCTGATTGGAGGTAAATCTGAAAAAAGAGTGAGTGTTAAAAGAAGACGAATTGCTCACTCTATCTCGGAGGACGTTTGCTATACTGCCTCTGAAGGAGATTGGGTGATACCAAAGCACATTTTCCTACCAATGACAGTAAGGTATTTAACTGGAAATGCTAAACTCGTCACCATGTTGAATCGTTTGGTCACTTTCAATCGTACATCAAAGAGATGGAACTTGAAACAGCTATGTGCAATGCAGTAACAGCATCCGAATCAGCATACATTTCACGCGACAACAATGCTGTAATCCATCTTTATTGTGACAATTTTGATCTGAACGAAGATACTTCATCCGGTTCTGGCACAACGCACTTGACTCATGGCATCGTCATGCAAGAGGTTGCTGATAGATCCAGATAGAAACCTTGCTATGCGAAAGTAAAATTCGAGCCGCACTTTGAGATGGGGATCAGTAAACTCAAACATAATTTTAAGAAGACTGAAATGTTTATCTGTTCTTCTGCAGGATGGACGGAATATCCAGTACAGCAGAAGCAGTAGACAGTCTCTACTCAATGTCTCCATTAATAAGACCTCAGCGGTTCAGCATATCCTTGAAACATCTATTGCGGCAGGTGAGGAGGTAGGGCAGCCATATGCAATTGTGACCTTTGACCTAGCTGTTGCAACAGAATCCTACTCTTTGGTTTGGTAATACCATGAGAAATTCAGCAAAGCAATTGTTAGGATGGGTTTTTAGCTCACTTGGCCCAAAGGGCTTATGCCATAGCGTGGCCTCCATCGTCCATCCGTCGTCCGTCATGCGTCCGTCAACTTTTTATTTAAACAACTTCTTCTGAAATACCGAAAGGCGTAGGGTTATCATATTTGGCTAGAAGGTTCCTTTCATGAATCCCAACAAAATTTGTAAAAAGAAATGACCTTGACCCATATTCAAGGTCACAGAGGTCAAATGTATTAAAACCTTTAAACGACTTCTTCCAAAATACCGTAAGGCCTAGAATGTTTATATTTGGCCGGGAGGTTCCTTTGATAAAGCCCAACAAAGTTTGCGAATAGAAAGGACCTTGTCCCATATTCCATGTCACAGAGGTCAAATATGGTAAAACATTTAAACGACATCTTCCGAAATAATGGAATGCCTAGAATCATTATATTAGGCTATTATGTTCCTCTTATGGTTTCCTACAATATTTGCTTAAAGAAATAACCATGACCAATCTTCTAGGTCATAGGGTCAAATTTGTTCAAAAATCTAAACGACTTCTTCTGAAATTATGAAAAGCCTAGAATCATTATAATTGGCCAGTATGTTCCTTTTATCAAGCCCAAGAAAGTTGGCAAAAAAAAAACTTTGACCCATATTCAAGGTCACAGATGTCAAATGTGTTAAAACATTTAAACGACTTCTTCCAAAATACCGGAATGCCTAGAATCGTTATATATGGCTAGAAGGTTCCTTTGATGAAGCCCAACAAAGTTTGCGAAAAAGAAATAACCTTGACCAATATTCAAGGTCACAGATGTCAAATGTGTTAAAACATTAAAACGACTTTTTCTGAGTAACCAAATATCTAGGATATTGTGCTAAATTAGGTTCTCAATGATGCCCGATGATATTTGAGAAAAGAAATGGCCTTGACCCATATTCAATGCAATAAGCCTTTGAACAACTTCTGCTTAACCAAATGCCCTAAAATCATAATATTTGGCCAAAAGGTCCCCTTTATAGTGCCCATATAGTGTATGAAAAATAGCTTGACCCATAAAAATATTTAAAGTCACTGGAGTTAAATTTGGTAAAATCATTGACAACTTCTGATTGACCAAACGCTATCATATGTGGCCAGTAAAAGTTTCACAAAGGCTTATATACAAATATGTAGAACCTTCCAATGACTTACTAAAGGAATATATTTGGCTAGGGATTTTCTTGGCATAATTTGGAATAAATTATAAAGTCCTTTCACAGTAATGTCACATTGTTCCAAAAATAGATTAGGCGAAGCCCCCTGGAGGTCTGAGAGGCTTGAGCTAAGTAATGTGAAAAACTGCATGTTAGCCAATTATTTAAGTTCTATTCACAGCATTGAAATACAGAAAACATGATTGGAAAGAGAATTGAAAGAGCTTCATTTTGATCGAAGATTCTTCATAATTATAGCACAAATAAATGAGAAATTCCAAGTTGATCCCATTTACTATGCAGTGTTTATAAGCCTACAGGAAACTGTTATATCTCCAGTAACCGGGCTTAACTGACCATGGCGACATCACTTATGATGCTATATGAAACGTTTTATAATTGGTTTTGCAATTTACCTCGTGCTCTACTGGATTTATTACCTCATAAACAAAGAAAAAATAAAAGATAATCCTTAAATACAGATTTCGTATGAAAAGCCTATGGTGTTATTCCACTTACTGCTAGATGAAAGTCCATCGACTCGTAAAACACAACCATATTGAAATACACAGGAACCGACTACACCAATACTGCAACAGGCAAAATAAATATACATAGATAAATCACAACACCCTACATTCCTACCTAAGACAATAAAAAACCCTCAAGCCAAAAGTCATACAGGCAAAATTCAGATATTCAGGATACTATCACCCGAGGAGTCAGAACATCATTCATTTTTGTTTACGCTTTCTAATCTACGGTCATTACATTTGGCCAAACGTTCTGTCCTTCCATTTGTTGAATGTACGGTTCATTCTCCTTTATACCCCATTAATATAAGTACCCATTGTATTGTTGCTCTTTTTGTAGATAACAAATAAAACATTAATAATTGTAACGCGAAACGAGCATCTGTTTAGAATTCGAGGGGAAAACAAAGGAATACCAGTATAATTATATATATATATATATATATATACTGATAGTACTAGGTATATATAAATATATATATACTAATAGTACTAGGTATATATATATATATTAAAATTGAGAAATATCAATTCACTCCCTCCCTAGAAGTAGGATAACGAACTTTCATTGTCAAAATCAAAGATTGCCACTTGTCAGCAATGTCGTTTTTTCTGATCAGTCCCTCAAAAGGGCACAATTAGGGATCATTGAGAAACAATATATGGAATTTGGTATTCATCTACTACTTCTTCTTGGAATAGCGATAAAGAAAATTGTTTACAGACGGACGACAAATCATGGACGTAGATCAATTTTGATAGCCAACCATCTCTCGAGTTCAATGATATGATAAAAAAAGTGGGGGGGATTTCCTAGCGAAATATCGGCATTTGAGAGAGTAACTCAAACCAAATGGTTTCGGTTGACACATGCAACCTTATTAAGATAAAGTTTTATTGACCATAATATTGATCTGATTTGGAAAATATTCTTGTGCAGTATGGAGTTTGATGCTCGTTAATATGTTTGGTGGTTCCGTTGTTTATCGTGTCTTCATTTGAGAACGCGGAATTACTTCCTTGTATTAAAAGATTTAAATGGCAGTTATCATTAATAAAGAAAATAGGTTACCCTTCCGGAACACCTTGTCTGATTCTCCTTGCCATTTTCTTATAAGAATGCTTGTAAATGCTTTCTTTTGAAATCTTTCTTTGATCCTATTTTGCGTTCCTTTAATCACACTTGAGTTTGACTTCAGATGCTTTGTTGTTATTAAACGTGCTGATATTGTTTGTTGATGAACAATGAAAGAATTACTCAAGTTAGTGTGACTTTTCTTATGACGGTAGAAGGATAGCTCACTCGAGTAAAATGGCAATTTGTATATTGTAAAGGTTGTTATTTCTAACGGATTCTTTTTTCTCTATCACATAAAGGTAAAAAATGAAAATGAAATTTGAAAAGAAAGTCATATTCCGTCCAATACCATCCATGAACATATATACATACTTGATTCTTTTACTGGAGGATTTGATGTACAGTATGCTATCAGCCATTAATAATACAGATACAAAAATGTCTCATAGGTTTTGTAAACGCAAACCATATATTGGAAGAAACTTTTATTGAAATTGCGATGTTGTCAATATCTGAATAACACAAAAAACATTAACAGTAGTAAAATATTTGTGAAACAATAAAAATATCACCAAAAGCTTATGTGCAAGAGCAAACATATACATATATCACATATCATATACATTTATCACATAACATATACAATATGACAGTAACCCATTATGTTCATATCAGTTAGCCTCTTAATTAGCTCCTATACTGTAAACTAGTGACTACATATCACTTATTATAGTACTACCTAGTTCATCCTTATACACTGTATCCCTTGATCATTAAGACGTCTATCTCCCAAATATAGCCATTTATCTTCAAACAATAAGTTTCCATACTTATCAAAGCTAATCTTCATAAAAGCTAGCACCTGCACATATGATTTATCTTTAGCTAACTTCCGTATACCGTTAATTATGGTTGAAAGCTACTTTCCATCCTTTTATCCTTATATCTTAAAACTTTTTTTATCTGTAAAGAAAGCTACCGCATATTACGACGGCTATCTCGCTCCGACATAAAAAACGCTTTTTCCTGTAACGCCTGTAACGTCATATGACAGTCTCTCACTTTTGTTATCTAACAGGCGATAGTAAACAACTGTATGCTGTATATATCATGGGACTAAGTAGAGGATCAAACATGGATACAGTAGAAGATGAGCATCATAGTCATGACATTTAATAAACAAGACGATAAAATCTCCACATAAAGTAAGACATACAGTCGATTAAAGTCCACAACCATCCAACATCTAAGTAGAATGTGTAGAATACATACAAACATTTAAACGTTTTTCTATATCCATGGTTTTAATTGTTCAATTATAACGGAAATTGTAACGAGTCATCACTCTTATTGTTTATTGAGAGTGGCAATATATATATCTTCCTAACGTCTACCTAACGAAATCGTAAATGGACACCATAGCAGAAACTATGAGATTCATGGAAAACTGAGTGGAAGACCGTGTTTTTACACTAGTAATGATGCTTTTACATCTTCTACTTCTAACATCAGTGCAGTGTTAACACATTATATTTCTGCAAGAAGTATTATGTCTATTTTGATTTGTAATGTCCTCTGGTAATTTAAGGAATTATGTACGTAAAATTTATATAAATATATAGTGGTACATATATAAAAATGGCATAATTAGATTCAATAGAGAGTTCATATAAACATTTGCAAAACATCATTAAAAATACCTAGATCAAGCAGAGTTTCTAAATGAGTCGGATAATATCAAAGGACAAATACCTATCTAAGGAATAAAACAAATGGTATGAACTGCCCCAGATCTCCATTACTTTTCATAATGAGTTTTAAAGATGTAATAGATGTCAGTCTGATGGCTCTCACATCTGTCAGCATGAACATGTCACTCTTTGTTGTTGGGAACACAGAACACAATATTTCTCTAATATATTGCGTATCCTATCCCAAGTGCCATCATGAATGTGAAGGTCACTATCAGAACAATGAACAGAAATATCCTAAGGAAACTTTTATCCAGCAGTCGTCCAACCTCCAACCACGTGTAGTCAGCGACATCACATGTGTTCTTAGTCTCTAGGTCAGTGTCCATTGTCTTTGATTCTTTCATTGTGTTTTCTGAAACCTCTTTAGACATGTCCATGCTCCCAATGTTGTTTCTGTTTCTGACGCACGAACAACACCAGCAGCGGGAATGTTCTTTTCTTTTTTGAAGCGTTAACATCATCAGTACGCTGACAGTTTTCAGTAGCCACTTTGGTACTGCAGTGTCCGGATCTGAATGGTGACACTCCAAAACCAGTATTGTGAGTAAGACTGAAATCATTCCTAGTGCCAGGATGAACACAAGATACACAGCTGAAAAAAAAAAAAACGAAAAAGAAATGAAAATATATAAATATTGATATCAACAGTCGAGTTCACAATAATAAGTTTTATTAGTGATATATTTAATGATATTCTTGTCCTAGAGTTTTGCCTGGAGACTTTTCTTCACACTTCTAGTTCCAATCTCCGTTTTTATCATATATTGTTCTACATCAAACGATCTTGGATAACAGTTTGTACAAAACACACTAGTAAGTAACACCTTTTAATACAAAGTTAGAACTAGATACAGTAGAGCCAAACAGATAATTAAACTACATCTAACAGCTGTTGCGTCCTGCTAGGATTCGTCAGTGATGCCAACAGTTTAAATTTTCCTAAGAGGTAACCGAGAAAAATCCAAAGTGATCGAAAGAAAGGTCAGAATCTAGACTGGGAAGTGCACTAGCACATAATTCAATTAATGTAGTAATTTTCATATCTCATATAGCTTTAGAACAACGTCAAGTACACGTGTATATTCTGAACCGAATGAATTAAAACGTGAAGGTTACGGCAAATCTCGGTGACTTAAAGTCCACCAGCAATGTCTACCACTTGTTAATTTAAAGATTGTACAAAAGATACACAAATGAATACCACCTTTTAATAGATCACACCAATGGAGATGATTTTTATAAATGTTGTGTAGATAATACTTACACAGTAAGGACGTATTGACTGAAGTTGTGGGTATGTTATCGGCCACTAGAGTCAGATACACAGCATACGACAACAGAACCGTCAGTGAGTACCCAATTCTCTCTCCAGATTCGGCGGGAAGTTTGAACGCCATACAGCTCAGAAACGCCAGCAGTATTGTAGGGGTCAGTGTGTTAAGTACATGGTACATCGGTCGACGTTTTAAATTCAGATGAAAGGTCACAGACGAAAATGAGTTCCCTCCCCTGCCTCTGTCGGTGGTACTCGTTGTATATGATTTATATGCCCATTCTCCATTTTCCTTGAAATATGTGAAATCTAGAGGCGATGAATCTAATGCTAGCGTGATCTCAGATGCAGTGTAACCCCAAGTACTAACGCTGATATCACACTCTTGAGTATCAAACGGGTAGAATGTGACGTCAGTCTCACACAGCGTGACGTATATTCCAGATGGGGTCCACGACAGGGTACCATCGTTGATTACTCGTATTGGAATGGAATCATCACTCATCACAGATATATCACTTACCCTGTAATGTATGAAGAATGTGTGTTTGTTTTCATCGTTACAGGGAAACTTAATGTCACTATGTGAATACAATGTACATGATTATAATAGAATCAGTCAACACTAGCAATAATTTCAATCGGAATAGTTTCATCAGAGCTTAATGTATAACATGAGAGTTTATGCTACTTCTTAAAAATAACTGCACAGATCTTGTAAAATAGACATTTAGTCACATTTTGGAAAGAAAATCATGTTGTTCTAGCCTTCGGTTTAACAATAAACTGATTTGAATTGAACTGAATGTTAAGTCAAACGTCTACACATTTCATGTCATTACGTCATTCAGGCAAACCAAATGAGTGAAAGTTCATAGAGGAACCATGTAGGAACTGGTATCTGACTATGTAGGAACCGGTTTCTGACCATAACGGAACGTTATCCGATCATGTATGAACCGGTATCTGACCATGTAGGAACCGGTATCTGACCATGTAGGAACCGGTATCTGACTATGTAGGAACTGGTATCTGACTATGAAGGAACCGGTATCTGACTATGTAGGAACCGGTATCTGACTATGTAGGAACCGGTATCTGACCATGTAGGAACCGGTATCTGACTATGTAGGAACCGGTATCTGACTATGTAATGTAGGAACCAGTATCTGACTATGTAGGAAACGGTACCTGACTATGTAGAAACCGGTATCTGACCATGTAGGAACCGGTATCTGACTATGTAGGAACCGGTATCTGACTATGTAGGAACCGGTATCTGACTATGTAGGAACCGGTATCTGACTATGTAGGAACTGGTATCTGACCATGTAGGAACCGGTATCTCACCATGTAGGAACCGGTATCTGACTATGTAGAAACTGGTATCTGACTATGAAGGAACCGGTATCTGACTATGTAGGAACCGGTATCTGACCATGTAGGAACCGGTATCTGACTATGTAGGAACTGGTATCTGACTATGTAGGAACCGGTATCTGACTATGTAGGAACCGGTATCTGACCATGTAGGGACTGGTATATCTGACTATGTAGGAACTGGTATCTGACTATGTAGGAACCGGTATCTGACTATGTAGGAACCGGTATCTGACCATGTAGGAACCGGTATCTGACTATGTAGGAACCGGTATCTGACTATGTAGGAACCGGTATCTGACTATGTAGGAACCGGTATCTGACTATGTAGGAACCGGTATCTGACTATGTAGGAACCGGTATCTATGTAGGAACCTGCTATGTAGGAACCGGTATCTGATTATGTAGGAACCGGTATCTGACTATGTAGGAACCGGTATCTGACTATGTAGGAACCGGTATCTGACTATGTAGGAACCGGTATCTGACTATGTAGGAACCGGTATCTATGTAGGGTATCTGACAATGTAGAAACCGGTATCTGACAATGTAGGAACCGGTATCTGACTATGTAGGAACCGGTATCTATGTAGGAACCTGCTATGTAGGAACCGGTATCTGATTATGTAGGAACCGGTATCTGACTATGTAGGAACCGGTATCTGACCATGTAGGAACCGGTATCTGACTATGTAGGAACCGGTATCTGACTATGTAGGAACCGGTATCTGACTATGTATGAACCGGTATCTGACTATGCAGGAACCGGTATCTGACCATGTAGGAACCGGTATCTGACTATGTAGGAAACGGTACCTGACTATGTAGAAACCGGTATCTGACCATGTAGGAACCGGTATCTGACAATGTAGGAACCGGTATCTGACCATGTAGGAACCGGTATCTGACTATGTAGGAACCGGTATCTGACTATGTAGGAACCGGTATCTGACTATGTAGGAACCGGTATCTGACCATGTAGGAACCGGTATCTGACCATGTAGGAACCGGTATCTGACAATGTAGGAACCGGTATCTGACCATGTAGGAACCGGTATCTGACTATGTAGGAACCGGTATCTGACTATGTAGGAACCGGTATCTGACCATGTAGGAACCGGTATCTGACAATGTAGGAACCGGTATCTGACTATGTAGGAACCGGTATCTGACTATGTAGGAACTGGTATCTCACCATGAAGGAACCGGTATCTGACTATGTAGGAACCGGTATCTGACTATGTAGGAACCGGTATCTGACTATGTAGGAACCGGTATCTGACTATGTAGGAACCGGTATCTGACTATGTAGGAACCGGTATCTGACTATGTAGGAACCGGTATCTGACCATGTAGGAACCGGTATCTGACTATGTAGGAACCGGTATCTGACTATGTAGGAACCGGTATCTGACAATGTAGGAACCGGTATCTGACTATGTAGGAACCGGTATCTGACTATGTAGGAACCGGTATCTGACAATGTAGGAACCGGTATCTGACTATGTAGGAACCGGTACCTGACTATGTAGAAACCGGTATCTGACCATGTAGGAACCGGTATCTGACTATGTAGGAACCGGTATCTGACAATGTTAGAACCGGTATCTGACTATGTAGGAACCGGTATCTATGTATGAACCGGTATCTGACTTTGCAGGAACCGGTTTCTGACCATGTAGAAACCGGTATCTGACCATGTAGGAACCGGTATCTGACTATGTAGGAACCGGTATCTGACTATGTAGGAACCGGTATCTGACAATGTAGGAACCGGTATCTGACTATGTAGGAACCGGTATCTATGTAGGAACCTGTATCTGACTATGTAGGAACTGGTATCTGACTATGTAGGAACCGGTATCTGACCATGTAGGAACCGGTATCTGACAATGTAGGAACCGGTATCTGACTATGTAGGAACCGGTATATGATTATGTAGGAACCGGTATCTGACTATGTAGGAACCGGTATCTGACTATGTAGGAACCGGTATCTGACCATGTAGGAACCGGTATCTGACAATGTAGGAACCGGTATCTGACTATATAGGAACTGGTATCTGACTATTTAGGAACCTGTACCTTACTATGTAGAAACCGGTATCTGACCATGTAGGAACCGGTATCTGACAATGTAGGAACCGGTATCTGACTATGTAGGAACCGGTAGGAACCGGTATCTGACTATGTAGGAACCGGTATCTGACCATGTAGGGACTGGTATCTGACCATGTAGGAACTGGTATCTCACCATGAAGGAACCGGTATCTGACTATGTAGAAACCGGTATCTGACTATGTAGGAACTGGTATCTGACTATGTAGGAACCGGTATCTGACTATGTAGGAACCGGTATCTGACTATGTAGGAACCGGTATCTGACTATGTAGGAACCGGTATCTATGTAGGAACCTGTTTCTGACTATGTAGGAACCGGTATCTGACAATGTTAGAACCGGTATCTGACTATGTAGGAACCGGTATCTGACTATGTAGGAACCGGTATCTGACTATGTAGGAACCGGTATCTGACCATGTAGGAACTGGTATCTGACTATGTAATGTAGGAAACGGTATCTGACTATGTAGGAACCGGTATCTGACCATAGAAAAGCGGTATCTGACTATATAGGAAAATGTATCTGATTATGTAGGAACCGGTATCTGACTATGTAGGAACCGGTATCTGACTATGCAGGAACCGGTATCTGACCATGTAGGAACCGGTATCTGACTATGTAGGAAACGGTACCTGACTATGTAGAAACCGGTATCTGACCATGTAGGAACCGGTATCTGACAATGTAGGAACCGGTATCTGACTATGTAGGAACCGGTATCTGATTATGTAGGAACCGGTATCTGACTATGTAGGAACCGGTATTTGACTATGTAGGAAGCGGTATCTGACTATGTAGGAACCGGTATCTGACTATGTAGGAACTGGTATCTGACTATGTAGGAACCGGTATCTGACTATGTAGGAACCGGTATCTGACTATGTAGGAACCGGTATCTGACTATGTAGGAACCGGTATCTGACCATGTAGGAACCGGTATCTGACCATGTAGGAACCGGTATCTGACCATGAAGGAACCGGTATCTGACTATGTAGGAACCGGTATCTGACTATGTAGGAACCGGTATCTGACTATGTAGGAACCGGTATCTATGTAGGAATCTGTATCTGACTATGTAGGAACCGGTATCTGACAATGTAGAAACCGGTATATGACCATGTAGGAACCTGTATCTGACTATGTAGGAACCGGTATCTGACTATGTAGGAACCGGTTTCTGACCATAACGGAACCGGTATCTGACTATGTAGGAACCGGTATCTATGTAGGAACCGGTATCTGACTATGTAGGAACCGGTATCTGACAATGTAGAAACCGGTATCTGACTATGTAGGAACCGGTATCTGACTATGTAGGAACCGGTATCTGACTATGTAGAAACCGGTATCTGACTATGTAGGAACCGGTATCTGACTATGTAGGAACCGGTATCTGACTATGTAGGAACCGGTATCTGACTATGTAGGAACCGGTATCTGACTATGTAGGAACCGGTATCTGACTATGTAGGAACCGGTATCTGACTATGTAGGAAACCGGTATCTGACTATGTAGAAACCGGTATCTGACTATGTAGGAACCGGTATCTGACTATGTAGGAACCGGTATCTGACTATGTAGGAACCGGTATCTGACTATGTAGGAACCGGTATCTGACTATGTAGGAACCGGTATCTGACAATGTAGGAACCGGTATCTGACTATGTAGGAACCGGTATCTATGTAGGAACCTGTATCTGACTATGTAGTAATCGGTATCTGACAATGTAGGAACCGGTATCTGACTATGTAGGAACCGGTATCTATGTAGGAACCTGTATCTGACTATGTAGGAACCGGTATCTGACTATGTAGGAACCGGTATCTGACTATGTAGGAACCGGTATCTGACTATGTAGGAACCGGTATCTGACTATGTAGGAACCGGTATCTGACTATGTAGGAACCGGTATCTGACCATGTACGGACTGGTATCTGACCATGTAGGAACTGGTATCTCACCATGAAGGAACCGGTATCTGACTATGTAGGAACCGGTATCTGACTATGTAGAAACCGGTATCTGACTATGTAGGAACCGGTATCTGACCATGTAGAAAGCGGTATCTGACTATATAGGAACCTGTATCTGATTATGTAGGAACCGGTATCTGACTATGTAGGAACCGGTATCTGACTATGTAGGAACCGGTATCTGACCATGTAGGAGCTGGTATATCACCATGAAGGAACCGGTATCTGACTATGTAGGAACCGGTATCTGACCATGTAGAAAGCGGTATCTGACTATATAGGAACCTGTATCTGATTATGTAGGAACCGGTATCTGACTATGTAGGAACCGGTATCTGACTATGTAGGAACCGGTATCTGACTATGTAGGAACCGGTTTCTGACCATAACGGAACGTTATCCGATCATGTATGAACCGGTATCTGACCATGTAGGAACCGGTATCTGACTATGTAGGAACCGGTATCTGACTATGTAGGAACCGGTTTCTGACCATAACGGAACCGGTATCTGACTATGTAGGAACCGGTATCTGACTATGTAGGAACCGTTATCCGATCATGTATGAACCGGTATCTGACTATGTAGGAACCGCTATCTGACTATGTAGGAACCGGTATCTGACTATGTAGGAACCGGTATCTGACTATGTAGGAACCGGTATCTGACTATGTATGAACCGGTATCTGACTATGCAGGAACCGGTATCTGACCATGTAGGAACCGGTATCTGACTATGTAGGAACCGGTATCTGACTATGTAGGAACCGGTATCTGACTATGTAGGAACCGGTATCTGACTATGTAGGAACCGGTATCTGACTATGTAGGAACCGGTATCTGACAATGTAGGAACCGGTATCTGACTATGTAGGAACCGGTATCTATGTAGGAACCTGTATCTGACTATGTAGGAATCGGTATCTGACAATGTAGGAACCGGTATCTGACTATGTAGGAACCGGTATCTGACTATGTAGGAACCGGTATCTGACTATGTAGGAACCGGTATCTGACTATGTAGGAACCGGTATCTGACTATGTAGGAACCGGTATCTGACTATGTAATGTAGGAACCGGTATCTGACCTTGTAGAAAGAGGTATCTGACTATGTAGGAACCGGTATCTGACTATGTAGGAACCGGTATCTGACCATGTAGGAACCGGTATCTGACTATGTAGAAACCGGTATCTGACTATGTAGGAACTGGTATCTGACTATGTAGGACTGGTATCTGACTATGTAGGAACCGGTATCTGACTATGTAGGAACCGGTATCTGACTATGTAGGAACCGGTATCTGACTATGTAGGAACCGGTATCTGACTATGTAGGAACCGGTATCTGACTATGTAGGAACCGGTATCTGACTATGTAGGAACCGGTATCTATGTAGGAACCTGTTTCTGACTATGTAGGAACCGGTATCTGACAATGTAGGAACCGGTATCTATGTAGGAATTTGTATCTGACTATGTAGGAACCGGTATCTGACTATGTAGGAACCGGTATCTGACTATGTAGGAACCGGTATCTGACCATATAGGAACTGGTATCTGACCATGTAGGAACCGGTATCTGACTATGTAGGAACCGGTATCTGACTATGTAGGAACCGGTATCTGACAATGTAGAAACCGGTATCTATGTAGGAACCTGCTATGTAGGAACCGGTATCTGATTATGTAGGAACCGGTATCTGACTATGTATGAACCGGTATCTGACTATGCAGGAACCGGTATCTGACCATGTAGGAACCGGTATCTGACCATGTAGGAACCGGTATCTGACTATGTAGGAACCGGTATCTGACTATGTAGGAACCGGTATCTGACAATGTAGGAACCGGTATCTGACTATGTAGGAACCGGTATCTGACTATGTAGGAACCGGTATCTGACTATGTAGGAACCGGTATCTGACTATGTAAAAACCGGTATCTGACTATGTAGGAACCGGTATCTGACTATGTAGGAACCGGTATCTGACTATGTAGGAACCGGTATCTGACCATGTAGGAACCGGTATCTGACTATGTAGGAACCGGTATCTGACTATGTAGGAACCGGTATCTGACTATGTAGGAACCGGTATCTGACTATGTAGGAACCGGTATCTGACTATGTAGGAACCGGTATCTGACTATGTAGGAACCGGTATTTGACCATGTACGGAACCGGTATCTGACTATGTAGAAAACGGTAGGAACCGGTATCTGACTATGTAGGAACCGGTACCTGACTATGTAGAAACCGGTATCTGACCATGTAGGAACCGGTATCTGACAATGTAGGAACCGGTATCTGACTATGTAGGAACCGGTATCTGACTATGTAGGAACCGGTATCTATGTAGGAACCTGCTATGTAGGAACCGGTATCTGACTATGTAGGAACCGGTATCTGACTATGTAGGAACCGGTATCTGACTATGTAGGAACCGGTATCTGACTATGTAGGAACCGGTATCTATGTAGGAACCTGTATCTGACTATGTAGGAACCGGTATCTGACAATGTAGAAACCGGTATCTATGTAGGAACCTGCTATGTAGGAACCGGTATCTGACAATGTAGGAACCGGTATCTGACTATGTAGGAACCGGTATCTGACTATGTAGGAACCGGTATCTGACTATGTAGGAACCGGTATCTGACTATGTAGGAACCGGTATCTGACCATGTAGAAACTGGTATCTGACTATGTAGGAACCGGTATCTGATTATGTAGGAATCGGTATCTGACTATGTAGGAACCGGTATCTGACTATGTAGAAACCGGTATCTGACTATGTAGGAACTGGTATCTGACTATGTAGGAACCGGTATCTGACTATGTAGGAACCGGTATCTGACTATGTAGGAACCGGTATATGATTATGTAGGAATCGGTATCTGACTATGTAGGAACCGGTATCTGACTATGTAGGAACCGGTATCTGACAATGTAGGAACCGGTATCTGACTATGTAGGAACCGGTATCTATGTAGGAACCGGTATCTGACTATGTAGGAACCGGTATCTATGTAGGAACCGGTATCTGACTATGTAGGAATCGGTATCTGACTATGTAGGAACCGGTATCTGACTATGTAGGAACCGGTATCTGACTATGTAGGAACCGGTATCTATGTAGGAACCGGTATCTGACTATGTAGGAACCGGTATCTGAAGGAACCGGTATCTGATGTAGGAACCGGTATCTGACTATGTAGGAACCGGTATCTGACTATGTAGGAACTGGTATCTGACTATGAAGGAACCGGTATCTGACTATATAGGAACCGGTATCTGACTATGTAGGAACCGGTATCTGACTATGTAGGAACCGGTATCTGACTATGTAGGAACCGGTATCTGATTATGTATGAACCGGTATCTGACTATGTATGAACCGGTATCTGACTATGTAGGAACCGGTATCTGACTATGTAGGAACCGGTATCTGACTATGTAGGAACCGGTATCTGACTATGTAGGAACCGGTATCTGACTATGCAGGAACTGGTATCTCACCATGAAGGAACCGGTATCTGACTATGTAGGAACCGGTATCTGACTATGTAGGAACTGGTATCTGACTATGTAATGTAGGAACCGGTATCTGACTATGTAGGAACCGGTATCTGACCATGTAGAAAGCGGTATCTGACTATATAGGAACCGGTATCTGACCATATAGGAACCGGAATCTGACTATGTAGGAACCGGTATCTGACTATGCAGGAACAGGTATATCACCATGAAGGAACCGGTATCTGACTATGTAGGAACCGGTATCTGACCATGAAGGAACTGGTATCTCACTATGTAATGTAGGAACCGGTATCTGACTATGTAGGGACTAGTATCTGACCATGTAGGAACCGGTATCTGACTATGTAGGAACCGGTATCTGACTATGTAGGAACCGGTATCTGACTATGTAGGAACCAGTATCTGACTATGTAGGAACCGGTATCTGAATATGTAGGAACCGGTATCTGACTATGTAGGAACCGGTATCTGACTATGTATGAACCGGTATCTGACTATGTAGGAACCGGTATCTGACTATGTAGGAACCGGTATCTGACTATGTAGGAACCGGTATCTGACTATGTAGGAACCGGTATCTGACTATGTAGGAACCGGTATCTGACTATGCAGGAAATGGTATCTCACCTTGAAGGAACCGGTATCTGACCATGTAGGAACCGGTATCTGACTATGTAGGAACCGGTATCTGACTATGTAGGAACCGGTATCTGACTATGTAGGAACCGGTATCTGACTATGTAGGAACCGGTATCTGACTATGTAGGAACCGGTATCTGACTATGTAGGAAACGGTACCTGACTATGTAGAAACCGGTATCTGACCATGTAGGAACCGGTATCTGACAATGTAGAAACCGGTATCTATGTAGGAACCTGCTATGTAGGAACCGGTATCTGACTATGTAGGAACCGGTATCTGACCATGTAGGAACCGGTATCTCACCATGTAGGAACCGGTATCTGACTATGTAGGAACCGGTTTCTGACCATAACATTGATGTGATAAAACTACATCGCGCTTTCAATTCTTAAATTTGCTTGCGAGGCTAATTCAAACAATGCTATGCACCGATTCTCTTTTGTTTGAAATCGTTTTTATAATTATTTATTGAATTTACATTTAATAGTTTTTAATTACCGTATGAGTAGGAATTATAACTTGTTTCCCGCTAACGAACGCTTCTTTGGGTCCATGAGATTAAAAACAGTTATTTACTTGTACTTAATAAAAGCACATTTCACCTTTTGCTTGGCGTCTGTATACCTTAATCAGTCTACTACAGTTTACTAATGTTATTCAACGTCATGGTACGCTTCACACACTTTAGTCGGTAATTGGATTTTAGCAATTTAATAAAAACATCGCATCAAAACATACTAAAAAAATCATGAAATATAAATTTGAACTCATTTTATGTTCTTTCATCATAACATGATGTCAATTTACATAAATATGTAATTATACATAATAAATCAAAATCCAGTATTGCATGTGACCTAAATGTGTAAACAGTATTGTTTACTAAATATATTAGATGAATTAGAGAAGCAATCCATCAGGATTTTACGTCTATACTGCGAACATGTTCGATTACACAATTATTGTCGACTGATTATAAATCAATAGAACGAATACAAAACATTTAAATATAGATCAAAGTCTTCTTTTTTTGAATAGATAGCACAAAATACACACAAGTGAATAACGGTTTTTAATACAACTTTAGAATTAGATAATGTAGAATCAAACAACGAATTAGACTTCACCATGTAGCTGTTCAGTCCTTCTAGTACTCGTCAGTGATGCTAAGAGCTTAGAGTTTAAAGTCTGGTAGGCGACTGTGGAAATCCAAATTTTTAAAAATGTTATTGCTCAATGAATATTAAAGTATGACTAGAATCAAGGGATTGTGGAATTAACGCATGCTTGTGAATGTCACTTCAATAATTAGGTGAAAATCGTTCGGCACTCTTGTATATTAGATAACAAATAAGGGTATAAACCATATTTTATCTTCCAATAGCAAGATAATCTGTTTTACTGATTGAATTGCTTCACGCGATCCGGATGTTAAAGAAATTGTCGGGAAATTCCAAAATATCATAAAGCTGTTTGGCTACCGATAAATCAATGGACAGAGAGCTGTGCGAATGTAATACATGTCTCCTGTTGTTAAGTGTGTACCTATGTTCTATATGAGCATATTTTTTGTGTGTTGCAAATACCCGTGAACTTACGAGTTCTCCAATATGATAGGTGGTCGCCATATTGTGTCCTCATCTGAGTATATAGCATGAATATCAGAATTATATGTGGGGTTAATACTCCAGTCCAGCCGTGCGTCACTCCATGTCTACAAACATAAAACGGTTACCAAATGTTCACAGCGAGGTCGACAAGACAATATAATATATCAACGAAGTCATAACTCAAAGTGATGATACCATGGCAAACTATAAAGAAATAAATATTGAACTGGAACCCGTGATATAAAAAAAAAGAATAGGACCATGTGTTACGAAAGATTAAGCGCCTTCTGCTCCAAGGGCGACATTTTCCTAGATACTTAGATCAAACAATGAAATGATATCATGTTCTTCAAATGAGCACAGCACCGCCAGTGATACTACCGTTACTGACATTAAACACATCAAACATCATATCTGTCATAGGAATTTCCAATTTCCACATAACCTTAATATAACGTCTATAAAACAAACTCTTTTCATCGGCCTGCATCTCTTGATACCACGTGTTACAAGGTTTTGTTAGTTTACAGTTGACACCCAATACAGAAATAGTAACAAGTCTGTTATAATCACCATCTATATATTGTAGGTTGGAAAATCTGTGGGGTTAATTTTAGTGTGGGATTGAAAAGCATTGGGGTTATATATATATCGGCGAAATATTAATATTTGAGAAATGGAGATACTGCTCAGGTGGTTTTGATGTGTTTGTGTCTTAGGTTGATATCAGAAATCTGTGCAAGTTGTCTATTACTATTATTTCAATATGACCCGAATCCCTTTGACACTGGACATGACGGAAATAGCACCAAACAGGTATATGAAATTTTGATAATTGTACTCATCATTTTTTTAACAAATAGTTAACTGATGTCAGCAAAAATATTAATTCTTGCGTATTATTACTGGCCATGTATGATTCCATTTTCAACAGATTGTTTCAACAAGAATCTGAAACACATCCAGCCGATTAAGCATTGCTGTAATAAAGTTACATACACTGGATACATGGTTTGCCATGTGATGATTTCCTGACAGTATACAGCATAAAGCAAACAAGGAAAATATTGGAATACTATTGAGGTGATAATAGGATATATTGATACCTAATTGATAAATAGATATTGATAGAACATCCACATCTGGGTCGTCCCAAGTCGTGAAATTCAAACAACAATGACGAAGATTCGAAGTGATTTCTTATCAATATTCATCACCCTTTATACATCTAATTGAATTGGATTACTCGCAGTATATAACAAAAACAGTTTTTTCAGTTTTAATCATTGCGTACAATGATAATAGATTCATAGTTTTCTTTGCGATAAAAAAAGAAACGATTACTTGACTTTTGTTCTCAACATCCCTTAGGAGCCATGAATGCTATAACAACGATGTACTTGCACTTAACACGTATTTGGTCTTTCGCCCTGTGTCTGTATCGTTTGAACCAGTCTATATGTACTAATGAAGTGCAGTTTCACGGCACACTTCACACGCTTTTCATTGGAAAATGGATTTTAATAAGTTGAAAAAGCTATCCCATCACAAACCGACTTTTCAATTAAAAACATTTTATGGAGTATTAATCATACATTCCGTCAGATTGAATTAATTGATCATCATCAGATTATCTATAGTCTGTAAGTAATGAATTAAAAGTGTACGTAGCTCTAACAGTAATAGATCCTTAATACATTAGATACATTAACATCAGCTTTGTCTGCCCTGTAGAGCTAAGTAAATATTTTAACAATAATCTTTCATGCCTGGTGGATATCTGGTGATGTGGTTATATCATCTTAAGGAAAAAAACAAAAACAAAAAACAATCCCCAATTCCTAAAAAAAAAAAAAACAAATCCCCCATCCCTAAAAAAAAAAAAAAAAAGAACCCACCCCCCCCCCCGAACCCCCCCCCCCCCCCCCCCCCCCCAAAAAAAAAAAAAAAAAAAACCCAGAAAATCCACACTCATAAAAGATGAACTAATGCCGTGTTAAAGAAGAGAGGATTTATGACATAGACAGTAGTTCCGAAAGTGATTCTGGTTCATCAACGGCGCCAATTTTCTAAATCTCCCTTATCAGAAAGTTCGTATAATGTTGAATAAGAATAAGAAAACCAATAATATAACTTGTCAGATACTCATAATTCAAACTGAAAATCAGCTGAGGTTTGAACTCAAAGACAAGACATCGCCAATTCGTCATACACTGTGATTGAAAGCAAGAACAGGTCGGCCACGAGACAAGCAGTTTGTTACCATAGATACGTGTATACCAAACAGATAGACAATAGTTTGTGGGAAGATCTCACCATAAAACTTAACGATTTTCACGAATCCATTTTCGGTATATTTCTTCTTGCCTTAAGGCAAACATTTTTTAAAAATAATGTAGTTTTACGGGTATTTACTTAACATATCTCTGTAATAACTGTCATTTATAACTGATAGCCAGAGTCAATTAAGGATCTCATTCAATTACTGATAATATGATCGTGACTGGTCTATGACAGTTTATGAGTATAATAAAACAGCTTTATAGCTTATGGTTGGTTCACTAAATCCTCTTGGTTAAGTAGGAAATCACTGTATTGGGTCAATAACACGTGTACAGTATGATATCAATCGTAGCCTCGCCAAAAAATTCAAAACATTTATCTAGACCGGATCAATACGCATTATAAGTTAGAACATACCTCATTATCAATTTATCATTTTAACCTTCTAGTGCAGTTTTCGTAGTTGTTAAGCTGTAGAATGATATTGTCTTCATACGATACAGATGTAGGAAATACAACAGGTATATTTTGTTTGTTCCGTTCTCATCAGGTCAGATGACATTAGTTACCCATTAAGCTCTGTATTGCTGTAACTTACCAAGCTGAAGTAACCTGTCGTTGTCAAGGCCTGGTTGCGGACATCCTGATCAAGGAAAAATAAACTATTCAATCTATCAAGTTCCACGTCAATATTTATTTTTATCGTGAATGATATACATGTTAATAGTGAACAATTTGATGACTTGTTTCTAAGTACGAAGCAGTCTAAATCTAAACACAGCTGTAACTTTAAACTATCTCATCACTTAATACTACACATATTATCCCAACAACACTATTCTACTCACTACTTGTTCTTATAAACTCGGTGACTGAGATTCAGAAAAATATCATTATATCTGACTGGATCAGTACCACTCCTCCAATCCTTCTTTCCTCAAACATCCAATCTCCATTTTGATTTGAACATCAGTACCACTCCCTCAATCCTCTTTCCTCAAACATCCAATCTCCATTTTGATTTGAACATCAGTACCACTCCCTCAATCCTCTTTCCTTAAACATCCAATCTCCATTTTGATTTGAACATCAGTACCACTCCCTCAATCCTTCTTTCACCAAACATCCAATCTCCATTTTGATTTGAACATCAGTACCACTCCCCTCAATCCTTCTTTCCTCAAACATCCAATCTCCATTTTGATTTGAACATCAGTACCACTCCCTCAATCCTCTTTCCTTAAACATCCAATCTCCATTTTGATTTGAACATCAGTACCACTCCCTCAATTTGAACATCTCTTTCCTCAAACATCCAATCTCCATTTTGATTTGAACATCAGTACCACTCCCTCAATCCTTCTTTCACCAAACATCCAATCTCCATTTTGATTTGAACATCAGTACCACTCCCCTTATCCTCTTCCCTAAAACATCCAATCTTTTGATTTGAACACCCATACCACTCCACAAATCCCTTTTTTACCAAACATCCAATCTTTTGATTTGAACACCCATACCACTCCACAAATCCTTTTTTTACCAAACATCCAATCTTTTGATTTGAACATCATGGTATCGTTATATTTACCGAGGACTTAATTGTGTCAACATAGAGACAATAATAACTGACGTCATCACCATTAATTCAGTAAATCTGGCTATGTATCTCTAAAGTATTTAGGGTTATAGATAATCTATTTCCCATCAATGTGATATAGAAAACTGATTGTTATTAATCTGATATTGTTATTGATTTCAATAATGTCTGATCTCGGCAATACTATCTCGATGATTGATGCCTTTAAATCGATACAGTATTTTAACCCTTTAATGCTATACTCACCAGGGAGTTGAACGTGATTATGTTTAGGGTGATGTTAACCACTACTGTAGAGGCTGGTCTGGCTTGGATCTGGTAGGCATTCGTAGTAAAAATTAAAGTCCGAAGGTTGTTCTCCGCCATATATGTATACATTGCTTTGACATCCTGTAATCCTGTAATATGAATAGATAAGTAGGGAGGTCGGACAAGCAAGAGAATATCCTTTTTATATTAATTGTGATAAAAACACAGATTATAGCTCCATCTGTATAACGAATACTGGATGTTGTTTTCGAGGATAAAGTGGTTCACTCACTACACCGCTAGATAGCATCAACTTTACACCTCAATAGCAATTTCACTACAAGAAAATAAATAGATCATACTAATTCTCTTGATTTGTTTTATGAAAATACAATGTTAATAAATTGATCGGCGTTGGAAATTTCAGGAATTACTACAAAGGATTTCAGCACATAGAAAATAATACGGTTTTAATTATCTAATATATATAAAAACGATGCAATCAAATTACAATTCCTTTTTCGAGAACAAAATTAATTTGATTATTATGTTTACAATGACCAAAAACATCCGTCAGCTGTTGGCTCATTCATCTTAACAGGTTTGTTACTTTGATTTCATCAATATTGATTTGGGTAGTGGAAAGAGTTTACGTTCCGTATTTGTAGGTTAAGCTACTTGAAAGAGCAATATTTGTGGTTCTTATCAAAGCAATTATATTAAATTCTTAACTTGAAACCCGCGAAGAGTTTTAACAATAGGAATGGTTAAATTGGTATGATTAAATGCTATAAAAACAACTCTCAGGAACTCGCACGTGACAAAAACTGGTATTTAACCATCCAGACACTGTGTTGAATACATGAAGGAAAAATTTGCACCATAATTTTACCTCTCATGTAAAGAAATATTTTGATAATGAATGAAAGTTGTACTAGAAATACGTGCACTGATTAGGCAGCAAACACAACATTTTCATCTGCAAAATCACTCTTGTTTCTCGAGGAAAATATCACTTGTTCGTTAGGTTACCTCAATCATTTTATCTGATCAGATTTGGAATCGAAACTCTAGGTCACAGACGAGAAGGAGTCATGTCATGTTTTGGTGTAAAATGTAACAAAACAATATATTCATGAAAAACCGATTCTAGCAATGCTGTCAGAATGAGAAATCCATCTTGAACAATTCATTGTATGATAAAAAACGGAGTCTAACATCAAAAGTCATGGCTGCTGCAACAGAAAGTCTCGCCATTATCCTGGTGATATCTGTCTAGAGCGTTTCAGTGTATCCCCAACTAACACTATCGATCAGGCATGCCCTACAAAATGTGAAAGTTTTGATATGCATATAGCAATCTGTCCACATTAAATTTATCCGCCAATCGTTTTTAGAATCAGATTCTAACGGTTAATTAGATCAGAGGGACCTTTTTCCCAAACAACTAGAATGTTATACAAAATAAGACTGAAATTGTGGGTGGTGAAAATCGTGTCATGACGAGCATTTCCGTGACAGTCTCATAATTGCGATTATCTTAGGAGCGTGGTTTAATCAATTTCAAACAACCTGTCATGAACGAAATTTGCAACTGCATTCAATTGGAAATGAGAATGAGATCTTATCATGGTATCAAGTAATTTGTTATGTGTAATCACACCAATATATTTAAATCTAATTCAACATGAATGAAAAATTGTATCTAAATTTTTAAAACCTAGCAAGTATGATAATATATAAATTTAAAGTGATAGAAAGTTTCCTATTACACAGGAGAAAAAATAAGCATATGCTAAACTATTCATCTTAAATATTTCTAGTATTTATGCGCCTTGAATTATAGATCCTGTTGAAGCTCAAGTTATCGAGGACGATTTAAGTCTCGGTCTGCAGAGCTATCGACAGCTATATGGAATTCTATTTTATTCGTAGTCCCTACCTAAACTGAAAAGTCACACAAACGGATAACTAACATCGAAAGTTCTTGTGTTCTAAAATGTTAAATAGAATGATTTTAACAACGTCTGACGCTTGGAATAATATAGTGTTGAGTACACATGCTTACTCTTACGTTTATATAGCATTATAGAACCATACTACGAAGAGTACAGACTTGTTTTGTTAAATGTGACATTGTGATCTTGAAATGTATAAATCTTTCATCATTTTACGTTGGTTTATATGACTAGATCTAACATCACTTTTGAGATAAGAAAACCAATCTCCATATTTTCTTCTCATTATGTATTCGATGGGTATCACAACTGTATTACATATTCCTTTTCAATTACAAAAATGCCTTGTATCCTTGGCAATGAATATTTACTATCAAGCTATCAATCCTACAGACAGCTGTGTGATCCTTTAGTAAGGTTAATACGTATACATTAAAATCAACTCAATATATTCACAATGTTTATCAAAGAGATATATGTGAAATCAGTCGTGACTAGAATATCATTCTTTTGTAAGAAAGTGTCACGATATCCGAGATCAATACAAGGGTGCTTAGTACTCGACATGGAGGGTTAAAAGGACAGAATACATACATACTGGATAGATAGTGTCAAACAAAAGGAAAATAAAAAAAAGTAAACACTGTATTGAAAAAAATAAATTTGGTGTATTGATGACATTTTCATGTTCTTCGAAGACAGCATAATCGTAATGATGATCGGTATCAATGACTTCAACAGAGATATAATGGTAACAGCGAGGGATCTCCACTAAAGGAAAGCTGTTACAGAGTGTTTACATGTAAACATGGTTATACTGGGTTTGATGGATATTGGTTGTAAAAAGTGGCAAATATATAAAAAGTGTTAAGTAGTTGAAAGTAGAATATCTCATATACACAACCACGTAAAACTATCAATGAAATGTTATTGCTATTTGAAGTTTTTTGCCGATTTTTTTTGGCACCCACCTTGTATGTCTAATTACCAATTTCCAATGACTCCGAAAATGCATCCTTGATGAAAACTCTGGTTTCAAGAAGTCCGTAAAATTTGGGCCAGAATAAGAACAAGAAAATGCCAACATGTCAACGTAATCATAATCCAAACACACATTCAAAACAGTACGAGGAGAATAAGACTAGGTGTTCCGGAAGAGTAAGCGTCTTCTGCTTCACCGATGTCACCAGCCATGCTAATCTTTGTCAATTTAAGTACATATTTCACGTTCTTAAATGAGTAAAAGGTAAACAACAACGGAGCCAACAGGCAAACTAACAAGCATTAAACACCTCCGCTTGATATCGCAAAAGGAAAAAAGAATTTTTCTAAATGAGAATACAGTGACGACCGTAAAACGGTTCCATAATTTTCATTCACCTGCATCTTTTGAAACCCTGTGTTACGAGTTCGTCAGTCAATCAACGACTTCTTGCGCGGAGATAACAGGATCGAATTAAATTGAAACAACAACAAAGTATTTACACCATAGTTTGGGGATGCAAGGAAGTTGCTATCCAGAAATGGAAAACTCACTACAAGAAAATATCACGAGTACTCTATTCATACGGAAGTTGTTAGTAGTACACTAATTAGACTTTTGAAGGCCGATGTTTCCTTTACCGGTACCCCGCTATAATGGTTATATAGTTGTCTCTGGAGTATTCGATGTACAAGTCTGATTTCATGAAATAACTCATATTTATATTCAAAGGGTAGATCAATCAAGCTTTATTTACAGAACTGACAAAAGTTACGTTGTATTTTTTTTTACTGGGAGGATGGCAAACATTCTTTTATTGAATGTAATGTGTTGTATTGATGTCACCCAGTGGACAATGAAGATGGTGTGTTATATTGACGTGGTCCAGCACTGACAGCGCTAATCAATACCACATCACTAAATTTGTTGACCAATCCTTTCAAATCTTATTTATCTATTAATTATTGTATATGTCCGGTGTCCATTGAGTTGACTTTGTCCTGTAATGCTTGGTAATGGTACTGTTAATTAGATATTCAATATCCCGTTCAACATTACTTTAAAACTTTTCAATCGATCATTATTCTTTAAGATAAATGGTAACCTGATGTTAATAAAATCCACACTAAAACACAATCGCACGAATTGTCAAGCAATGATTTCAATGTCAATCAAAGTATATATTCTATTGGATATTGAAATCATTTAAACTTAAATGTGGTCACTGGAATTTTGTGTATTTTAAATAACATGAAAAATAAAAATTATGAAAAAGTTAAAAATGTTTTTTCCTCCTAGGTTTAGTTTAAACATATTTATTGTAAAAGTTAGACAGGGGATTATGCACAAGTTATCTTAACTGATCAACGCCCACTTCCAATATACATTTTAACTGACATTACAATACTTACAATACAAATATACAGTTATCGTTACAATTTCTAAATCAAGACCAACAAGAAGGAACTCGGTAACAGTGAAACACTTTCACGGTTTCATCGTTTGGTGAATGTAAATATATTTGACATTACTGTGAAAATTGCTCAAAGAAAATACATTAACACGTATGAGGTTATCAATAAATAATTTATAATTGATTCTTGAAATTTGATCACTGGTAAGATTTTCTTATTATTTACATTCTCCTTCCTAACCATTTAAGTCGATAGATCCTTCTATATTTCCATTATCTATTAACAGTAATGTAAAGAATTAGTAAATTTTGATGGTCTGCTGTTCACATGGAAACTGACCAGAAGGTAAGCTTAATTGTAGTCGCCATTAGTTACAGAAACAACACAGAAAAATCGACATAAGGATAGGAAAGTCTAATTCGATATAACCAAGGCAAAACATGAGAAATAGATTTATAGAGTGTATATCACAAGGATTTATAGAATCTTTCACCTCTGTGTTTTGTAGACAGGGATATCCCAAACCTCGAGATATCCAGACCTCGAGATATCCCAAACCTCGAGATATCCCAAACATCGGGATATTTGTTTCAAAGTAGGAAACTCTAATTCGATATAATCAAGGCAAAACATGAGCAAAAGGTATAAACATATGAAGTATATAAATGCTGTAAGGTAAGAGGAATTTAGACATATCTGTCTTGTAGACTTTGTACATGTATATGGTATTTCTATTCTTACTCAAGTTGCCGATTCATTATTCAGATGTATAGACTTGACATAATGAACGGATGATCAATATTTTTACATGGGATTTCGCTGATATACAGTCAAGTTAATATAAGAGATAAGTCTTATAATATCACTTTGTGATGTATCTCGTTTGAAACTCACTTCACACACAACCACGGTCGTCGCGTTAAATCTTATTTGGAACTGGAATAGATTTTATGGCGTTTTTAATCAATTAATTAAATAATTGTTCCCTTTCTAAAATAGTTGTCCTAAAACCGTAATTAACCTTGACATTGACCTTAGTTAATCATTTCTGGGTAAAATTTTAATCTATTAATAGTTTATGAGATTTTGGTTAACCGTCTATCTCCATTTTGTGTACTCTTTAGTGTTCTTCAGTGTCCTTATCATAAGGACGACTTTTGTCCCATTGCCCGGGATGTTTTTTTACAGAGTGCATTCTATATAAGCCATGTACTGCTCAAACTCTCTTACCTGGATGATTTTGATGTATGATATATGTATAATTTTATTATATAAAAGTTTGTAAGGGTTGTTCAGGAGTATACACGTATATAACACCTTTCAATAAGAATTACGCACATCACATGACCATGCACTGGATTAACTTGTATCATACAGCTGTTTCGTCAACATGGGGTAAATAGAATGTCAAAGGGCCCACACATGCTGTACAACATCACATCTAAAAGTATCATTTCTATGTCAAGAAATAGTCCGCAAAACTCTAAGGTTGAATATTTACAGAATATTCCTATTTACTCATGTTTATTTTTTATTATTACACCAATCTATAAGGTCTTCGATTTACAAAATATGCTTATTTTCATATTGTTGTTTTAGTGCTGAATTTTTTATACATAATTTTTCATAATAGGCGTATGCAAAATCACGTGCTTTGCAATATTCGATAAAGAGTATTGACACTGAAGAGGAAATACCATCTTAGTTCTAAAATAGACGATTCGTCTTAAGATTTAATTGACAAAATTAATTATCTTATGTTAGTCACCGTCAATCACATTAAAAAACAGAATTGGGAATATGACTTCTTAACTTAACTACTTAGAATCAGTGAACCGTATATCAATATTTAAACATTGACGCAATAACTGTTTTTTGTTACGTGTTTTTAAATTTCAGACAAAGATATTTACTATTGATATAAGAAGTCATGCAGTCAGGAAATTTCACGCTAAGACAGGTTCACGTTATGACGATACTTTTTATCGTCACAAGTCATTTTTACAGAAATTTTGTCATGTAGATTCAAGAAATATATCTTCAATGAATATTTCACATGGGTAAAATGCTTCCTACCAAATTCAGGCAAAAACAAATCTTACACCGAAAAACAAACAAACAGATAAAAAATTCTTTGATACTTATTTTGTTAACTTATATGGTAAAATGTTTCGGGAAAAAATGCGGACATACCAATGTCAGTTTTACTCGAAATACAATGTATACGCGGTTTTGTATTGTTTTTATTTCGGATAAAATTCAAAATGTTATAAACATCTTATGAAATAGAACTTGAATAGAGATATATCTCACAAGTTATTCGTTTAAATGTTATAATGTTTCTAATTAATTATGTTAAAAATTTCAAGCCATATTTTTTGGCATTTTCTTCGACCGATTTCGATTTGTTTCCTTCGCCTCTTAGTCTCCAAAAATGTAGTACCTCATCATGTCTGATTGGTCCTTGGAGGACGAAACAGCTGTCTGATGCAGTTTAATCAATTGTTTGGCTTCACTTTACCTAATTCTAAGTTTCACTATTCACTTACGTGTCTTTTTGTACAGATTAAAAAAAACTTACCGGTGAAGATGAAATTGATCACAAATAATATCCAAAATGTCTGCATGTCTGTTCCTTTTCTATGACCGGATGGTCTGCCGTGTTGTGTATCACTGCCCCGTGGTTTATTGTTATCGTTGTATACACAGAGTATCGTCCTGAAGAGAACCTCTCGCTCTATTAAACAGTATATCGACAGGGTAATCGAATTCGATTTGTTTACATTTAGCAAGCCCTGTCGTGGTTGGTTTGATTCTATAGACACCCGCGTCCGACACGGTCGATATAACCTTATTTAAAATATCTTTGTAACATACATTACAGAACATTAATTGATAATTAATACTCGGCAAATTTTTTTTTTTTACTCAAGGGATTCTGTAAAGCAGTACTTGATCAAGCATAAATAACGATGTCACATCACATTTGTATCCCCATGGTAAAAGTACCTGGATACTTTTGTATTGGGTATACAGATATTATATACACTGGTACACCAGTATATTGATCAACTTGTTTCGGTACAGATTATGATAACTGATATAGTTGATGAAACTTTCAGATACCTTGCTTTACATTCAGTTCGATACATGTTGTTTAAAGTAGCATGTCTTCTCAACATTAAATATTTTCGTCTTTTATGTTCAACACTTTACTGCGTATATCAGTTTCTTTGATAAAAATAGAATTGGAAACATCCCATTATCACACAAGTCAATCAAAATGACGTCTTCTCAACACATCAAGGACAATATAAAGATAATTATCTTCATCCTGGTGTAGGACCTAGGGCGGCTCAAAGGGCATATGAATTTCACGACACAAACTTGGCCCCACGCCCTACTGTTATAGGTATTACGTTGTTAAATGAAGCCTTGGGATGTCTCGATACGGCATAAGGGTTATATGTAACAGATCTTTGCGGATAAGCACCATCTTTGGTATTGAACCAGGGTAAGCTTCATAATTATTATACTTAATAAAGAACATGCTGTTGTTCCCCATCAATCAACAAGATGTTGTATATACTGATAGTACTAGGTATATATATATATATTTATTGAATATATGGTAAATTCTCCGTGTCCAGAAAACATATAAAAACTTTAAAAAACCTGGAAAACACGATGAGCTGTAAAACATAAGCGCTTTCATTTCTTCTTCAGATGTTTTACATTGTGTACAAATATATATATATATATATACCTAGTACTATCAGTATATTTATATATATATCTACCTAGTACTATCAGTATATATATATGTATATATTTACCTAGTACTATCAATATATATATATATATATATACAAATTCATTTACATTGAATGAACCTTAATACTGACCAGTTCACACTCGCTCTCACGCTCGCAATGATTCGGTCACTTGTCTATACTAGTAATGATACACTCTCCAGTCTCTTCACATATGGATTGGTTGTTGTAATATTTCACTTAACAGTATTCGTTGACAGTGAATGATGCATCTCCGGTAGCACAGACCGTGATAGCAGTATACCAGGTACGAGAAGGTAGACTCATCTAGTGATGAGGCCAACAACGTCGGTACAATAACGTTGGCCATCAAACCAGAAGCTTGGTACAATCCTGAGCTCCCCACGTAGTCTACCCGAGAGCGTGACGTTCCTTTTAGTAGCTGACCTTGACCCCGATGACATAATGCTAGTCGGTCCTGACGCCACTGTCTGTCCAGGTGTTGCTCACGTCATCCTAGTCAGAGTTCTGGTCTCCGTTCCATAACATAGTATGGCCACAAAAACTGACCCCAACACGAGTAAACAGGTACCATACACACTGAACGTCGTTCTTACCTTCCCAGTCACACACCACCCGTACTCACTCACGCGTTCACACATACGCTCACGTGATCCCTTTCCTAACAAAAATATGTTACTACACACTTGCGTTCGTAACAATAAATATTGCGTAGTTATAATTGCCCCTGGTCTACAACTCCCTTAAGGTATCATATTGCTAATGGTTCTTGGGTCATTGCCTCAAACATGGAAATGCAATTTTCAATTTGATGTCATGATATTAGTATAACTTCACATTTGATAGTTTAACCCCCTTTTCAGTTTGTTCGTGTTACAAATTCCTGCTCAGTATCCAGTGATCATCTTACATGAGTTTCTTTCAGGACATCCTTAGTGACACGTTCCTTGAACATTACGTTTTCGCCATACTATGATTTAAATATTTCGATAGGCTCTTTATGGAAACCTTTTCAAAACAAGGTTCCTATCTATTCTACTGTTGTGGTTCTTGATGCATTAAGAAATGGAAAAAAATATTAATGAATTCATTAATTCAGAAATGATCCGAAATTGAACTCATTGGAAACATATTTTTGGGATTATAAACAATATTTCATTCCTATATTTTCTGTTATCCTTTCTATTATGTTACTTTTAGTTCTACTTTGTCTTTGGTATAAATGCTAACAAAGAAAAAGAAATAAGGCTAGATCTACAAAACATGAAACTGATAAAAATGATCTACAAAGAAGTCAACCTCTTGTGACGTTTACATCAACGCCTGTAGCAACACCTACAGAAGTACCACTCGTTCCAAAACATACCAGCATACGCCAATAAATCCGCGTCTCCAGTCCATTATGCTACCTCTATTGATTGAAGAGGATTCATACCTGTTGTTCTTCATTGCAGCTTTTTCGATCATCGACAGAAGTTCCATCAACGACACATTGACGAGACATAACATTTACTTTCATTGCAACGACATAACAATGCAACATATTTCAACGGATTTGGAAATTTTCGAAGCAGTTTAATGCCGAAGAAAAAAACAAGATGCATTATTTCCTGATCCAAAGAAAAACTAAACTCTCTTCCACAATATCCCCATTACAAAATTGAACTTATGACAAATTTACATCAACATTTTACAGCGCAGCCGAATTGGTGTGCGAGGTAATATGCATGGATTTAAGATGGAAGTAAATCATCCGCGCAACATCATTTATCATTTCATGAAAATGAACACGAACACTTTTCTTTATTGCTTTGGAAGTCAATATTACATTGAATGAACTTTATCAACAAAATTGTTAACAATACTGTATGTTATCATCAGTGTAATGTATGTTATTTCTCACTTTATTATAAGAACTATTTACTTTTATTTCACAATAACTATTGACAAAAGACTTTGTCATTCAATTTGTTAGTATTAAAATATGATCTGTACTATCCATTTATTATTGCCTTTCGTTTCCAAGTTTTTCATTAGTATGAAATACTTTTATTTTCCATCTAAATAGTATATTTAACCCATACAGTATCTACGTAAGTTACATTTTAAGCAGTACTTTGTATTCATGTCCATTATTAATAAGTGAACATTCCTTAACCAGGTAGTGATAATAATTCATCTGTTAGATTTAACAAAAATGTTCTTGATTACTAGTTTTATCAGATAAAATTGTGTAGTTTTGAAACATTATCTTGAAATGTTAAAAATTGTTCTGTTTTATATATCATTATCCTCAGAGAGATCCAAAAGCAATTACGTTTTTCAACATGTTCACACACAACTATTATTCACACATATGCCGAGTTTTGCCGACGTGATATTACACGAGGATTAAAATGTTTAAACTCGGAGTCAAAGTCAGTGACGTGGTTGTACACGCACAATATTGGTATGAAAGACTTTGTTGTTCATAAGACATATTTACATATAACACAAATACATACTTCTATTCGGATGAAGCATTCCCGACACATTTATATATCAACAACTTAATTATCAGGAACTTTCTGATTTTATTTCATCATCTCGTCAATTGTACTAGTCACAGTCATAGTGATCGTGGCGTAATGGCTTAGTTACGACGTACCGCCGTCTTAAACACTAAGTATATCTATACATTTTTATTAATTTTAACACAGCAAAATGAAAACATTTCTTGATTAGTGAAATTTACCAACGTCCAGCGAAAGTCAACATGATTCCGGCTGTAATCACAAACAAATACTTCATACAGGGACTACAAAAAAGCAGGAGATAATGATAAAAACACTTTATAATCTAAATTGCCGGGAATAATCTATCAAAAAAGACCACTGAACGAATACTTCTGAGCAATGGACACTATTTTAAACAAACATACTGCTTGCTAGGAGCACAAATTGAATAAATAAATGATATAGATCTAATAATACAATGATATAAACGTACCAATTACTTTCATCTCGTGATCGTAAACAATAATTCAAAAAGACGTCTTGTCCAAATGAAAGAATGGAAAGAAGTGTGTGAAAGTGAGCTAACAATCATGCAGGAGTTAATATAAACTATCCAATGAAAAGCCTCTGTACAGGTCAGGTGACTTACAAGCTCACCTTTCTTACATTCTACTCACCCTCACCTGTTCAGATCATTTACATGCAGACACAGGGTCTTGACACAAACATTTACATCACATCTAATATTTGCATTTAATTTTATTAATTGATTAAACAAATGCAAACATACGAAACAAATCTATATATTCAAATAACACTTAAATACAGTAGCTTCTCTAGACTTCCTTCTGAAATTGACATCAGCAAATATGTGGCACGTACCATCCAGTCTGAAGGCAATGGCGGGGTCTGCCACTTTGGTTGACGACACGTACTTTTAGTCCTTCTTTAACAGGTGCTGCCCGAATCATGACAAGAGAAATTGAAGTCTGTCATAGTCGAATATTGGTGATCCTCAAGAGTAGAGGTAAAATCGTCATCAGCACATTCCTCAACCTCAGTCACTTCAGATGACGAATCGTCACCTGCAAATGGAGAAACTCCTTGGTTCATGACTGAATCCGTAGCATTGTCAGTACTGGATGTAGCACTTGATATGTCATTTGCTGTACCAACCCCTTCAACATCATGTGCTTCATCTTTGTCGCTTACCCTAGACTTGTGTGTAAGTTTCCGCTGGGTAGGGTCCTATGGAATGATTCACTATCTGGCAAGAGCAAGTTCTTGTGAAGCGGTTCCTACTTCCAGCTTGATAGTAAACACTGGTACATCTTCCTTCCCCAGTTCTGTCACTACATAAACTTCCTCCTCTCAACTGTTTTTCAAACTTACGTTTCCGTTCACGTGCAAGCTTCTTCAACAATACTCCTCAAACTATGCTTTCACCTAGAACTCTCTTGTCATAATGGTCTTTCTGATTCTCCCTTGCTTTATCTGCATTCCTGGTGACAACGTCATAGGCTGACTGCAATCTGCTCCTCAGTTCACCTCAGTTCAGCTCCACAGGCAACCTCTGTAACACGTCTGCTCATGCCGCGTACAGTTATAAGCTTGAACCAGGGGTCCAACATGTCTTTTCTAATCAGACTTCTGATCTGGCACCAAGGTTCCAAGCATATTACGTACCGTCCTGTTGAATCTTTCACACATTCCATTACAGTTAGGATGGTATGGCTAAGTTCTTTATTCCAGGAACATGGCACAGCTCATGAATAAACTTCCCATCAATGTTTTGATTGGAAAGAAGCCTGATAGGAAAGCAGTAATGGAGGAAGAGATTGTTGAATAACACTTCTGCTTGGTCTTGGCTGTCATATTACGTGTTGGATAAGTCTTGGCTTATCACTTGAAATGATCAGTTAGAATCGATAAACGTTGATAGCCACCTCTTAATTCTCCAGCATAAGGAAATCAACACATACTTATTCCAAGGAATGACAGGTTTTGATGTTCACTAATGGTGCTCTTTGAATAGTGGGTATTTTCCTCGAGTTACAACATTGACAGTTTGATACCCAGTCATCAACGTCTCTGGTCATTACTGGCCAAAAACCTCTTTTCGATAAAACGAAAGGGTATGGTCCCTGCTTGGGTGGCAGGCTTTATCGATGATGGCAGGACCAGTTGACATTTTCGTTCGTAGTCTTCCTGTGTAAGACGCTTTTGTCCATTATGAGCTGATATAGCTAATGTGTTTTCTTCCTTTCCCCAACAGCATGGATGAATGACTGAAATAACTAGTCTTTAGACTGTATATGTCGCCAGTCTCCTCTAGACATCTGCTCCATATCACCAGAGTAATCATCCAGTATAGCTGTAGAGAGGATCTCTGCTCGCTCGTCCATCAGTCTGTAAACTCCCACATATGGCTTTCACCGACGCAGCATCCAGCTTCTCTGGAAGTCGGGATAAAACGTTAGCATCTGTGTTGTAACGTCCAGGTGTATAATTTATGGTGAAGGTGTAGTTAGACAGGGCAGCAAGCCATCGGTGTCCATTTGCGTCCAGTTTAGCTTTTTTTAAAACATACGTGAGCGGATTGTTATCCGTCAAAACTGTAAACATTGTTTCATACAAATAGTCCGACAATTTATTTTATTATTATTATTTTGACCTCCTTAATGGCACGTCAACATATAAAAAGTCATTAGAACCATTAACCGATAAAAATGCACCGATCCAAAAAGGTTTGTTTTAAAACAAGGTTTTATATTTTGGATCAAATACAAGTGAAAAAGCAGGATTTGACCTTAGCTGAATGATGTATTGCAAAGCCAATTGATCTCTAACTCTCAGATTAAAAAGTATTCGCAAAACTTTTCTATCAGCTCCTCAACCAGTGTGGGACACAACCTTGGCAGAAAAATTAATGCTGAAAATGATACGTAATTCGGCCATCTACAGGCACCCAGAAAACTGTCTTTGTTCGAAAACACATATTACTGGTAAGTTTCAATAATACCATGCGCATTTTCCAGGACAAACAGGACAAACTTCGTAGGGAGGCGAAGCAAAGTTAATGATTCTAAACTTGTCCCAAGGATAACAACTAGTGTTGCCAAGGAGTGTTTACCCTGGGATGCGATCAGACAGTTATTCCGAGACCAGTTTCATTTGCTCAGTGGACAGTCTTTATTTCAGGAACCCTATCATCCAATAGATGTAAACTTTGAATAATGAATAATTTCCCACTTAATAGACAATTATTAGCTTTCAAAACCTCATTTGGAGGCGGGAACTTTCTTATAGACAGGAGAGTGCTTGTTTATTTTGTTTTCCTTAGTTGACCGTGTATGTGGAAATGTTCCTCGTTTTTATTTTAATGTGTGCCATGTTGAACAAGGGATATATTACATTCTAGTACCAATATGTTATAAATTTAAATATCAATGTAACATTTTCATCAATTGAATCGTTGGTAATTAGAACAGTGCAGATTTTACTTAATTTTCTATGAATTAATTCATCAACAATTTTTAGTAATTATTTTTTCCCGATGATGTTTGGTGATCTTTCTTCCTAATCAATCGAGATTTTGAATTTGAATGTAAATGTTCTTGAAATGTATTTGATTTCAAAAGAAAATCTTGTATCTTTGGAACTTTGTTTTGTGGTTATACAAATAATGTTGTGGTGCAGTATGAGTGGTTTAGAATATAAGAGATGAAATTTCCAAATTTCAGGAATGTTCGAACATTTGTCTCAAGGGGGAAGAAACGTAGAAGTTGAGGAAATCGGTTCACGAGGAATATTTCTCATTAGACAGTGTTTAATATTTCGCAGTAAATCTGCATGTGCGACTTGCCATAATCTGTCTATAAAAGCCGGTGTATTCATATAACTCCGCAGTCGATTGTAATATCATCGTGAGTCGACGCTCTCTTTCCTGTGGCGCTAAGTAGAGTATGTAGGGGCTGTACTATCATTCTGATGTTTATCTGGTGTGTGTTTTATTTAGGGTGCGGCTTATAGTGTGTAATGTAAGAAAATTGTGTTGTTGAAATCTTCCCTTTACACTTGTTGATGTTAATAAAATATAATGAAGTTTATATTTCCATATCCATGCAGTTTTGCCATATAACTCGCGTTTCCAATTTGCAAGACACTAATGGAAACCACGATCAACGAACCTGGGTTGATGGGTACATAGAGGGAACTCTCACGCTTGTATCATACATAGAAGTTAGTTGTTTACATTCCAGATACAATTAACGGAAAACATGGGCACTACACGAGATGATAGATTAAGGCCTATTACAATAACAATTGAATTTACCGTCATTAATAAAAGGGTCTATAACATCTTGTTCCATTGGTGGATGTAAAAATCAAGTTGACCTGTTTCTGTGCAACACGCTGGCGCCCGCCCACTCGCTCGCTTCATTAGCAAGAAACATCAGGATATATACGGAAATTTCTGGTTAGCATTATTATATCAGAACTATTACATATATAAGTTCATGGAAGAGTGTAGATGCATATTTAAGGTATTGTCACGGACAACGATTTGTTGAATACGGCAGCGTTAACTCGCACCGAGAGGGGGACCGTGCTGATAGCCGACAGACTGACACCACAGAGTTTAGTCAGGGAGTTTGACCTTCTACACCGGAAAGACCCTTTGTGTAAATAATCAATTATGATATTTAGGATGGTTGAAATCTGCTTTATTTTGTTGTGTTGTTCATTTTTTTGTGTGTGTTTAGTGTAATGATTGTATGTCGAGATATTCAAATGTGTATATAATCAAGAAAAGTTTATATTTCGAAAAAGTAGTTATTTTAGGAGAAATCCAGGGCTGTGGAGAATACTGGTGATAAGAAAGATTTTTTCATTAAAAGTTAAGAAAAGCTAAATTCATTTCATTGTTTCTTTTATTCTTCTCTCTTTGTGTAAATCCAGGTAGGGTTAAAGTGATTTCAGTTTTAGGGGGGAGGAGGAGGTATTAAAGTCACCGTCAATAATTGCACCAGTTGCACCATGAACAGTTTCTGTTTTCTTTGTTTTCAGGTAAAAAAAAGCACAAACAAACAAAAAAGAAAAGATGAGTGCAAGTGGAGACTCTGAACTGCTCAGGTTTGTCGTTGACATAAAGGATATAGAGGAGGTCCAACAACATGAAAGGAGGCTTGATGCCCCAAAAAGGATATGGCATGCCCGGTGGACGGGTGCGGGGATCAGAGCTTTAGGAGGCTTGGTGGCCCCAGGAAAATATGACTTGCCTGATGGACGGGTGAGGGTAGCAGAGCTTTAGGAGACATGGTGGTCCCAAGAGGATATGGCATGGCCGGTGAACGGGTATGGGGAGCAGATCTTTAGAAGTTTTAGTGGCCCAAAAGGGTATGACTTGCCTGGTGGACAGGTGCAGGGAGCAGAGCTTTAGGAGGCTTGATGATCCCAAGAGGATATGGAATGCCCAGTGAACGGGAGCGGGAAGCAGAGCGTTAGGGGGTTTGGTGCCTACCTGAACCATTGACCATTCGCCTTCGGTTAGGCTACACTAGTGCGGTATGAGGAGCCGTGGACGCCCCCGTGCAAAGAGGCTCTCACGCCAGCACCCTGAAGGGGATGGAGAGTTGACCATGGTTTCGGTGTTGAATAGGGACTACACACCCCCGGGAGATGTCCTTCTTCCTGCCCGGCTTGGGAATGTGATAGATGCACTGAACGTTTTACTCCGAAGAAAGTTAGTAACAGGAGAATTATAAATGAAAGCCTTTTTTCTCTGTTCTGTTTTGATACTGTGTTAAACTTTGTTGTGTTTAGTTACTTTGTTTACTTTTTATTTTATTTCACTTCAGTTACTGGGTTTTTTTCAGATATCGTGTTCTGTGACCAATGACATTTCAGTAATCAGTTCAAATCAATTTCTTTGTGATCGATCTGGCAGTTCGAGATCTGACAGCCGACGGTTAGTACCTGTTTCCAGTCGTTTGATTTCTAAGTAATATATCTGCTTATGATTTACTATTACGTTAACATCACTTAATATATTTGTGGTCACTGATAAATATTTCACCTGTATATCTACATATCTTATAATATTGTGAATCAGTGGATTAGCTCCATTACTATTTAATAACGTCTGCGATAGTGTAATGGGTAAGTCGTGGTGCTGTAATTTGAGATGAATCTCGAAAGTTACTGTATTTTATTAATGCATTTTCATATATCATAAGTTTCTATTGAACAAAATTGTTTGTTCATCTCAACGAGATTTGTCATGCACCGAAGAAGGATTATGTGATTATGTCTCGTCTACTTTACTTAAGGTGAGATATTTTCCAATAACAAATGTTTAACGAAGAATTGCTCGTCACTTCCTATGCACCAAGGATTATCTTCGCCTTTTAGCATATATGAATATGTAAGGTAAGTATGACCTATCCCAAGACGGGCAAGGACAACTTCGTTCCGATGGTTGTCTCTATAGCAAGGCGACCATGCACCGATGATCACAATGATTATTGAAAAATAAAATCAATTCTAATGTCGTACTTGAACGGTCATGCAAAGTTTAGTAAAATATACTTACATGTTTTATGTATGTTGTCAATTATGTTCGACAATATAAATTATCATGTAAACCTATACGTTTGCTGTTTTACTGTATATATCTGATTGATTTAAGGTAGTGTCCTTTCTGTCTTTTTTCTTTTTCTATAGCTGGGATGTCCTTGTTAATTTAATATGTTGGTGATGATTTAAACCTTACATAGTGTTGTAAGAATAGGGAATTTGAGATCTGTAGAAGAGAACATTCTCCCTGGAAAACTAAATCCATGAAAATATCTCTTCATGTTTTCTTTTATGTTCTTAACCAATATCTGACAATTTACGGAAAATAACAAGGCTGTAAAACACTGATAAGGAAATAAAGCATTGTGTATTTATTAGTTGAAGCAGGAAATAGTCAAACTAAATAAAGTACTATATATAGAGTAAACAAGTTTACTTTACAAGTTGTATAATTTAGTTAATCAATAAATTCTGAAATCCTTTTTCTATTAATTTTAAAACAGTTTCTACCCTGCAATCAGTTAAGTAAAGCAGACACTATAAGTCCTACTAGTGTTACAAAATCCAAAACACTAACAAATCACTTCAAAATCTGACAAATATAAGTTACTTGTATTCAACAATATGTATATATAGATAATTAAAGAAAATTGTTTAAAAAAACACACAAGAAAAAATTGATAGCATTTTGCATAACGTGTTCACAGCTTAGCTGATCCTCAGTGCAATGTAACTATGCAAAGAATCTATTTTCTTTATAATATCACTTGCGTATCGTCATTAACTATATATATATATATAAGTCGAGGAAAGCTTTCACGCAACTAAATCACACAAAGAGCAACATCGATTTTATTTCATCTACTAAAAGTTCTTACCTAAAGTGAGATTTAGTAAAATATTATATTCCCTGTGATTTTAAATGTTCAATTCATAATATAGGAAAGAAATCTGCATTTCTATGCTTTCATGAAAATGTATGTGGGGCGGATTTTGACAGGTGCTGAATGTCTTGTTTTTCCCCAAGTAGGTATTTAGTTTCACTTGTTAACTTCTGAAGGCAATGACAATCCGACATGCCACTTAACATACTCAATAATGCCACTTGTAGCCTTTGACAGGTTTCTCTATTTGAATCTAGACAATTGTCACTTATGTTGAAATTTAAGAATTAATGCTATTAGCTTAAATGATAATAGCAGATAGTGATTCAGTTGCGTGAGTCTTTATATATCATCTACAACGTGTTAGTTACGCTTCTTATTGTACATTCGTTTTTATCACGAAATCAATCAGATCAATAATATAAAATCTCATAAAGAGATGCTTATGAAAATGTTTCCTTCATCTCATTACTGGATAATGGTTATGCACGACAAATATAATAATGAAAATATTTTCAAAACCAAAAAAGCAAAATACAGATATTGCAGCTAAACTTAAACTTTCATTTGATGATACCAGGGCAAGAAATAAACAAAAAACAAAAGCAGATAAATAACATGAAGGCAAAACCTTGAAAAAGACAGAAGAAGATGAGGTGTTCCGGACGAGTAAGCGTCTTCCGCTACATGGACGATGGTATAATTGTGATTGTAAAACATCCCTCAAAATGTAACAAGTTTACATGTTTTGGTGTCTTTTAATACACATCTTATAATCATTGAAAGTTTCGTACCTGATTACAAGAAACAATGTTTATTCCCACGAATTGTGGCCCAAGTAGAATGTCAACTGAAATGTTACAATAAAAAGATAAATTCAAACTAAAACATTCAACACGAATAAGTTATGTATTGATCTTAAATAGATACAAGAACATTGGGTAAATAACATTTTATGACTACATAATGTTTACATGTAATATCTGAGAAAAAATGACCATAAATACCACCGATTATAATATGTACTATATGTAAGTAAAGTGCAGCTTCTAGTGCATATTATACTTTGCAACATCAGCTGAAAATAAGATACATCACATTAAAATTAAAGATCAAATGACATATTGCCAAGGGACTATGATTTACAACAACAAAACGTAATAACTATATACAACAATTGTTAGTTTAAAGCAATGAAAGCAATCGTCTACAGACATCAGTCTACCAGTACAAAGATGTTTAAAAAGAAAATTTTAAAAATGCAAATCTAAATAAAATACGTGGTTAAAACTGTTATGAGACTGACTGTAAATGGTTACACACAATCACGTGTACTAAACATGCATTTAGTAATTAGATCTAAATTTTGGAAAGAGATTTCGCTTAACATTTAGATATTCATATATCAATGAGTTCATGATGATTGCAAAAATGCAAAAATGATATAGCATTGCTGTAAAATACAATACAATGAGACGACCTGTATAGCTCTCCAATTGGTAACCTTGTAACCACTGTCGTTTCTCGTTTCTGAATGTTGAGATAATGTACATGAATGAAAAGCAAAAAGTAAATCGAAACAAGACCTATACTCTATACAAGACAGTTTGATACTATCATCATCGTATCCATTTTATTTCTTATTCTTGTATTGACGACCAACTTGGCGCAGGATTTGTTCTGAAGTCATCGTATCAATGTTATGTCTTTTTCTTGTGTTGACTACCAACTTACCGCAATATTTGTTCTTCTGAAGTAAACAAGCCAATACTTGCGTAAATTATAATCAAAAACCCATCCGAAGCTACCAAATATCAAAAGTTTACATTTTTTTAGTGAATACACCTCTATGGAATCACGCCTCATATTTTAAATGTCAAAACGCCGATATATTGGTATATTAACTTTCAAAAACATGAATATTGGATTAGACGATAGAACATTTCCAGAATAAGTGACGAGAAGGAATCTCATCATCGATGCTGTCCTCACAGTTTAACAAGTTTGATATTGAATACCAATCCATCTGGCAAAGTTTCATTGCTGTCAATAACTTCCCTATGGTTGCTTTCGTCTGGTTTCTGTCCACCCAGTGTTGAAGAAGAGCACTCAGTCTTGCCTGGATGGTAACAGGATGGCCAATCGCATGTTGATCAATGATTGGTGGTGGCAATCCTAATTCAATAAAAAGGTTGAAATATGTGTTGCCAATTTCGGTGACGATTGCCTTTATTTCAGCCTTAGTAGGGGGTCTGTTCCAGACATCATTTGGAACCATATCTGTGAAGAATCATTTGATATGATTTGTAAATTAGTGCATCAAATATCATCTACATGTAAATAAATGATACTGATAACTATGAGTATTTGGAAAATATGACCGGAAAACACCTACCAGAAGATCTAAATAGGAATTATTAAATGTTGACACGTTTCGGTATACTAGGTATAACATCATCAGACCCGATATATTCTCGTATAACTATGAGTATATGTTTTATACTGTCATTATTAAATCGCGAAGTATAAATCACATGATAATTATCAAAACCATTTCAAAGTAGTATTTACGATGTCGACATACGATTACCAATGTTTACATCATAATGCTATCCCAATACATGTGATATGTATGTAATTAACTAATTGCCATTCCATTGGTATTGGTTTCGATTATTATGAAAATATTATCTTCTAACCTTGAATATCGGTTTCCTCGTTAATCACTAACACTTCGTTGATACGGCCAGTATCCATGCCAGTATCCTCCATTGCCTTCTTGATATGCTGAATTGTCTGGTTCGGGTAGTCATTTGTCCATTTTAGAAACATCTTGGTATCTGTGTGATGACCGCCTCGTTTTGTGATTCCCATTTCGTATTCTGGATATCGGGGTAAGGGAGACCAAGAGTAACAAACAAGCGCTCACAATCAATACCGCAAACTAGACGTGACAGGCGACCAAGTTCACGTGGTGTTGGTCTTCTGTTATAGATGTTGTCAATTTCAGTCGTACCTTAAACACCAGGAGAATGAACAATTGAATAAACGCAGTTAAGTACTACTTGTATTGGAATAAGGAAGATCCTTAGAAAGAGTATTTTCGATATCTCAAAAATAGACATTTATATACATATTTATTATTTTATATAATGTTGAATTATTCCCGAACAAAATAGCATTCCTTCAAAATAATTTAAATCATAATATTATAATTTACAAAGTCAAAAGATGAAGTCAATTAGTATGCATGCTGAAAAAGACTGCGAGTAGTTTGCATATGTATGGAAAAACGGCGATTTGCCTATACTTTCTAGGGAGAAAATATTAATGTATTTCTTTAAGACGTTTACTCACCATCTTGCTTCAGTCTACTGTCATTACTATTATCACCACAAACTGTCGCATTGTCCTGTCCTGGAGCCTTTCAAGAATACGATCAGGAATACCATTAGTGTAACATGAATAAACAGATCCAGATTCGCAAAAGTCGTCTGGTAAATCGGAATTTCAATAAAACTTTAATTGATGATGGCTTATCCCATGACTAGAGAGGCTACACAAAGCTACCGTATTTCGACGGTAAGTTTACACAATACCATTATACACTCTATTTTCACTTTAAATATCTAGGAGGGTAACTAGGAGACTAATTTATACACATACATCTAGAATGCTTAGACATGGTGAAATTGATTTCATTCTACAGCATAACGTTTAATAATATATGTTTGTCAAATAATACTCATAGAGAGAGCCAGGTAATGTCATTAACCATCAACATCAATTCACAAATAAATATTCTTTTTAGAATTTGATACGAATCAAGAATTCATATGGTTTCTCTTAAACTGGATAGATAAGAAACAAACATTTCAGGGAATATAGAGATTACCTCTGTGACGTCCCAGTATTCAGCATCCGTTCTCGAAAGTCGATGTCGACCTTGACAATCTTCACCTTTACAAAGCACGCCCCTCTCTGAGTGAATGACGCTGTGCAAGTCTACGGGCGTGTCGTACGGACTCAGGTGGAAGTTGCAATGCAGTTGATATGTGAACAGAAAGTGTTGCTGGTTACTCATTTTCAGTGCCTCACGTACAATTTGTTCTATTGTGCGCCTGATATGTCCGCCTGAATCTGGAAGAAGCCTGGATTCTGTTGGACTGAACATCGTCACAGCTATAGTTGACCGTACTGCATGCATAGACAGGATCATTCTGCAAAGTTCATTGACCTCGAAACATCCAAAACCCCTATAGAGGCAAGCGCTGTCATTTATATTCGTCTGGCTGCCGGTAGCCGTTTTCTGGAATCTCTGCCTTGAAAACGAACCCGATATGTAAGTTCTAAGGATATGTGCAAATATTCTGTCGAACAACTCATCAGGTATGTATTTATCTTCGAATACCAAGCACAAAGTGCTAGATACAGCAGCGTTTCTCTGTCGGATGCATTTCATTTCTTCAGTAATGCCTTTGATGTTCTGTTCCTGCAGCTCCCTCAACTTGCAAGGAATAGTATACGCTTGACTGAAATGAGATATGTCGGTAGCGTTGACCGACACAAGCATTTTCACTATGAGTCCAAACTTTTCCATCAAGGCCAGAAGAACTTCGGCGTGTTTAAGAAATTCTTCATTCTTTTCGCCAATGAGCAGATGAGTTATTAACTTCTGAGTCAACTCCCCTTTAGATTTGTATAACTCCATATCTCGGATCAACAACAGGTCAGCCTCTGGGAGAAACTGGTCATCAGTAATGAGGATACTACAGAAATCGGCTAGCCACTGGGGGTCTAGGAGCACATGGTCCAACTCCCGGAAATAAATCACGGACCTCGTACAGTGTAGGTATCTGCAGAATATATACATAATGAGGGTATTAAAGTGTCGCATTTAAAATGTATAATATTTAGAGGTCTCCATTTCCCATTGGTCTCATATGAGGTGAATCTACGTCCAAACTTAAGTACGGTAATTATACATGTACGTTCTTGTAGGTTTTAGTTTATAATAAACTAGACTGATACTTGGAATGAAATCCCAACTATCGGTCGAGGTATATGTATTATACTGACACGAGCTGTAACTCCTGACATGGGAAATCTGAATATATTTCTTAACTATGTTTGATTTGTTAATGTAAAGGTTGTAGATCTAAGTGACACTTAAGAAGTGACTGTTTACAGTTTGAAGCGAAAGTTTTTCCTCAATATCTAAATAAGATGGTTCCTTTATTCAATTTATGCATCAGCATCAGCATCTGAAGTATGTATATATATGCCTTTGTTATTGGAGTATGGTGATTTATCTTCAATTGAAATCATTGTTATTTCGTTGCCTTTGTTAGAGTTAGGTTTTATTCCCGTCAATAAACTAATATTCGATTAATGGATGAGTAAACCAATTTGACCACAGTATTTGTCATTGTAATGCTTTGATATTCTTCCTAACAAATATGTACTAACACTTTATGGGTCTCTTAATTTCAATATATTCACATCCAGTGTCTTACTTATAACATGATTTAAAATAATAAGTGAAAGCTGAGTGATGAATGATTTAGTCTAAACAACATGAAATTTAACTCCCAGAAATATAAATCTGAGGGAAAAAACGAATACTACTGGTTGTTTACTACACACAGCGAGTGAAAAATGTATATGTAATAAAAACAACCATTTCAAATACTGGTCATGTTTCTGAAAATGCTCATTATCAAAAGGATACAGATAGCTTATGTACCCCATTTTATCAGAATGAAATATTATAGCTAAATATAATACTTCTTTAGATTATTACTTACAGTTACAGTGAACATTTATCATTATTTAAGAACAACGTGTAAGTAGTCCACATCTGACTGAATAGAGATTTACAGTCAACTTCCAATGTGACGAAAAAACTCATTTCCATAAGAATGTACATGATTGATTAACATCATTAACTATTCTGATAATTTTGAGTATAAAAGAAATGACTGACATGTAGTACAGGTGGCCTTGAAATTTATCTATGACATATCCGTTTTCGTCACCAACCAAATGTGGTGTCCATTGCTACAGACAGTGTAGACCCTATGAACTGCTACTATAGCTAATATATAAATATATAAGTGGAATCAGTTAATAGTCAGCTATAAATAGAACAGAACTACAATATGTTTAGAAACCAACGATATTTGTTAAAGACATACTCACGCCAGCGCAAGTTTGATTTCATCTTCATCTGACAACGGCGCAAAAGAAGTTTTGTTCATTTCAATCACCTCCGACAATTTCAATATTTTCTGTCCGTTCTCTCTTGCTTCAAGTAAATCCTTCTCGAGCTTTAACCATCTAGTAGGTAGTTCTCTGCCCCACTGATCTTGGTGCTCAGCCGCTTCTGTGATGAAACCTCGCAATACTTCCAGCTCTTCATGATCATCGCCAAGGCTATTATCGACAGTGCAGAATTTGACGAAGTTGAACGCTGACAGTTCGGGAAATCTTGAGACGCTGAACCTTATGTCTTGTACTTGTTTTCCGTAGTTCTGCAGTAATAATAAATATGTGTTAATATTAGTAAGTTGATATTATTTTTATCTAAAAAAATATTGAGAAGTTAATCAACAAAAATAACCAGTTTGGGTGGTGTGTTTGTTGACGATACAAATTATAGATAAACTATACTATATCTGAAAAATACATGCATTTAGTACGTTGCATTTTCTGTCTTGAAATTTTATAATATATTACATGATGAATACTTATGATGGATGTAAGTACTTTATGTAATCATCACGTTGGATGTATTTTGATTTCATTTGAAAATAGTATCACTTACCCTGTTGTTTTTCTTCAATTCATCCAAAAATGTGCCAACAAATATTATTGGCGGCGAATGTATGCTGAGCTTTTCAGGATTCAACGTAACTGAGGAATATGTACCAATCAGTCGAACCCAGTTTTTAAGCCGATCTGTATATAAAAATATGTTAAACCTTCAAACAATATAATCTTGAATTTTATTTCCGATCACGATATATAAAAAAATTAAAACGTAAGAAATAAGTATGATTAATTACAGATACAAATTTGTTAAAACCACCTGATTTGTATGGTAAACCCTAAGCCATCAAAATAATCACAACAAATATCTCGTCTTGTTCGACCTAGCCGTCAATAAAAATTACATTCCAACTAATCCACAAAAATGTCAAATTGTGAAAATGTTGCTTATATTATTATTATCATTATTATTATTCCCGAATACCACTAGTGGTAAAGGTGTTACGTCATCATGATATTATGCTTGTCAATTATCTATTAATGATCACTGGAATCATGATTAGTCAAACACAATATCAGTTGATAGTTAATCAAGATTGCAAATTTTACGATTGCCTCTAAGATACCTTTGATAAATCTGATATAACATGTATGGATAAGAACCAGATTTATTGGCTTATATCGTTATATTCAGGAAAAACGTACATTATTTGTTGTTTTTTTATCTTTTGTTCTCGTTTATATATTTTATATTGCTGTTACTATTGTCGATCCTTCGGAATTACTTTTTTGACATAAACACGCAGATAAACATAATGACCGTGACCTTTGCATTTCAATGGCTTTATCATACTATATGTACTTATACCCGTTTTATTGCTCACACCAAATCAGTAATAATTAATTACGTTTAGGTATGCATAACAATTCCTGGTTCTTCGAAAACAGGGACTAACGCTTAGAATGATATTCTCTCCCGTTACATATTTTTTTTCCTCTTGCGTCTCTACTGCTCTATTTGCCCATTAACAACTTGAGAGACAATTCCTACTTATATTGCTTGGGTTTCAATTAGCAGTACTCCACGAACGGTGCTTTTATTCTTATAACTCAAAAACCATATACTTGTTTCGAAGTCATCTTTGGTTACCGTTGCCCATAACGATGCAACTTATTATTTTTTCCTTTTTGTTTTGTTTTTTTTTGGTACCATACAATCTTTTTTGTTTTCATATCCATTTCTAATGTCAAGATAAAAGGGACACGTTCTATATAAGTAAAATATAAAGAAGGGTGTGGCTAACAGAGCTCCTTGTGAGATATACTTTAAGCTTCACAATTTGCAAGTTTCGCAAATCATTAGCCTGCGGGTTATATATATGAAAAATACTTACGATTATTTAAAGTGCATACTTTAAAATGTGTAACACACACATTTCAAAAATGCTCGTTTCTACAGACAGGTGAACATTTTGCTTAGAGATATAGAAATTAGGAAAATGTAATGGTATTTTATTCTAATTACATAGTAAGAACATATTTAATAAGCTCAAGCAATAAGAAAGTGTTTCTATGTTTATCATGAATATAACATACAGAGAAGGTCAATTCACCTACCAGTTTCCAGCTTGTCTCTAATGAAATCTGTTAGTCTGAAGACTAAAAGGTATACTCCGTGTGATGAAATGAAGATGTTGTGTGAAGCTTGAAACGGCGCATGGCCACCCATATCCCATAAAGAAAGGAACACCACATCAGACGGGGTATCAGATGAAGCCACGTGGACTATTTGTGCCTCATCTGCAATTTCTATTTCTCTTTGGTGCGATACCTGTTTTGTTTTGATGTCTTGAGAAGCCATATCGAGTGTTCCTGCCTCATCATCACTTCGTTTTCGTTTTCCGTGTGTCGAACTATGAGGCGACATCTCTGTTTCTGTGTCTTGAAGTGATGACAAAATATGACATTTCATTTCTCGTATTTCTTCATAGCTATGGAACATGTAATAGTAAACTGGGGAATATAATTATGTTTAACAAACCATACCTCTAATTTGTTACTATCTCATTGTCATGAATACAAAATGATTGGATAACAGGCATTACCTGTACAAGGTATCTCCTAAATTCGCTCATATTATTGTTAAAGATCAACGTACCAATGATGGTACAAAAGACAAACAAGCAAATAACATCTTAACTTTTGAGTTAGACACAGTTAAGCCAAACAATGAAGTAAAATACATCATAAGGATGTGTCGTCCTTATAGGACTCGGGCGTAAGAGGCAATTGAAAAAAAAATCAAAAGTGATCCGAAACAATAATGTAATTACGACAATTTTAACTATCAAAAAATCTACTGTATGAAAATCAGGAGTGATACAAAACGAAGAAACTTTTACAGACATCGTATTGTCCCCAAAGAAATTTTGTACAGTAAAAAATTTTGAACAAATCATTATCTGTATCATGCTTAATGTTGAATATCAACTTATATATTGTTTTTCGCAAAATGGTGAAATCCGGAGATTCAAATCGTTTCTCCACAGAGACATACAGTACATCACATTAATTTCGTCATATCATTTAATGTATAAATTTATCTCAAAGTCCTAGCCAACTACCTGTCTGTATATTAGCTAATGTTGCTGTTTTGGTCATCATCGCTCCCATTCGTGCGTCTATCACTGTACTAGGAGATCGATTGTTACACTGCCAGGTTTTCAATTTCCAGTCAATGGAGAACCATACCGGATGTAAATCAGCACCAATGGTTGGTCTGCGCAACTTCAGATTTACTTTTTTTTTCTGGAGACGGCGGCATACGGTAGTTTTTCCGGCAGCATCCCTGCCAGAAAATACTACGCGTACATGTCGATAACTTTCAGTTTCTCCTTTAAACAGTGCTAAATATCTGCTGTAGTTAAGCTCTCCTGAAAATATAGGATTATACCAACACACAATAACACTAACAATGGAAATGGTCACCAAACGACAGATAAGTGAAACAAATCCCCGGGCTTCTTGTAATATATATGACATTTACATGTACGTGATTACACTTTGTTAGAAAAGTAAACGGTTAAACAATAGATTTTTAAAAACGGAGCTAATGTTAAGAGAGAAATTGCTCGGGCATAAAATTAACAGCATGCATCTGTGTAATTTATATTGTTGTTGTATAAGCAGTGAATGTATATCCAAACCAGACTTGATGAAAATGTGCTGATAAATGATGAAGGTAATTTCACATCAATGTTTTCAATCCATTCTAAGTAGGATATAAAGGGAATATTTTTTCTATATCAGTAGGATTCTCAAACAATGCTTTTATACAGATGCATATATTGAAACCTATAATGTAAAGGAACATTTTTCAATAGGAAAACTATCATTTTATGATTGTTGAATATTGAGAAGCAAACACTGCAAAAAATTTGCATTAGAAAACAAATAAAGACTAAATGGTGTTTAAATAATCTGTATCGCTAGCTTTCCGACTATATAGAGAATTCGAGTATGACAGTATATTTATTCTAATGCTAGCAGTGTTTCACTAAGACACAAAATATATGTAACTTTGGTATGAAGTTGTCGATAATTCATGCTCGTTAGCGATTTTGCTCTCTGCTATCGATGTTTCAAATGGAATTCTGTTTACGTGTCGTTATAGTGAAGAACGCTTTATCAGCGAGCCTAAAAATAACCGTTCTGAGGAAATAAATAAAACCCTTATACTGGATGTCAGCGAATGAAAATCTAATTCAAAATTTAAATATTTTTATCTTGTCGTTTCCTTTCGTGTACTTTACTAATTTTGGTTATTAAGTATGATTCTACATTTTCCTTTCTGGGCTTAAATATGTCGCCTTACCATGAGCTACAATGATTGGTTTGAGTTGACGTACTTGCACATATATTTTATCTTAAGTTGCATACAATTCAAGTCTTTATTTCTAGCTAGATAATTGTCAGTGACATTTCAATTTTAGCGTTTTAAACAACACACTAATTTGCTATGTGTATGAACCGCTCTATTAAGATATAAGATAATTCAAATTAACTACACTAGGATCCATCTTCGACTTTGACTATATAATCACTCCAATACATTACAAAATAATTGATTGTTTACATATCCTCTCATTGATAACATAAAATACAAAAGCAGGAAGCCTCAAATTATAAAAATCATGTATGCATGCAACAAAATCTACAGAAATATAGAACCTATCCTGCTTGAATATCAATAATTTACGAAATATTAATTGATCGCTTATTTCAGTAGATATATTATAGACGTTATTGTATCATTGACATTACTGTTACCATGTCAAGTTAATATCAAATTGCAATAAACAAGGAACGAGGGAAAGTCATATATTAATAATGTTATATATAATTTTTTGATAATAAAAAAATAATTCATGTCAAATTGAAATTATTGAAATCAAATTAGTTTGCATGCTTTCAGTGTAAGTCTTAATAGGCAATATTAACATTTCAACAAATCTCAGTTTTCAATACAATCACGTCATCATCAATTCCAAAATAATATCAGCATATAAATGATTCAATGATATTCATATACATGCCGAGCACCTATTAACTGAGCAAATTATGCAAACTTTCAATAACACATATAACTCATACATTAATTAATCAAATTATCTTGAACGTGTTACAGTTATGTCATAGTCATCAATTAGAGAAAGAAGGAAAGGTGAGTTAATTCTTAAAAACAATGATAACAAAATAAATACTTACGTTCTGTTGGTGGGATTAATCATTGCGGTAAAGAAATCAACATATTTATACGTATTAATCATATGTAAGAGTAAATTATTACACATCACAATCAACTATTGAACAATATACATTAGGAAAGTTCATCATGTCAATTAATTTAAGATAAAAATGTTCATTAACTTCTATTTCAACATTATAACCAGTTTCACCGTTTCATCATAATAAACAAACAAATAACCTACGAGTAGCCGGTACAATTACTAACACATGTAGCTGAAGCATTGATCGGGAAAAAACAACTAAAGAATAGACAATGATGTACTTTTTCAATTGATACTGTTACTATAGAATGTACATGGTATATCAGTCAATCGGAAACATATATTGTGAAAACCTTTGACTATGTAGTCGCTCCCATACATTAAGAATGAATTGCTAGTTTACATATCATTTCTCTGATAACATATAAAACAAAAGCATGAAGCCTCAAGTTATGAAAATCATCTATGCATACAACAAAACATACAACAGAAATGTAGAACTTATGCTGTCTAAAAATCAATATTTTACGGAAGATGAATTGATCACCTATTTCAAAATATGCAAAATTAGCATTTCAAAAATTCTCAATTTTCAGTACAATCACGTCTTCATCCATTCCAAAACAATATCAGCATATAAATGAATCCATGATATTCATATACATGCCGAGCACCTATTATCTGAGCAAATTATGCAAATTTTCAATAACACATATAATTCATTCACTGATTAATCAAATTATCTTGAATGTGTTACTGTTATGTCATAGTCATCAAATTGAGAAAGAAGGAAAGGAGAGTAAATTCTTAAAAACAATGATAACAAAATGACTACTTACGTTCTGTTGGTAAGATCATTCATTGCGGGAAAGAAATCAACATATTTATACGTATTAATCATATGTAGGAGTAAATTATTACACATCACAATCAACTATTGAACAATAAACACGGATTCGTTAGGAAAGTTCATCATGTCAATTAATTTAAGATAAAAATGTTCATTAACTTCTATTTCAACATCATGACCATTTTCACCGTTTTATTATCAAAAACAAACAAGTACCCTACGAGTAGCCGGTACAATTACTAACACATGTAGCTGAAGCATTGATCAGAAGTTTTTTTGTCAATAGCATTACTGTTACCATGTCATGTTTCAAGTTAATATAAAATGCAATAACCAAGGTATGTGAAAACGTTATAGATTAATACTATTATATATAGTTTAATAATACAAATTTAATTAATATCAAATTGAAATTATTGAAATGAAATTTGTTTGATTTAAGTCTAAGTCTGAATATGCAAAATAAGCATTTCAAAAAATCTCAATTTGCAATAAAATCACGTCATCATCAAATCCAAATAACATCAGTATAATTAATGTTTTATTGAAATTCAAATAAATGTCGAGTACCAATTAACTGAGCAAATTATGCAAATTTTCAATAACACATATAATTCATTCACTGATTAATCAAATTATCTTGAATGTGTTACTGTTATGTCATAGTCATCAAATTGAGAAAGAAGGAAAGGAGAGTAAATTCTTAAAAACAATGATAACAAAATGACTACTTACGTTCTGTTGGTAAGATCATTCATTGCGGGAAAGAAATCAACATATTTATACGTATTAATCATATGTAGGAGTAAATTATTACACATCACAATCAACTATTGAACAATAAACACGGATTCGTTAGGAAAGTTCATCATGTCAATTAATTTAAGATAAAAATGTTCATTAACTTCTATTTCAACATCATGACCATTTTCACCGTTTTATTATCAAAAACAAACAAGTACCCTACGAGTAGCCGGTACAATTACTAACACATGTAGCTGAAGCATTGATCAGAAGTTTTTTTGTCAATAGCATTACTGTTATCATGTCATGTTTCAAGTTAATATAAAATGCAATAACCAAGGTATGTGAAAACGTTATAGATTAATACTATTATATATAGTTTAATAATACAAATTTAATTAATATCAAATTGAAATTATTGAAATGAAATTTGTTTGATTTAAGTCTAAGTCTGAATATGCAAAATTAGCATTTCAAAAATCTCAATTTGCAATAAAATCACGTCATCATCAATTCCAAAATAATATCAGCATATAATTGATTCAATGATATTCATATACATGCCGAGCACCTATTATCTGAGAAAATTATGCAAACGTCCAATAACACATATTATTCATACACTGAGTAATCAAATTATCTTGAATGTGTTACTGCATCATAGTCATCAAATAGAAAAAGGAGGAAAGGTGAGTAAATTGTTTAAAACAATGATAACAAAATGACTACTTAGGTTGGTAGGATCATTCATTTTCAACATATTTATACGTATTAATCATATGTAGGAGTAAATTATTACACTTCACAATCAACTATTGAACAATAAACACGGATTCGTTAGAAAGTTCATCAACCCAATCACAATTATGGTTATTAAATAATATACATGGTATAGCAGACAATACATTGAATTGTTAAATAATGAAAAACACAGTTTGTTCACTAATGATTATCTACAGAAGATGTCGGATTTACAAGAATTTGCTTTATTTCTCCGATTAGAAACCAGAAAAGAACGTAAATTTTATTTAGTTTCAAATAAGCCATCATTGTCTCAGGAGAACCAGCTCAACACTAGATATATCAAACTTGGACATATTTTACATCGCGTTCTACCCGTAAAGGATGCTAAGATAACCAATTAACTGGAAAAGTTAGACAAATCGGACAAATGACAAGTCTCAATGTGAAGAAGTCACCTCAGAAACGTTCTCTTGTAACCTTATTATCAGAGTATTGTAACCTTATTATCAGAGTATTGTAACCTTATTATCAGAGTATTGTAACCTAACAGTCTAAAAGTATTTGTTCACTGCTAGAAACATCCACAAATTACTTACTTTTTTCTCTGTTTGATCCAGAGGCCATATCAAGTGATGGTTTAGCTGGCTTTCTATATAGATTAGTTAATAGCGTTGCTGTAATGAGAATTTCGACACGTTGATATAATGGTATTAAATACAATTGGGGAAGTCATATTCCTTCTGGGTAATTGGATTTAACATTCACTAATTTATAAGTTATATATCAATATATATGATTTTTGATGATCTTATGTTTACCTCTACACCTTTCAGATAAACTGTTGTATCGAATTATCACAAATTACAATGCAATATGGTAAATAACAGGAATTGGACCTAATCAAACAGATAAAAGATTTAAAATTTCATATAAAAATGCAGAAAATCATTAGAAAACGATATTCATTATGTAAATCATTGAACAGTTGTCCTATGATCCTACTGCAATATTGATGCCAGATAAATAATCAATGCCTATGTTATTTCATTTGTTTATTATCAAGAGTGGATTCAAATATGAACTATCTCTGTTGTCTTTTATTTCATCATGTTACAGAGCTAATAATATTAATAACCTTGGCCTTAATATTATTGAGAATAATTCCTTTGGGGATTTCGACATATTGATCTTAAGGGTGATTCAAGGATAACATTTAAAAGGTCTTACAGCACTTCATGCCAACATTCTACAGTGATAATATCAGTACCCTTGACCTTTTGCAGCGTGACCTTGAACGTGGGTCAAAATCAATCATTTGACTAAATTTGTCGTTTTTGTCAAATAACTAAATCAATTTGCAAGGATATTATAGAAAACTGGCCAGACTAGGGAAAATAACTGATTGATTGCATTTCTCAAAACATGGATGATGACGAATCGGGAATAGAAGATAAAGCATAGACTCCTCAATTTTCTGCCAAAATTAGTACTAGAAATAAAGTTAAAAAAGAAAATACTAAAATGTGAACAATCAAAAATAAGTATGATTGTCTTTTGTTTTTGTTTTAAGGCCTGCGGAGGCAGTGTATTATCCTATTCTGGTTGTAGTCATCGTGTTCATTTTGAGGTTTATAAGTGGATTTATTTGGCTCATTTCTCCCCCCAAGCTCACGGGTAATATATGTGTTCACTTCATTATATTTTGAATTATCAAGATCTGCTAGACATGGATATCCAATGGCACCGATCGCGTACACACTAACTTTCTTTTGAGGTTCTTACAATATATGAAAAGTCATTAGACTCAAAAAATACAATGATTATTCAATTATGATCTTTTGCAAATGACAAAAAATAGGCCAATAATGCAGTGAAATATCTGGGTTTCCTGCATGAGCATAGTTTCAGTCAGTTTATAGAGGAAAAAATCATCATGTAAGGTGTTTTTCAATGGATCACAAATCACAAAAGCAAGAGGTCTTCTAGAGAAGAACAATGATGAAATTAACTTGTTGATATGGAATTCTGTGTGGGAATATCAAAATTGTAAATAGGAAGACATGCTGTAATGGAGGTATAAATATGTTTTTTATATATATTTTCATATTTAAGGAAGCCAGATTTGGAGCAAATAACCAAATGAAAAGGACATCTATGTCATTCCCTTTTAAAGTTCCTTCTGTTGCCACTTCGGTGAACATGAATGATTCCTTCGTTTACTTTTTGTATGTAGTAGATCTGATGTTTATGAGGCCTGAGCCATTTAGTTGACTTAAGACTTATCCATTTGGTTTATGCATTTGATGATATTTTCTAATTAATATAATTACTGTTGTATACTGATCGATTGTAAACTAATGTTTTGAGAAAGAAGAGAAAAGACAATACTTCATATTAGGTCCCTTCTTACAGACCTTGTACTTGGGTCTTCGGAGTCAGACACGGCGTGTTATCGCATTCTTGTAGTTGTCATCGTCGTCAGTTTGAGGTTAATTGGTCAGGGATGTTTATGGTTCTTTGTCTAAAAATAAAGTAAACTGTATAAACTCTACGAAAGCCTTTTTTTGTTATTCTGTTATCTAACGGTGAATTACGGTTATGTTACATAACGTTATTACAGGGGCAGCATTAACACCGCTTTTAACAGCACTACTTTCCCGGTATATTGCATATAACTTGATTCCTATTTGCCTTTTTGAATTGTTAAAAACAAGATATCCCAGAGAAATCTCATTGCCTATCTGTGTTTCGTCATAATTTAATCTTTATCTTCCCTCTCTATTCTTGTTCTTAACTATATTGAATTTCAAAATTCATTTAAAAAATATTGATAATAACAGTGATAATACTCTTTAATTGTGAAATAAAAGATGAACACCAGCCAGCCATTTGCCTCTCTCATCAGTAGGCTGGGAAAGATTAACCCAGTATTATCCAAAGATTTGTCCAAGGTGTCCGTCTGTCAAACGTCTTTTTTTCTTTTTTGTTCTGTCCTCAAATCATCCATTTATAGTCCAAATTCAAGATGGTCGCATCTCAGCCATTTTGATTTCATAAACAGTCCCAAAATCAAAGGAAAAATCAGTAAATACAGGGAAGGCAAACATGGGTAAAAAATACATGCAGTGAATTTCAATAAAACGCCAGATGAAAGCCCGTCGGCCATTTTTTTTAAAATAATGGTGAGATAATAATGTGCAACTATATCCCAATCATTATCACAAACGTTTCTGATAAGGGCATATTAATCACTGAATAAACAGAAATATAAAAAAAAAATAAGAAAATGGTAGACGTCATCTAGGTATCACTGTGTTTGTTATTTTCTGCTGTTTTCCAATTAGCATTACTTTAAAAAGTTTGCGAAATTAAATTACCAAGACGGTCAAAAACGTTGATTTTATACATTTTAACGCCAAGTAGAAGGCATATCATCATGGTATGTGGCTGGTTGTTTCCTAAGGATAAATTTAGATAACTTGTTACTAAGATGAAACATTTAAACGGTTTCTTCTCATTATCCCAAAGGTGAGCTACTTGTTATTAAATTCAGAAACAATTACGAAGAGAAATTGCCTTCAGCCATATTTAATGTCACTGTGGTCATTCTGTTTAGATATTTAATCGGTTTCTTATAAACAAAGTTGTTTTGAACATTAAAATTGTGCTGAAAGTTCCCAGTATTAATGTCAATGAAAATTTGAAAAAAAAAATTGGCCCTTAATGTCACATAAGTCTTTGTTAAAATCAATACATGACTTTTGGTGAATCAAATGGTGTAGATTCCTGAAATCCTGACAAAACTATTGGCAGCCTTGTGTTAATGGTCTATTGGTTTTAATTTGTTTTCTAATAATTTAAGCATGAAATAATCTCTAAGCGTTAAAAAGCGTTGTCAAATGAAGTATCAGTCTAGTTGACATTCGATGTGATATTTCAGATAGTTCTGGTATTTCAAATATGTCTGGTATTTCAGATAGTTCTGGTATTTCAAATATGTCTGGTATTTCAGATAGTTCTGGTATTTTATATATTTCCGTATTTCTGGTATTTAAGGTATTTCTGAATTGATGAAGGCAGAAACGACACATAGGTATACCTAAATCCGTAGCCTGCATAACGAAGCCTGCTTTTTCATATATGAAAAAACATATGTAAATAATACTACATATTTATAAAACTCCAATAATAGAATTTCACAATCTCGTATTATGAAACTTTACGGTAATCAATTCGTTGTGGTGTTTATAAAGTAAGAGTCACCATATCAATATTTTAATGAGTGGTTACCTCGAAAGGTTAAACACTCTTACAATGTTCAAAGTATACGTCACTTATTGGTAATATTTCATTAATCTTTGGTGACAATTTCAGATGTCCTGCAATAAGGAACACTCGCAATCTTTCCGATAATAACCCGTCGTGTATCATTAGAATATATCATAGTGCTATCTGGTCCGTTCTACTGATCCCAAAGAAATGCCGTATCTCACATAGAGTATCAAACTGCGTAATACCCCTTACACATAACCCAATAATTGCCTCTCAATACACCTATTATGCTAACGTCTTTACGGTGGTTCATCGGAATGTAAATAAATGTTACCTGTACGTCACACAATTTTCACACACACAGGTTAGGAACATATGTGTATTTTAGCTAAGTCATTATGTGAATATATTTTTGCAGAACTTAAATGGTTATAACAAAATTTGTTCCGTATAATTTTGCTTTCTTAAAAAATAGATTAATATCAATTCATTCAAAAGAAGATTCGTAGATATATTGTATATATACTATCCCCATAAAGTAGCATTACTTTATTTTGCTATCAATTAATTATCCCCCTTGGTGGATTTGTATCACTCGTACAACAGGTGTCAGTAACTTCGGGATTTTTTATTCTAAATAACACAGTATGCCCGTAGAGTAAGGTGTCAGCAAAGTCAAGTGTTAAACTTATTTCAGAGGATGACCATACAATCAGGTGTCAGTAAGATAAGGTTATAATGTTTTAATTACCACAGCGTTTCATTAAAGTCATGTATCTATAAAGTCAGATTTTAATGTTAAAGCACAGGATGTTCTCGGAGTTGGTATTAATATCTTAATTACAAAAGCATGTTCTTAGAATCAGGTGTCTGTATTGTCAGCTTTTAAGAAGATAAAAGTATCCCCTTGTATGCGCATGTCTGATGTTGGAAGGTAAAGAAGTGGACGGAAAAATAGATATCTGGTCGATAGCAATGACTGTAAAGATCTTTACATATAGAGTCATGTTTGATTAAAGTGCATAGTCTTTTATAAATCTGTAAAAAACACGTCTACTAAATTTCAGATTTCCTTCCTACCGTTCGTATAGGATTGTTTCATATATTGACAGCAGATAATAAAGTTCTGATCGTCAGTGCACAGTATTACTATAAGAAGGAAATACATGAAGGACATTTTCTTTTCAGTGAAACCATACCGAAATGACAAGAAAGATAGAAGTGAGATGGGTATATTATTACATACATCTTTGCATCTGTGTACTGTTTTTGCACAAGCCAATTGAAAGTGAAACTGGTCACGTTGTTGTGTTTCATTTTTGTACTTTCTATATAAGAATTGTTTTATAATACGTGTTATTGGAGTCAAGTCTTTAAGATTCAGTTGGTTGTAAAGTTGCTTACTATTCTTTCTCAATCAATACCCAATTTCCACACTGATATTCCATCCACATTATTTTCAGTTTTCCACTACTGGTGAAGTGAAGTGGCGAGTGACAACTCCAGCCCAATTTATCGGTCCATCTTGTATATCTAAGTTGACTGTCAGTACATTTCTAAAACAAGCACCTATCTTAAAATATTTCTGCCCATTAAATTCCCATCTTTGCCATGTGCACATTCGATACAATTTTGTTTCAAGTCATCTGACACATCACAAATACCTTACTTTTTCTCCTGAGTAATTGTCAAAAAGAAATGTGTTACCTGTCCCTACTGTGCTTCAGGACACGCGAAGAGAGCACTTCAGTATAATTAGTCTGGAGCTTTTCTTCTCGGATTTAGAATTGATATTTCATCTCGTATTCAATGTAAATGGTTTTAATTTAAACGATAAATCACTTTGAATTGAAGAACTTGGCATCACGGACGAGTACTTCAACGTGATGTTCCATCTCTAAAATTGCATATAAAGGTGATATTTTCTTTGTGTATATCTTGTAGAAATTCCCTTATAAAACTTCGTCTATTCATATGTCCTCTGTTTTAAACCTTTTGACGTTGGTTTATTTTAATCAATATAGAAAAAAAATTACAATGTTTAGTATTTTTGTAAATTAAATATATCCGTTACATTTTCAACGTAAGTCTAATACCCATATCAGAAGTACACGATAAAGTCTTACCAAAATTATACTCATATCAGAGGAACACGATTGAGTCTTAAACAGAGTATATTCATATCAAAGGTACACGATTGGGTCTTAACACGAGTATACTCATATCAGATGAAAACGATTGAGTCTTAACACGAGTATACTCATATCAGAGGTACATGATTGAGCCTTACCAAAAGTATACTCATCTCCGAGATACACGATCCAGTCCTAACAAGAGTATACTCAAATCAGAGGTACACAATATAGTCTTAACAAGAGTATACTCATATCAGAGGTAAACAACTGAGTCTTAACAAGAGTATGCTCATATTAGAGGTACGCGATTGAGTCTTAACAAGAGTATGCTCATATCAGAGGTACACGATTTAGTCTTAACAAAATTATACTCATATCCGAGGTACAACATTGAGTCTTAACAAGAGTATACTCATATCACAGGTATACGATTGAGTTTTCACAACTATATACATTTTTATGGAAGCCAGATTTAGGAACAAATAACCAAATGAAAGGAACATATATAATCATTCCCTTTTGAAATTCCTTCTGTTGCCACTTCGGTGAACATGAATGATTCTTTTTTTGACTTTTTTATGCAAAATAATGATATATTCAAATTAATATGATTACTGTGGTAAACTGATGCTTTTAGAAAGAAGAGAAAAGACAATACTTCATATTAAGTCGCTTCTTACAAACCTTGTCCTTGTGTCTTCGGAGTCAGACACAGCGTGTTATCGCATTCTTGTAATTGTCATCGTCGTCAGTTTAAGGTTGATTGGTCAAGGATGTTTATGGTTCTTTGCCTAAAAATAAAGTGAACTGTATATAGTCTACAAAAGCCTTTGTTATTTTGTTATCTAACTGTGAATTACGGTTATGTTAGGACAGCACATACTACATAACGTTGTTACAAGGGCAGCATTAATACCGCTTTTAACGGCACTACTTTCCCGGTACATTGTATAACTTGATTCTTATTTGTCTTTTTTAATTGTAAAAAACAAGAGATCTTTATTGGCTCTCTCTCTCTTCTCAGTTCCTTAACCAAAAGGGCACGAATAAGGGCTCTCTCTCTCTCTTTCTCTCTCTCTCTCTCTCTCACTTTCTCTCTCTCTCTCTCTGTCTCTCTCTTTTGTTAAAGTCAATACATGTTGAATCAAATGGTATTGAATCCTGAAATATCGCTTGACAACTTTACTGGCAGCGTTGTGTCAATGAAATATTTGTTTAAATTTGTTTCTCTGACTAATTTTTAATGAAAGCATCTTAAAGCTTAATAAAGCGTTTGAAAACAATCATCAGTCTAGTTGATATTCGATGCGGTATTTCAGATATTTCTGATATTTCATTTGTTTTATTTGATATTTCTAGTATTTCAGGTAATTCAAAACATTTCCGGTATGTAGGTAATTGTGGTATTTTAAGCATTTCAGGTACTCAGGTATTTCTAGTATTTTAGGTAATTTAATGTATTTCAGGAATTTCTGGTAATTCAGGTATTTATCGTATTTCTTATATACTTGATATATCAGGTATTTTTGTCATATATAAGATATTTCATGTATTTCTAATGTTCGAGGTATTTCATTTTTTTCTAGTATTTAAGGTATTTCTGATATTTCTGACATTTCAAATATTTTTGATATTTCAGGTTTTTCCTGTATCTCTGGTATTTAAGGTATTTCTGAATTGATGGAAGCGACACATGGATATACTTAAATCAACAGCCTGCATAACGAATACGGCAGTTTTTACTTTATATGCAAATGAATGATATAAATCCATAACTGCAAAATTTAATAAATAGCAACAGAAAATAGTGCGACTTTAATGGTAGATAGTATATGTACAATACATAGCTACAAAACGTTTTTTGCATGAATTGATATTAATATATTTTTTTGCAGAATTGCAAAATTATAGGGAACAAATTTTGCTATTACCATTTAAGTCTGCAAAATTAATATTCACATAATCTCACGTCAACATTGCAATCCAAGGGCACTAACCCCTTAACGACTTAGCTAAAATACACATATGTTCATAACTTGTGGGTGTGAAAACTATGTGACGCACAGGTAAGATTTATTTACATTCCGATGTACCACCGTAAAGACGTTAGCATAATAGGTACATTGTGAGGCAATAATT